>NW_026652290.1:62522965-62747670 GCF_009828535.3 Hylobates moloch | reverse complement strand
TTTTTTTTTTTCTTCAATTCCTCTCTGTTTCTTTCATGTAAATATATTGTAGTTTGTTTATCAAATTTGTTTGCAAATAAGTTGTTGCAAATGGAATGAACCTCATCAGGAATGATGAGGGGCCCTCATCTGAACTTCAAACTAAAATCAACAACACTTTTTTTAATGTGCTAAGAGTTTTGTCATTTTGGTTTCTTTGAGATTTAAGTGAAATTTATTTCTCCTTCATTGTGATTTGCCTTTCAGCTCTTCAGTGATTTTCTTCAGGTATGCTGTCCATTGTCATATGGGAACTAGTTCTACTTAGCCAAAAATAAGATGATTTCCCATACATCAAACCAGAGCACCTAAAAATAATTTTTTAACCAAATTTCTTTCAGCCAAAGTTTTTCAAAATACAGAAAATTCTTTTTTCTTTCCTTTCTTTTTTTAGAGGTGGAGTCTTGCCCTGTCACCCAGGCTGGAGTGCAGTGGCACAAACACAGCTCACTGCAGTCTTTTTTTTTTTTTTTTTCTTTTTGAGACGGAGTCTCGCTCTTTCACCCAGGCTGGAGTGCAGTGGCGGGATCTCGGCTCACTGCAGGCTCCGCCCCCCGGGGTTCACGCCATTCTCCTGCCTCAGCCTCCCGCGTAGCTGGGACTACAGGCGCCCGCCACCTCGCCCAGCTAATTTTTTGTATTTTTAGTAGAGACGGGGTTTCACCGTGTTAGCCAGGATGGTCTCGATCTCCTGACCTCGTGATCCGCCCGCCTCGGCCTCCCAAAGTGCTGGGATTACAGGCGTGAGCCACCGCGCCCGGCCTAGCTCACTGCAGTCTTGACCTGTGCTCAAGCAGCCCTCCTGCCTCAGCCTCCCAAGTAGCTAGGACTACAGGCACGTGCCACCATATCCAGCTAATTTTTGTATTTTTTTTTTAGAGACAGGGTTTTTTCATGTTGCCCAGGCTGGTTGTGAACTCCTGAGCTCGGGAAATCCACACACCTTGGCCTCCCAAAGTGCTGAGATTACAGATATGAGCCACCACGCCCAGCAAAATACAGAAAATCTTAACAGGTAATCATTAAATCCTCCCTAAAGGCCAGGCACAGTGGCTCACGCCTGTAATTCCAACACTTTGGGAGGCCGAGGCAGACAGATCACTTGAGTTCAGGAATTCGGGACCAGCCTGGCCCACATGGTGAAACCCCATCTCTACTAAAAATACAAAAATTAACTGGGCGTGATGGCATTTGCCTATAATCCCAGCCACTTGGGAGGCTGAGGCAGGAGAATCACCTGAACCTGGGAGGCGGAAGTTGTAGTCAGCCAAGATCATGCCACTACACTCCAGCCTGGGCAACAGAGTGAGAGACTCTTTCTCAAAAAAAAAAAAAAATATATATATATATATATTCCCGCCTAAAATGAAAAGTTGTAAAATGAACTAGGGTGTGATGTTTTGAAAAAAACAGGACTGGGCGTGTTGGCTCATGCCTGTAATCCCAACACTTTGGGAGGCCAAGGTGGGTGGATCACTTGAGGTCAGGAGTTTGAGACCAGCCTGGACAACATAGTGAAACCCCATCTCTACTAAAAATACAAAAATTAGCCAGGCGTGGTGGTGCGCACCTGTAATCCCAGCTACTTGGGAGGCTGAGGTAGGAGAATTGCTGGAACTGGGGAGATGGAGGTTGTAGTGAGCCGAGATTGTGCCACTGCACTCCAGCCTGGGCAACAGGAGCGAGACTCCATCTCAAAAAAAAAAAAAAAAAAGAGAGAGAGAAAGAGAAAAAACATAGAAATTAGCCATTTGTTTATTTATTTATTTTGAGACAGGATCTCACTCTGTCCACCCAGGTTGGAGTGCAGTGGCACACTCACAGCTCACTGCAGCCTCTATCTCCGGGGCTCAGGTGATCCTCCCACCTCAGCCTTCTAACTAGCTAGGACTACAGGTACCCACCACCATGCCCAGCTAATTTTTTGTATTTTTTGTAGAGACAGGGTTGCCTTGTTGCCCAGGCTGGTCTCAAACTCCTGGGTTCAAGTGATCTGCCTACATAGGCCTTCCAAAGTGCTAGGAAATACAGGAATGAGCCACCACACCTGGCCATATTTATTTATTTTTTACAGCCCTTTAATGCATGAGAAATTAGCCAATTATTTAATTGTATTTAACTTTTAGTGTTTATGTAACTTGGCTACATTTTATTTTATTTTGGTGGATGTTTCTAAAATCCCTTTGTAAATGCTTAAGTCCTGGGGCTTATGTAAATCAATACAGAATCAAGTATTTCTAATTAATTCCCATTCTACCCTGTTAAATGTTTACCAGTTGGGTTTGAAAGTATCAAAACTCAGGAGTCAGATGTGAGTCAGAGGTTAGCCAGTGATAGGTTGAATCAAAGAGCTGGGAATTATGGACTTCACATAATGAGGGAAAATCTCTAAGTTTCTTTCTTTCTTTTTTTTTTTTTTTTTTCTAGTAGTGAAACAAAGATTGGTGGTACCTCTACCTTTTATTATCCACTGGCCTATAACAGGGAACAGAGTGTATGTCAGACTGCTTTGAAATCTCTAGGGGAAAAAGAATAGTGATTACTCTTGGTTTAGCTGTACACAATTCATCCAACCAAAGAACCACTCATTCTTATAAGATCAAAACTATTTTCTCCCTTTCAGAAACAAGGCAGGGTGGCCTGGGCCAAAATATATGTTCCTTTTGACCACATATTGGGAGGACAGAAATATCTATCTGGCTAAATTATGGCTCTAGCTTTTTTCTAACCAAGAAATCTCAAACCAAAAGAAGAACCTCTGGGTCCTATTCTTGGCACATTCCCACTTTCTCTCTTGGAAATTTAAACAACTTTGAGTGGATAGTGTTTTTAGAATCTCATTGCCTTGTTAACGCACAGGCCCTGAGCCTGCAGATAAAAATGGAAGCACAGCAGTAGGAGGGTATGCGTGTGTATGTGTAAATTCAGACTTTGGTTTTTATTGAGATTATCTTGCTAATGCCCCCTTTGTAAGGTTCCCTAGGTTTTCTTGATGTCTAGCGGCCTTGGTAACTGAGTGATTAGAAAGGCATGGAAGCCAGGTGTGTTGGCATCCACCTATAATCCCAGCTACTTGGGAGGCCAAGCCAGGAGGATTGCTTGATCCAAAGAATTCAAGACCAGCCTGGGCAACATACCAAGACCCCATCAGAAAAAAAATACTTTTTAATAAGAAAGGCATGGGCTGGGCACGGTGGCTCACACTTGTAATCCCAGCACTTTGGAAGGCTGAGGCAGGCAGATCACGAGGTCAGGAGTTCAAGACCAGCCTGGCCAATATGGTGAAACCCCTTCTCTACTAAAAAATACAATAACTAGCTGGGTGTGGTGGTGCACACCTGTAGTACCAGCTACTTGGGAGGCTGAGGCAGAAGAATCGCTGGAACCTGGGAGGCGGAGGGTGCAGTGAGCCAAGATTGCGCCACTGCACTCCAGCCTGGGCAACAAAGCGAGACATGTCAAAAAAAAAAAAAGAACAGGAAGGAAGGAAGGAAGTCAGGCAGGCAGGAAGGAAGGAAAGAAGGAAGGAAGGAGAGAGAAAGGAGGAAGGCATGGAGGGTATGGATCAGTGAATCCGAATAACTGAAAATATTTTACCTATGGATCTGTGTGTGTATCTGATAGGAATTATAGAGTAAGGAGAAGGATTTGCCTTTGTTACTTTCCTGATTCTTTTATATCTTGTGCTTTGCAGGGTTTGGTCCTACACCCCCTATCCCCAGTCCCTCTTAATGCTTTAAGGCAGACTACATGGTTCATTCTTCCTGGGAGAAAATAAATCTCTTGATTTTTAAGTAACAGAAAGGTGTTAATGACCTCTCCTGGGAGTATTTATGTTTTTAAAACATAACCTAGGCTGAGGGCAGTAGTCCTGGTCATCAAAGGAAGGGAAATATTTGGGAATAAAAATATTTTTCGGCCTTAATTGCACCATAAGGTATGATTTTCCAAAGTAGTGTGAAGTCACAGTTAAAGTTCCTCCCAGCCAGGCACGGTGGCTCACACCTGTAATCCCAGCACTTTGGGAGGTCAAGGTGGGCAGATCACAAGGTCAGGAGTTTGAGACCAGCCTGGCCAACATGGTGAAATCCTGTCTCTACTAAAAATACAAAATTAGCTGGGTATGGTGGCACACACACCTGTAGTCCCAGCTACTTGGGAGGCTGAGGCAGGAGAATTGCTTGTACCTGGGAGGAGGAGGTTGCAGTGAGCTGAGATCGTGCCACTGCACTCCAGCCTGAGCAATGGAGCAAGACTCCATCTCAATAAATAAATAAATAAATAAAGTTCCTCCCAATAGCTCTAATCTCCTTTTCCAGAAAATGTTTTGCAGAGCTGCTGTGATATGGTCAGGTTAACCAGTTTAAGTTCACTTTATTTTTCCATCTTGTGGAAATATCTAAAAGATGGACCAACAAAGGTGGCAGAAGAGAAGCAGCAGAGGACCTGGATAATCTCTGAATAATTAAGATCTGATATTATTTTATTTTAAAAATGCCTTTTGTTTGTTTGTTTTTGAGACAGAGTCTCACTCTATTGCCCAGGCTGGAGTGTAGTGGTACCATCTCAGCTCACTGCAACCTCTGCCTCCTGGGTTCAAGTGATTCTCGTGCTTCAGCCGTATGAGTAGCTGGGGTTACAGGTTTGTGCCACCAAGCCCAGATAATTTTTGTATTTTTAGTGGAGATGGGGTTTTACTATGTGGGCCAGGCTGGTCTCAAACTCCTGGCCTCAAGCAATCCACCTGCCTTGGCCTCCCAATTTTGCCATTTTATATTAAACCTGTGTGTGTCTCTTGGAAAATTGATCACTTAGATTTGTTTAGCAATAACTTATATCAGTGGTAGATCTGAAATTTCCTAGGTACCAAATGTCTCTTTCTTCCTTGAGTTTCTAGTAAGCCATTTGAAAGTTCATGTTTCCTGTAAAGTTTATTTTTCAATACAAGAATTTATGGGAATGCAGTCTTTTTAATTTTTAAGCATTCTAACACTGTCATCAGGTTGTCGTCACAAAAATCCTTTGAAATGCCTGAATGACATCTCCAGAAAAATCACTAATTGTCCAGTGATGATTAATGTTTTTGTATTACACTAATACTGTAATACTTAGTCTTTTTCTAGGAGATTGTGAGAATATGGATAAACAATTCCTCTAGAAGATTCTGTGGCTCTGAAAGCATCTGGTAGGTGCTGAGGCACTGCTCTGTTCATTTATTAGAGTAAATTCTGTTACTTCCTGCAGACTCTATCTTAGCCCCAAATAGCTCTCAGCACGATATGGGTATCTATTGAGTTTGGGGGTGAGTCATTTTAATTTAATTGCTCAGTAATTAAGTTGCAGTCCTAGACTGACTGATGTCAGTCCTTTTTCAGCCTCAGTAGGATGACTTGCATTGTGATTTGCAGTATGATTTTTTTCTCTTTTGTTAGCATGCTCTCTGAACATAGTAGATGTGGGACTTATTGGCTATTGTGTTTGAAATGAGGCTATGTCTAGACAAAAATGGCCTGAATAAGGACCATTGGTAGTAATATTTATTGCTTAAAAAAAAAACTTTGTCAAAGGCTAAAAAAAAATATTATGTCACAAATTTTCTTTTTGTAAAGTATTGTTTTAACATACAGCATAAGCTATCCATTGTATAAGAACAGGTCATGTTCTTATACAAGGCCATGTTTCAGTTGTCCAGGACTTGTGATGCAAATTCTCTCTTTTTTTAAATTTTTATTTTAAGTTCTGGAGTACATGTGCAGTATGTGCAGGTTTGTTACATAGGTAAACGTGTGCCATGGTGGTTTGCTACCTATCAACCCATCACCTACATATTAAGCCCAGCATGCATTAGCTATTTTTCCTAATGCTCTGCCTCCCCCCACTTCACCCCCGACAGGCCCCAGTGTATGTTGTTCCCCTCCCTGTGTCCATGTGTTCTCATTGTTCAGCTCCCACTTATAGGTGAGAACATGCGGTGTTTGGTTTTCTGTTCTTGGATTAGTTTGCTGAGGATAATGGCTTCGTTTTCTGTTCCTGCATTAGTTTGCTGAAGATAATGGCTTCGAGCTCCATCTATGTCCCCTGCAAAGGACATGATCTTGTTCCTTTTTATGGCTACATAGTATTCCATGGTGTGTATATACCACATTTTCTTTAGCCAGCCTATCATTGATGGGCATTTGGGTTGATTCCATGTCGTTGCTATTGTGAATAGTGCTGCAGTGAATATATACGTGCATGTATCTTTTTAATAGAATGATTTATATTCCTTTGGGTATATACCCAGTAAGGGGATTGCTGGGTTAAATGGTATTTCTGGTTCTAGATCTTTGATGAATCAGCACACCGTCTTCCACAGTGGTTGGACTAATTTTACATTCCCACCAACAGTGTAAAAGCATTCCTATTTCTCCACAACCTTACTAGCATCTGTTGTTTCTTGACTTCTTAATAATTGCCATTCTAACTGGCATGAGATGTTATCTCATTGTGGTTTTGATTTGCATTTCTCTAATGATCAGTGATGTTGAGCTTTTTTTCGCATTCGTTGGCTGCATGAATGCCTTCTTTTGAGAAGTGTCTGTTCATGTCCTTTGCCCACTTTTTAATGGGTTTTTTATTACAAATTCAAGTTGCTTGTAGATTCTAGATATTAGACCTTTGTCAGATGGATAGATGGCAAAAATTTTCTCCAACTCTGTAGGTTGCCTGTTTGCTGTGATGATCGTTTCTTTTATGAGAGCCATTCATGACAAACCCACAGCCAATATTATACTGAATGTGCAAAAGCTGAAAGCATTCCCCTTGAAAACCAGCATAAGACAAGGATACCCTCTCTCACCATTCCTATTCAACACAGTATTGGAAGTTCTGGCCAGGGCAGTCAGGCAAGAGAAAGAAATAAAGGTATTCAAATAGGAAGAGAGGAAGTCAAATTGTCTTTGTTTGCAGATGACATGATCCTATATCTAGAAAACCCTATCATCTCAGCCCAAAAGCTTCTGAAGCAACTTCAGCAAAGTCTCAGGATACAAAATCAATGTGCAAAAGTCACAAGCATTCCTGTACACCAGCAGGCAAGCAGAAAGTCAAGTCATGAATGAACTCCCATTCACAATTGCTACAAAGAGAATAAAATACCTAAGAGAACAGCTAACAAGGGAAATGAAGGACCTCTTCAAGGAGAACTACAGACCACTGCTCAAAGAAATCAGAGAGGACACAAACAAATGAAAAAACATTCCCATGCTCGTGGATAGGAAGAATCAATATCGTGAAAATGGCCATACTGCCCAAAGTAATTTATAGATTCAGTGCTATTGCTGTTAAACTACTATTGACATTCCTCATAGAATTAGAAGAAAGTATTTTAAAATTCATATGGAACCAAAAAAGAGTTCGCATAACCAAGACAATCCTAAGCAAAAAGAACAAAGCTGAAGGCATCATGCTACCAGACTTCAAATTACACTACAAGGCCACAGTAACCAAAACAGCATGGTACTGACACAAGAACAGACACATAGACGAATGGAACAGAATAGAGAACCCAGAAATAAGACTGCACATCTACAACCATCTGATCTTCAACAAACCTGACAAAAACAAGCAATGGGGAAAGGATTCCCTATTTAATAAATGGTGCTGGGAGAACTGGCTAGCCATATGCAGAAAATTGAAACTGGACCCCTTCCTTATGCCTTATATAAAAATTAACTCAAGATGAGGCCAGGGGGCCGGGCATAGTGGCTCATGCCTGTAATCCCAACACTTTGGGAGGCCAAGGCAGGCAAATCATTTGAAGTCAGGAGTTTGAGACCAGCCTGACCAACATGGTGAAACCCCATCTCTACTAAAAATACAAAAAAATTAGGCATACTGTAGTCCCAGCTACTCAGGAGGCTGAGGGAGGAGAATTGCTTGAACCCAGGAGACAGAGGTTGCAGTGAGCCAAGATCATGCCACTGCACTCCAGCCTGGGAGACAGAGTGAGACTCCATCTCAAAAAAAAAAGAATGAGGTTGGGCACGGTGGCTCATGCCTGTAATCCCAGCACTTTTGGGAGGCTGAGGAAGGTGGATCATTTGAAATCAGAAATTCAAGACTAGCCTGGCCAAAATGGTGAAACCCCATCTCTACTAGAAATGCAAAAAGTAGCCAGGCATGTTGGCATGCGCCTGTAGTCCCAGCCACTTGGGAAGCTAAGGCATAAGAATTGCTTGAACACAGCAAGCAGAGGTTGCTGTGAGCTGAGATGGCACCACTTCACTCCAGCCTGGGCGACAGTATGAGACTCTGTCTAAAAAGAAAAAAAAAAAAAAACTCAAGGTGGATTAAAGACTTAAATGTAAAACCCAAAACTGTAAAAACCCTAGAAGAAAATCTAGGCATTACCATTCAGGGCATGGTCACGGGCAAAGATTTCATGACGAAATCACCAAAAGCAATTGAAACGAAAGCAAAAATTGACAAACAAGATCTAAATAAACTAAAGAGCAAATTCTTAATGAAATCTCATCTTAGTTGTTGATGATGTTGTTCTTCCTCCTCCTTCTCCTACTCTTCTGCCTGCCTCCCTCCCTCCTTCCCTTCCTTTCATTCTTAAGATATCAAAGTGCTACCATATAAGATATTTCAAGAACGGGCACAGTGGCTCACGCCCGTAATCCCAGCACTTTGGGAGGCCGAGGCGGGTGGATCACGAAGTCAGGAGATTGAGACCATCCTGGCTAACATAGTGAAACCCTGTCTTTACTAAAAGTACAAAAAATTAGCTGGGCATGGTGCACATGCCTGTAGTCCCAGCTACTTGGGAGGCTGAGGCAGGTGAATTGCTTGAACCTGGGAGGCAGAGGATGCAGTGAGCTGAGATCATGCCACTGCACTCCAGCCTGGGTGACAGCGAGATTCTGTCTAAAAAAAAAAAAAAAATTCAATATCAAATGATAATAGAAAATATCAAATATTGGTTCTAGCTTATCCTATTATTTAATACTTGGAGGGCAACCTTCTTACCAACCTAGGCATGATGACAGTCCTTGCTCTGCTCAACCTTGGAGTTTGTATTTGGTGATTCTATGCTTCGGCAGTCTGAAGAGACTTAGCTTTATGTGTGTACTGTTGGCTTTGTGAACCAGAAGAAATAGTGATTGAGAACAGTAAATAAAATAGGAAATGAAGAAACGATACCCTACATAGAAAATATTGGAAATATTAGAAGAATTAATATAATAACCTCTTTCTCCTCTTGCCTGAACCCAACTGTAAGGAGTGACACAATTTTTTGAGAACAGCCCCACAGGACATGGAATAAGACAGAGAAGGGAAGATAATGAATATGAAAGGACAAATGGAAAATAATCAGCACAGTTTTCAGGAAAATACAAAATTTTAATTGGGGCCAGTGGTTCCTTAGGAAGGAAGTTGGGTGATCTCTTGCTACAGAGAAGCTATTTCTGGGATTCCAGGTCTCTTGAAGTAAAGGAACAGTTTCAATGATAATTGTGAGAAAGCCACAGAAGCGTGGGAATGAGTGGTGAACACAGGTTTACTTATGAAGATGTTTTGAACTTCTCTGGCAGGCAATGTTCAGTGCTACTGGGTTTCTTATTTATTATTTAATTGCCCTTCAAGGAGCCATTGCCAATTTTAATGTCTGCCATATGTGTTCATTCTTGAGTGCTTGCTCTTCCTCTTCCTCTTTCTCTCTTTCTCTCCCCTCCTTCCGCTGTGGTTAAACACAGAAGACAGTTGCAGAGTTGTGGGTCAAAGGGTTATTTTAAGCATATGAAAGGACAGTCCAAACAGAAGATAGGCTTTATGGCCAAAGTTTGTGTTCAGTAAAGAGCACAGTAAAGAGTCCCTTTGTGTCAACAAATGAAATTAAAAGAAAAATCTGGGGTAATAAGCTTTATGAAACATAGCCAGCTTTATGTGGCTTTTTTTTTCTTTTTTCTTTTTTGAGATGGAGTCTCAAACTGTCGCCCAGGCTGGAGTGCAGTGGCGCAATCTCGGCTCACTGCAACCTCCCTCTCCCAG
Source organism: Hylobates moloch (assembly GCF_009828535.3). Classification (NCBI taxonomy): domain Eukaryota; kingdom Metazoa; phylum Chordata; class Mammalia; order Primates; family Hylobatidae; genus Hylobates; species Hylobates moloch. The sequence continues at coordinate 62,737,596 of NW_026652290.1, read as the reverse complement.
GTTCAAGCGATTCTCCTGCATCAGCCTCCCAAGTAGCTGGGATTACAGGTGCACACCTATGTGGCCTTTTTGAATCAGTATTGGTTAGTGAAATTCTAAGGCATCCTTTCCCACTCTCACCCTCCATCCCCCAACTTTTATCATTTTTAAAAGAAAACACAAGACATTAGAGCCAACATTGTCAATGTTGTGTTATAATCCTAAATATGATCCATAAATTAGGGGATAAAGCTTTGTGAAAATTTTGCATGGGAAGTAGTATTACTGTAGGAAATATATTATAGGACTGTTGTTTTATTTTATGTTGAATTTGTTCTAAATGGTTCTATTTAAGTATTTAATATGTGATAAGTCTTTTATTTTCTATTTTAAGCATTTTGTCACTGTAGTATTGTTTTGCAGAAGAATTGCTCAGAACCTAGTTAAGGTGGTTTTTAAAATGTACAATTATACACAAAGAGGTTATTTAGTGTGCAGATGGATAAAACCAAACATTTGCTTACTAACAGCCTTCAGTTATTCTGTAAACTAATAATCAATTATACTCTCTAACCTTGCTAGGAAGTGAGTTTAAGCTAAAGCATTAAAGATTTAGGCTTCACCAGTAAGAGTTTCCTGAGGAGTGTTGAGTGGTTACCAGGGAAGGAGTTCCTTAGGAATATGTGAGATGGCCTTGTCAGGAAGTGTTAGAGCTGGCTCAGTTTTTTTGTTGGTTTGGAGAGGGAATCTTCTCAAGGATTTTCTCATAGGATTTTGTGACTTTTTAACATTTGCACTTGGAGAGACAAAAATTTGAATATTTTGCCTTTGCTTTCCATTGTAATTTGGAATGGCTATTTAAACCATTGAGTTTAATACACTGCTGTACTCCCAGGATCACAAAGTACATGTTCTTGATAATGATGTGCTTGCTTATCTGCTAACCACATTCTGACTCTACTCCATACTGCATCCTTTACTGAAAACAAGCTAGTTTGATTCTTGACTCAGATACTTAAATCCAGGAATTTTAGTCATCATCTCTTATTTTTATCGCCAGTTAAGCCCAAGATGACCATGAAAAAAGTAACAAGTGTTTCAGATTGCTCTTGTACCTTCTGCCTCTGGCTTGATAAGCATCACATCTACCTGCCTGCCTTCCTTTCTTTTCCTTTCTTTTTCCTTTTCCTTTCCCTTTCCCTTCTTTTCTTGAGACAGGGTCTTACTCTATTGCCAAGGCTAGAGTCCAGTGGCATGATCTCAGCTCACTGCAACCTTGACTTCCCAGGCTCAAGCAATGCTTCTGCCTCAGTCTCCTAAGTAGCTGGGACTACAGGCACATGCCATCATGCCCGGTTTATTTTTATACTTTTTTTAGAGATGGGGTTTCGCCATGTTGCCCAGGCTGGTCTGAAACTCCTGGGCTGAAGCAATTCACCTGCCTCAGCCTCCCAAAGTGCTGGGATTGCAGGCATGAGCCACCACCCCAGCTCACACCTGCATTTCTAAATATATATTTATACACACACACACACACACACACACACACACACACACACACACGTATATATATATATTTTTTTTTGAGATGGAGTCTCGCTCTGTCGCCCAGGCTGGAGTGCAATAGCATGATCTCGGCTCACTGCAACCTCCGCCTCCTGGGTTCAGGCAATTCTCCTGCCTCAGCCTCCTGAGTAGCTGGGATTACAGGTGCCCACCACCAAGCCTGGCTAATTTTTGTATTTTTAATAAAGACGGGGTTTCACCATGTTGATCAGGCTAGTCTCGAACTCCTAACCTCCTGATCCACCCGCCTCGGCTTCCCAAAATGCTGGGATTACAGGCGTGAGCCACCGTGCCCGGCCTCTATTTTCAAGTGCATCAGATGTATTTTCCATAGGGTACCCGAGCCAAATGCAAAATGTGAAGAAATTTCTATATGTTAAGCCGCAGTTTAAAGGCTCTTGAATTCCTTATAAAATATTTTGATAGCATATCTACATGAAAATAGGCCTTGGTAATACAGCTTTAAGTAAACAGTTTCAAGTGTCATGTATGTTTACATGTCACTTTTGAAGGCTGTTAATGTGCCTTATTTCAAGTGAAGAAAGGTGAAGATTGGGATGGAAAATATATCTGTTTAACTTTGGACTTCTTTATTTATTTTTTATTATTATTTTTTATTTTATTTGTTTTGAGATGGAGTCTCGCTCTGTCGCCCAGGCTGGAGTGCAGTGGCGTGATCTCGGCTCACTGCAAGCTCCGCCTCCCAGGTTCATGCCATTCTCCTGCCTCAGCCTCCCGACTAGCTGGGACTACAGGCCTGCCACCATGCCTGGCTAATTTTTTGTGTTTTAAGTGGAGGCAGGGTTTCACCGTGTTAGCCAGGATGGTCTCGATCACGGACCTCGTGATCCACCTGCCTCAGCCTCCCAAAGTGCTGGGATTACAAGCGTGAGCCATCACACCCAGCCTGGACTTCATTATTTAGCCTACTCTTTCTCTAGTATTTGGCATCCCTCAAAAATAAACTGAGCTTCATTCATACATAGAGGTCCAATCACAAATGAGTCCTGAAACCTACAACAAACTAATGATCCCTTAGTCAGAAAAGATCCTGGCTATTTTTAAGCATGCCTTACTCAGTTGCTTCTATCTCTATGAATATTGTTCCTGGTAATCTCTTTGCCTATACATAGAAAACCAGGTGATTTATTACTATAACTTTCTTTCACTGAGGTGAAATATAGGCTACATCATCTTTTTTATCAATGTCCTTAATATATATGTTAGTTACTGGTAATCACTAATTTCTAGACCATTGTGTCCAAGGCCAGATGTTTAAAAAATTGTTTTAGGCCAGACACAGTGGCTCATGCCTGTAATCCCAGCTCTTTGAAGGCCAAGGCAGGGGGATCACTTGAGGTCAGGAGTTCGAGACCAGCCTGGCCAACATGACGACACCCTGTCTCTACTAAAAAAAAAATACAAAAATTAGCCAGGCGTGGTGGTGCACGCCTGTAATCCCAGCCACTCAGGAGGCTGAGGCAGGAGAATCGCTTGAACCTGGGAGTCAAAGGTTGCAGATCGGGCCACTGTACTCCAACCTGGGCGACAGAGCGAGACTCTTCTCTCAAAAAAAAAAAAAAAAATTGTTTTAAAGTCAAACTAAAAGGCCTCAATAAAACCAAATGAAGGACAGGCTTTCACATCTGAGAGCTGTTCTGAATTTTGCCAACTGAACTGCCTAATTTGTCATAAATTTGCTTTTCTTTCCAAAAAGAGATAACCCCTCCTACAGCTTGAACACTTAATTAGTATTCTTTCTTTGTTTAAACTTGGTTTTTGCTTTGGACTAAATGAAAACTTGGCAAAGTTTCTAAGCTCACGTATGAGACTGCACTTCTCTCCTATCCAAATACATGTTTGAGGACAGAACTCCTGTAGGCAAGGAGAGCTGCCTTCCCTGTCTTTGGAAGTCTTTCATCCGAGAGGCCCCTTCTTTCCCTTTGTACTTATTTCTCCTTGGGGGATGTTCACTATCATCATTGTAGACTCAGCTTAGCAGCTTAGCAACAGCAAAATCAACTCCTGAATGTTCTTCTGGCTAATGGCAAAGTGACACCCTCCTTCTGAAGAAGCTTGTTGGCCTTCCTTTAACTACCACTTTGGAGATGGGGGTAGGAAATGCCATAGTATTGTAGCGGGAGGAAAAACTTTTTCTCTGCCTTCTTAGGTTCATGTATAAGGCCTGCAAATTAAACTGACAAAAGATTCACAGGAGAAAAAAAATTACAAATTTTACTGATGTAAGTATTTTTAATTTTGTATGCACACAAGCTTAACAGAAAAAAAAAAGAAAAAAGAAAACCCAAAGAGGTAGTTAGACTTGAAAGTTTGCATACCATTTTAACAAAGGAAGATAAATTGTGGAGAGAAGTGACTAGACAAAGGAAGAAGGGTTTGGTCTCCTAAAGGTGGTAAATTATGGGAATTAAGTATATGGTGAATCTAATAGTAGATAAGAGTTATTTTACTAAGGTTTGGGCAGACTCATCGTAGTGTCAGCTTTCCATCTTTTTCATGCCCATAAAACTTCCCCAGAGAGGGATTTATGGTAGTTCTCACTCTCTCTTTTTTTTTGAGACAAGGTCTCACCCAGGTTGCTAGGCTCACTCCATCTCTTGGGTTTAAGCAATCCTCCCACCTCAGCCTCCCAAGTAGCTAGGACTACAGGTGCACACCACCATGTCTGGCTTTTTTAAATTTATTTTTATTTTTATTTTTAGAGATAGGGTTTCATTATTATTGCCCAGGCTGGTATTGAACTCCTGGCTTCAAGGGATTCTCCTGCCTCAGCCTCCCAAAGTGCTGGGGTTACAGGCATGAGCCACCATGCCTGGCCTGGCAGTTCTCATTTTTTAGAAGTTTCTGCTCTTGGCCAGATAAGGGAAACTCCAAGACTTATTTTTCCATCTGTTGAGTCTCAATTGCCTTCAGCACAAAATAACCTATATGCCAACGTGGCAAAGTTGGGGCTTGTATGTTCTGATACTTTTCAGTAGTTAGATAGGAAAATACGGAGAAAAGAACATTGACTTAGTGACTGTCATCAACAGAGGGACATTAATTAGCCACATCATTTAACATGCCTGGGGCTTAATATAATTATCTAGAAAACAAAGCAATTGGATTATATGCTCTGTAAGGATTCATACTGCTCTAAAATTACTTGATTACTGTTCTGAAGATTTTGAATGTAGTTGCTCTTAGATACATAAAATTTATCCTTGTCTCTCAAGATAATGCAGATGTAGAATTTGTCCAGTGTACATGAAATTCCTGCTACCATAACTCAGAGATCTTACAACTGGGCAACATACTGATCCCCCCAACTCCCCTCTCTACAAAAAAAAAAAAAATTTTTTTTTTAATTAGCTGGGCATGGTTGCATACCTGTAGTCCTAGCTACTCAGGAGGCTGAGGTGGGAGGATCGCTTTAGCCCAGGAGTTTGAGGCTACAGTGAGCTCTGGTCATGCCACTGCACTCCAGCCTGGACAACAGAGGGAAAAAAAAAATCTTATTTTTTGATATCTACCATCTGCCTAACCTAGGATTGATTGACCAATCCTAACAGTGATTGAAGGGAATGTATTTAAGGGAGCTGTGAGGAGGGTTGGCTTGCAGCAAGTGGAAGGACCCCAGAAATGTTTGTTGCTATTTCAAGATCTGGTTATCTTTCAGTTATCTGGCTCATGTTTCCCAAGCAACTTGTCACAATTTCTGGCATAACCACTAAATCCAAGTTAGCTCACTTCCCAGACTAACTCAGAGTCCATCAGAGTCAGTCAAAATTCTCGTTTCATTTTTGTAATCCAAGGTGCTGTGGAGACAGTATGGACTTCAGCGTCATCCAGAGCTGAGAGTTCACCATCTGATTCTGCCTTTTTATGGTATTTATTTTTGATACAGGTTAACCTCTTTGTGCCTCAGGGTCCTCATTTTTAAAACAGCACTACTCAAGTTCTTACCTTAAAAATTATTAGAGGATCAAATGAGATGACAAAGAGGAAGAGCTTCTCATATGCCTCCTAGTGAGAACATCTGACATTTGTATGCCTCTTATTTATCAATATGAAACACCATCATAAAAGCACTTTTATTTAGGGCATTATGTGGATATGCTTTGCTGGGTAAAATATCACTTCGATATTAAGGTCTGAACTGGGCTTGCTGGATTGGGACCCTGGGTATTTTGAGTTTGGTCATGCCTGATGGCCTTGGCTATCTTGTGGTTTCCCTCTAAAATATCCTTTTATGTTTTCCAGGAATCTGAATTTCTGTGTTTGGAATTTGATGAGGTCAAAGTCAACCAAATTCTGAAGACGCCGTCAGAGGTAGAAGAAAGTATCAGCACACTGATTAGCCAACCTAACTGAAGATGATGTATGAAGGAGTTGGAGTTGTTGAAACCAAGGTGTTCATGATCCCTCCCCGCTGACCTTTTTTAAAAAAATTCTTGTGCCCGCATTGGTATTAAATCCTCGCATTCAATTTTCCCACCTCTGCTTGCTCAGATTTCTTTTTTTCTAGCTTTCATTTACTCTTACAGTTGTTCCAGTGCAGAGGTTCTCACCCTTCAGTGTGCGTAAATGTTATAAAGGGTACTTGTAAAAGCATTCACTTTTTTGTTGTTATTATTAAATTCAGAGTCTTGCTCTGTTGCCCAGGCTGATATGCAGTGGTGCAGTCATGGCTCACTGCAGCCTCAAGCTCCTGGACTCAAGCAAGCCTCCCACCTCAGCCTCTCAAGTAGCTGGGACTACAGGTGCATGCCACCACACTCAGGTAATTTTTGTATTTTTTGTAGAGATGGGGTTTCACCATGTTGCCCAGGCTGGTCTGGAACCCCTGGGCTCAAGTGATCCTCCTGCCTTGCCTTCCCAAAGCCCAAAGTGCTGGGATTACAGGCGTGAGAAAAGCATTTACATTAAAAAAAAAAAAAAAAAGTAGACTTCCAGGGCCCTATCCCCATAGACTTGGATTCAATAGGATTAGGGTGAGAGGGATCAACAATGGAAATCCTTGATATAGTGTTTTGTCCTGGGTGGGGTTTTAAGAATTTATACATGATAAATCATGCAGGAATTATTTTTAAAGTAGAAAAAAAAAAGCTTTTATCATGCAAATATAGGGCTGACCAAAGTGCTATGTCCTTAGCTGAGGCATAGGAGCACCTACTTAACCTAGAAAAGATGTACCTGACCCTAGTTAAAACCTGAGATCCTTCTGAAATTGATTTGGACATTTGGATTAGTTCTGCTTAAATCTAGAGCATCTGGTTTGATCTGAACTACTGAGAGACTCAGGCTTTTCTGGAACCTAGAACTAAATTGGCCTCGCAACAAAGGGACTCCCTTCACTTGCCTCAAGTCAGGATCGTGGGAAGGGGCAGATGTCTGCTAAGAGAGATGTGAGGTCTTTTATCTCAGAAAATTTTACCTGAGTCATTAAAATAAAACCGCTTTCAAAAAATTTCTTTAAGAAAAAGTAGTGTAATAAAAACTAGGTCTTACTAGAGAAGTTACCAAACACCAAGAATATTCCAAAGGAGGAGGCTGTCAACCAGCATATTGAGGCTATGGTCCTTGTTGAACAGGTTTTGTCATCTGATACTGATAATATTTAGAAATCTAAGATGCCTTTGGGGTATAATATGTTCAAAAAATGTGGTTCTCTTTGTCTGTGGTTACAGCATATGTCCATGCTAAGGAGTTTGTTTCAGGACAGGAATAAGTCCTCTTCTGTTAAGCAGTTTCTCCTAAATCAGTTTGGAGACATTTCAGAAGTTCTTCTAACACCCAAGCTGAAATTATTGGCTTCTTCTCCGATTAAAACCATCCCAGCAGTTAGCAAACAATAACCAGAAGGTTTTCAATGTAGCCCTTGTGGACCCTTCAGAAAACATCTTGAAACAGTACTGTAAATAGATTAAAGAAAGGAATGTGGTTTGGAAAAAAAAAAAAAACTATTTTAAACTTGCCTTCTGTTCCCAGGGCTGCTGCCATGTAATCTAGGAGAATTTTGATAAGGTCTCCTGCTGTAAAATGGAGCAATAGAATATCTCATCAGATAATCGGATTCCAGATGACATTGGAAGGAATAACTAGAGCTACCACCTTAGTATTGACTCACATGTCCCATGGAAGTCTGTGGAAGTGTGAAGGAACAGCATAGGGGCCACAAGGAGAGGAAATCATTGTCATAGTCTGAAGCTCTGTTTAGGTCATCCCATGAAAGTAATCGCTACAAGAGTGGCCATGGGCTTTTAAAATTGTATTCCCAAACCCTAGGTCATTGGAAGAACTACAGTTAATGTATACTGAGTTTGCAAGAATTAAAAAGAAAACCAAAAACTGGTTGTTGAAGGTGGTCCCCACATTTAACACTAAGCACTTCTGAATGCAGGTTGTTTCTAACAGGGTATATTTTATATTTACTGATGATTTTTAATTTTTTATTATCAAAGGTATATATGTTTATTATAGTCTATTATGAAAATACAGAAACATACTAAGAACAGTTAATGACCCATCAATCTAATGTACAGAAAGAAGGCTAGAACTAGGAGAAGAGTTGACTTTCCTTGAATAAATTCCCAGAAGTGGAGTACACAGTTTTATTTATTTATTTAGAGACAGAGTTTCACTCTGTCACCCATGCTGGAATGCAGTTGTGCGATCTCGGCTCGCTGCAAACTCCACCTCCCGGGTTCAAGTGATTCTCCTGCCTCAGCCTCCTGAGTAGCTGGGGCTACAGGCACCCGCCACCATGCCTGGCTAATTTTTTTTTGTCTTTTTAGTAGAGACAGGGTTTCACTACATTGGCCAGGCTGGTCTCGAACTCCTGACCTCAAGTGATTCACCCGTCTTGGCCTCCCAAAGTGCTGGGATTACAGGCGTGAGCCACTGCACCTGGCCTAGTACACAACTTTTAACTTTGATAAACATTGCCAAATTCCTCTCCAGGAAGGCTGTATTAATTTGTATTCCCTCTGAGAAAGTATAAGACTAAATTACTCCCCTCTTGCCTAATTGGCTATCATCATTTTTTTTATTTTCTGGGACTAAGTTCTTAGAAAGTTTTGTAAGGGACACTTACATTAAACCAGGACTTCTCCCTGGTAACAATAAAAGCATGGAGAAAGGACCAGGGAAGGAGAAAACAGGCATAAAGTTCCCAGAGACCCCACTAGGTTTTCTACCTCTGCGATCCTAAATTAAAACCACTTTGTTTTGATTTCAGGAAATTAGGAACAAAATAAAAATCTCGGCCTGAACTGGACCTTGTAGAAATTATCCCTGCTTGAGCAATAAGCACTCTAAATTCAGTCTGTTTAGAAACATTCCTGCCCGTTAGCCAGGTGTGGTAGCACAGGCCTCAAGTCCAAGCTGCTCAGGAGGCTGAGGAAGGAGGATGCCTTGAGCCCAGGAGTTTGGGGCTTCAGGCAACAACAGCAAGAGCCCATCTCTAAAAAAGAAAGAAAAGAAAGAGAGAGAGAAAGAAAGAGGAGAGAGAGAGAGAAAGACGAGAGAAGAAAAGAAAAAAACAGTCCAGCCAAGCTAAAAGTTAGCTTTCAGAATAAAATCAGAAAATAACTCCAGACTTTGGTAGCATTGTGTTGATAAGAAGCAAAAGATTTGGCCTTATTCTTAGGTCAGACTTTCCTTGGAAGCTCTAGTTCTTCTCAGCTGTAACAGCAAAAGCCTAAATTCCATTATAGACTCTTTATTTCCTTTATATAACCTCTCTTCCCCAGTCTTATTTTAATAATGATTCAAAAAGAGTTGCAGCATTAAAAAAAAGTAGTTTAACTCTTCGCCCCCAAATGCAAGAAGGTGGTAAAAAGCAGAGGATGACATTGAATATCTTAAATAGCTGACATCATGTCAAACTATTAATTGTTGAAGTTTTTTTTTACACCTGAGTGAACATTTAGAAAATAATATAAATAGAAATTAAAGGGAAATAAATGCTAAACAGATGTTAGAAAATACTGTTTTCTGAAGTGTACAGTAAGTATCTTTTTGTGTGTTTTTTTTTCTTTTTTTTCTTTTTAATTTATTTATTTATTGAGATGTAGTCTCACTCTGTTGCCCAGGGTGGAGTGCAGTGCCGCGATCTTGGCTCACTGCAACCTCTGCCCTTTGAGTTCAAGCGATTCTCCTGCCTCAGCCTCCTGAGTACCTGGGATTACAGGCACCTGTCACTGCACCCAGCTAATTTTTTTTATTTTTAGTAGAGACGGGGTTTCACCATCTTGGCCAGGCTGGTCTTGAACTCCTGAGCTCATGATCCATCCGCCTCGGCCCCCCAAAGTGCTGGGATTACAGGCGTGAGCCACCGTGCCCGGCCTTTTTTTTTTTTATTTTTAGTAGAGACGGGGTTTCACCATCTTGGCCAGGCTGGTCCTGAACTCCTGACCTCATGATCCATCTGCCTCGGCCTCCCAAAGTGCTGGGATTACAGGCGTGAGCCACTGTGCCCGGCCTTTTTTTTTTTTTTTTTTTTTTTTTTGAGAAGGAGTCTCACTCTGTCGCCCAGGGTGGAGTGCAGTGGTGCAATCTCCGCTCACTGCAACCTCTGCCTCCCGGGTTCAAGCGATTCTCCTGTATCAGCCTCCCAAGTAGCTGAGATTACAGGCATGTGCCACCACACCCAGCTAATTTTTGTATTTTTAGTAGAGACAGGGTTTCACCATGTTGGCCAGGCTGGTCTCGAACTCCTGACCTTAGGTGATCCACCTGCCTCGGACTCCCAAAGTGCTGGGATGACAGGCATGAGCCACTGCACCCAGCCTCAAAGTGTATAGTAAATATCTAAACCAATGAAAGGGACAAGATGTAGAAGGAATCCCAGGATCGGCTGAGAAATAATTGAATACTTTCCTAAAAGAACACAATACTGGAAGGGATGGGGCTTTGTGGGACAATTGCTATTTTGAATTCTTAGGTGTCCAACTTTACAACCAAGGTTTACAAATATTTTAAATGGTGATTTAGTCAGCAGAAGGGAAAACTAAAATAGAACATAATTAGCTTAAGCTTACCTCTAGTTGTAGAGTATACAGGTTTTGACCTCAAAATTTGAGAGATCGCAATTTTTATCTAAGTGCAATCAAGTTTTCCTTATTTGGGGATGGTCATAATTGTCTCTCATGGCAACCCAACTGTATGCAACACTGAACCATCCTTTGTTGCAAAGCAACCTGCCTGGGCCTGCTTCCTGTTAGATAAATGGTCCCAACTGGCATAACTTACAAGTTTGGTACATAAACTATCTGATTACAATACTAATGCTGTACATGAGCGGGTAGTAAAATATGGGCATTGACATCATTTATTCACCAAGAACTGTAATTAGGCATTTTCTTTCTCTTTTATTATATTTTAAAATTTAATATAGAGACAGGGTCTCACGCTGTCTCCCAAGCTAGAGTGCAATGGTGCAACCACTATTCACTGCAGCCTGAATTCTTGGGCTCAAGTGATCTTCCCACCTCAGCACCACCACGCCTGTCTTGTTTCTGTTTTACATGCTCTTGGCTAGTTTCCGTTTCCCGCTGGTATTAGGGTTTTAACTTCTGTTGATTCACAGGATGCAGGTGGGGGAGAGATGGCAAGGGGGAAAATATGAATTTGATTACTCAAGTGGAACAAGGTGAAACCGTTAGTTTAAAATAATTTTAGGCTGAAAAATTAAAATCGTTAAATTATTTCCTTCATGCTGTTATTACACTGTTTTTATATTAAAGAAGTAAGCATAAATATGAAGATTGTATATTATTTCTATTCTGGCTATTTTTAGAATCATGGCTAAGAATTGGTATGGATCTCAGAATGACTGATTTGGAGGCTTTAGCATCTCGTCAAAAATGAGGAAACATCTGGACAGACAGAGCAGAAGATTTGTACAAGGCCATGGTCAGGAAGGAATTTCAGGTCTACTGTCTTCCATCTCTATGTTCTACCTTTTAGACCCTTCAAAAGAATAAGTACTCATTTTAAAAGTCTGTGTCCTTGCTCATGTGTTTAAATAATGACAGTTCCTGTAGTGAGGATTTTTGTATGCAGATATGACCTAGGACTAGGCCCAATGTCACTTGCATCCTGCGTCCATGTTAGACCTGTCTCTGTGCTTCAGGTTGCTGTCACTCTTTGTAGAGCCTGATGCTGTTTGTGATGACTTTGGCCTCACTTTCCACTCAGTGCCACCCTTCTCTGGGTGCAATGTGCAAAATGAGTAAGTTGGCTGCCACATGGGGCTTCCAGGCTGTCCACAGTACCCAGATAGCCAGCACATTATTCTCATCCTAGCTGGACAACCAGTGACACAAGCTTGGGTCTCGGGTTCTTGGTGACAAGTTGTTATAAATGGAGAACCGATACCGGGGCACAGTGGCTCATGCCTGTAATCCCAGCACTTTGGGAGGCCGAAGTGGGCGGATTGCTTGAACTCAGGAGTTCAAGGCCAGCCTGGGCAACATAGGGAGACCCTGTCTCTACTAACAATAAAAAAATTAGCCAGGCATGGTGGTGCATGCCTGTGATCCCAACTACTCAGGAGGCTGAACTTGGAGGTCGAGGCTGCAGTGAGGCTGTGTTTGTGCCACTGCACTCAATCCTAGGTGACAGAGCTAGACCCTCTCTCAGAAATTAAATAAATAAAAAATTTTTGAAACGGAGAACTGAGAAAAGGAATAGTAATACAGTTGTGTTCCCATGGAAGATAGTCAAACAAAGCTAAACATAGCTGGAGTAAGAGAACCAGTGGCTGCTAACAGACGTGGAACTGTGCAACTGAACTAACCTCAAGGCTTACTCCCTCCCTGGGGAGTTGAGGCCAGAAGCATTTTCTGTAGCATCCGTGGCAGAGCGGTGGGGCCTTTCTGGCCCAATTGGGAAAGAAGGTGACGGCTGTTATTCTTCAAGGAATCGCTTTCCTGCCTCCTGAAGGGAATCACCACGGCCTAGATTCTGGAAAGGGAAGGGAAAGTGGAGAACACAAAAAGGAAATGTTTTCTTGTTCTCCCATGAGATTCATGTGCATGTCCCCAAGTAGATTGCCAGAGGAAATGAAGGTTCTTTAAAAATAATAAATAAATAATAAATTCTGGCCCAGCACGGTGGCTCACACTTGTAACCCAGCACTTTGGGAAGCTGAAGCAGGAGGACCACTTGAGCCCTGGAGTTAGAAACCAGCCTGGGCAACATAGCAAGACCCTGTCTCTACAAAAATGTTGAACAATTAGCTGGGTGTGGTGCACACAGCTGTAGTTCCAGCTACTCAGGAGGCTGAGATGGGAGGATTACTTGAGCCCAGGAGTTCAAGACCATCCTGGGCATGATGGTGAGACCTCATCTCAATTTAAAGAAAAAAAAAAATCCCTCCCATGCCTGTAATTCCAGCACTTTGGGAGGCTGAGGTGGGTGAATAGTTTGAGCTCAGGAATTCAAGACCAGTCTGGACAACATGGTAAAATCCTGTCTCTACAAAAAATACAAAAAATTAGCCAGGCGTGGTAGTGCGTGCCTGTAGTCCCAGCTACTTGGGGAGCTGAGGTGGGAAGATCAATTGAGCCCAAGAGGTCAAGGCTGCAGTGAGCTGAGATCATGCCACTGCACTCCAGCCTGGGTGACCTTGTCTCAAAAAAAAAAAAAAAAAGCCATCAAAATCCCTCCCTTAAAACAGAGTTCAGTGAAGATTGTCACTCTGTGCAAAAATGAACTTGCCCAGTGGGTTTATATTTACTATCAACCAATATCAGCCTCTGAATAGCAGAAAAAGGCAAGTAAGACCATGTAACATTTCATTTTTTCCTGGAGCCCCAGGCTGACCCTGGTTTGGCTGGCCAGGGTAGGACTAGAGGTGAGGCTCCAAATCATCTGGGTACAGGCGGACCACATAGACCAAGAAAGTGCCTTTCAAACTGCCACACTTGTAATCCTAGCTACTCAGGAGGCTGAGCCAGGAGGATCCTTGAGCCCAGGAGTTCAAGACCATCCTGGGCAATATATTGAGACCCCATCTTGAATGAATGAACGATGCCTTTCCCCAGACCTCCTTTGAATTGAAAGAAAACAAGTCACTTCATAAGTTACTTTATGAACCATTAAAACTGTGGATCCAGCCATTTGCTGGGTGGCGTACCACCACTTCAAATATCACTTATAGGGAATTTAGGGAAAAATATTTTCCCCTAATATCAGGAAGTTTAAAAATAAGTAACCAGATAATCTGGGGCCAGGAGCATGTAGTGGGAGAGTTATCAGGCCCACCCAGTTCCCTGAGACAGATGGAAAAAACTGACCCTTCTCTTCATCAGTTCTTATAGATGTAATTTCAATAAATGGGAAAGGATAATGCAAAACCCTTCCTTGTCCCTGTACACATGGGGAAGAGTTGAACAAAATGCTAGGGGAATTTGGCTCTGAAGGTCCCTGAATAGCTTGAGAGCTCTCACTGGGGACCCATCCCTGGGAGAATCAACTTGCAGCCCCTTTGGGCAACCACCCCTGGAACCATAACAGAAGGGGCAAGACCAAGCAAGTCCCTATTGCATTGAGTGAGTCCTAGGAGAAAGTGGTTACTGGGGTAACCACAGCCTGTGCCATTCTTTATAGCCCAAATGCCATCCCTAGTTTTGGACCTAGAAGTTTAGCCATTGATTGTGTTCATAGATTTAGGGGTCCATGTTCAGGTTTGTTACTTTAGGTATATTGTGTGATGCTGACATTTGGCATATGAATGATTCTGTCACCCAGGTAGTGAACATAGTACCCAGTAGCTAGTCTTTCAACCCCAGTAGTCCCTAGTAGCTATTATTGCCATCTTTATGTCTGTAAGTATCCACAGTTTAGCTCCCACTTGTAACATGTGGTATTTGGTTTTCTGTTCTTGCAATAATTTGCTTAGGATAATGGCCTCCAGCTGCATCCGTGTCGCTCCAAAGGACATGATTTTATTCTCTCTTATGGCTGTGCGATTTTTTTTTCCCCCTAGCTATTCTGGGAGCTACTTTCTTTAGGGTACCTTCGCATATGTAGTACGTTTTTCTCCTGTTAATCTGTCTATTGTCAGTTGATTCACAGGCCACTGGCAAATTGGACCTAAACTGGTAGAGAAGTTTTTCTTCCCAACAGTTTATATAAATTTAGTTTATTAATTTTAACTGCTGCATAGTGTTCCATTTAGAATAGGTTGGAGGTTTTTGTTTGTTTTTGAGTTTCCTATTATAAACCAAAAATAAAATTCTGATCTCCCCAACCAACTGAATGGACCCCGTCAGCCAAGGGGATCCCAAAAAAGCCTGAAAAAGTTCAGGCCATGACAGGAAGAGAGGTGGTTAGAAGTTCAGGCCATGACAGGAAGAGAGGAGGAAGGTCTCATTATATACCCTCCTCTCTTTGGAGTTTAGACCCAACTGACCAGCATTAACATTAAAACAGGGATTTTAAGACCAAAAAAACAGACTCTTTATAGCAATAAGATCAAATTCCAACCTGACTCTGATGTAACATCTCATGACAGACAGCAGGCCCGGAAGTAGATCAAAGTATTTTACCCCAAAATATATTTCTTCGACATATTTTGAAGGGCCCTGCAAAGCTGTCCCTTGTGGGGGAAATTTGCATTTTTTTTTAGAGAATCTCCTTCCTCTACTAGGTTTTTCCACAGAGTTTGACACCTTTTAGGTCAGATAAGAGACTGTCACATCTATTGTCTCCGAAGCTTGTTCCTTGGTGGTTTCACCTACATGACAAGAACCTTGGCTTCCAAAACATTCCCCCGCTTACCATAACTCAAGCTGACCTCAACTCTTCAGTCAGAGCTTAACTCTTTCAACCAATTGCCAGCAGGAAATCTCTCAATCCACCTGTGACCTAGAAACAGCCCCCAACTCCCACTTTGAGATGTCCCCCTATTCCAGGCCAAAACCATTGTATACCTTCCATGTATGATTTATGTCTTTGCCCGTAACTTCTGTCTCCCTAAAACCAAGCCGCAATCCAACCATCTTGGGCACATGTTCTCAGGACCTCCTGAGGCTGCAGCACGGGCCACAGTCCTTAACCTTGGCAAAGTAAACGTCTTAATCAATTGAGACCTGTCTCAGATGCTTTTTGGTTTACACTATCAATGAGTGGGTTTTTAGGTTGTCTTCAATTTTCCATTGCAAACAATGCTGCTGTGAACGTCCTTGAACATGCCTCCCTGTTTACACGTACCAATATATCTTAGAAAACAGGAATACTGTATCATGGGTTATGTGCTTTTTTTTCTTTCTTTCCTTTTTTTTTTTTAAATTGTAGACACTGTCAAATAGATTTTAGAGTACTGATAAACGTTTAACAACCAGTCTTCCAAAAAGTGGAAGTGGGGTGATTTGTAGCATTTACCAGTTTCCATGGTGTGAACTCTTCCACCATGGCCGATTTCAAACTACTAATGAGACATTAATGCATAATCAGCTCTGTTAACTGGTATGAAGTGGCTCCAGCATAGTTCTCAGAATCTCTCAAACTCAGAATGCATATAGATATTGGCAAATAGCCCTCTAAAGTAGCCCAACCAATGTATACTTTCACAAGCAGTGTATGAGAATATCTACAGTCATGCTCTGCATAACGATGTTTCAGTCAATGACAGATGACATGTGTGACAGTGGTCCCATAAGATTATAATGGAGCTGAAAAATTCCGATCACTAGTGTCATAACACATTATTCATGTGTTTGTGGTGATGCTGGTGTAAACAAACTACTGCACTGCCAGTCATATAAAAATATAACACACACAATTATGTGCAATACATAAGACTTGATAATAAGTGTGTTACTGGTTTATGTACTTACTATACTGTGCTTTTTATTATTTAAGTATGCTTTCTACTTATAAAAAAAAAAAGTTAACTGTAAAACAGCCTCAGGCAGGTCCTTCAGGAGGGATTCCAGAAGAAGGCATTGTTATCATAGGAGATGACAGCTCTATGTGCATATTGCCCCTGGAGACCTTCCAGTGGGACAAGTTGTAGAGGTGAAAGACAGTGATATTGATGATCCCGACCCTGTGTACACCTAGGCTAATGTGTATTTGTGTCCTGGTTTTTGACCAAAAAAACTTAAAAAGTAAATAAATTTTTAAAAATTTTAATAGGAAAAAAGCTTACAGAATGAGAATATAAAGAAAATATTTTTATACAGCTGTACAGTGTGTTTGTGTTTTCAGATAAGTGTTATTACAAGAGAGCCAAAAAATTAATTACAGTGAACTAAGGTTAATTTATTGAAGAAAAATTTTTAAATTTAGTGTAGCATAAGTGTATAGTGTAAAGTCTACAGTAGGGTACAGTAATGTCCTAGGCCTTCACATTCACTGACAGCTCACACACTGACTCACCCAGAGAAACTTCCAGTCTTGCAAGCTCCATTCAGGTAAATACCCTAGATAGGTATACCATTTTTTATCTTTTACACCATATTTTTACTGTATCTTTTCTGTGTTTAGACAGACAAATACCATTGTGTTACAGTTGTCTACAGTATTCAGTACAGCAACATGCTGTACAGGTTTGTAGCCTATAAACTCTACCATATAAGTAGGCTGTACTGTCTAGGTTTGTGTAAGTACTCTGTGATGTTCACACAATGATGAACTCGCCTAATGATGCATTGCTCAGGATGTATCCCCGTCGTTAAGCAACGATGATTGTATTTCCCATTATCCTTGTCAGTGCTTGGTAATACCATAACTTTTTGCCAGTATGATGAGTCAAAAACTCATTTTTCCATTTTTCCCAATCATTAGTGAGATTGAGTGTTTTTTTTTTTTTTATGTCTTTGCTACTTTTATTTCCCTTTCCGTGAAATGGTCTTTTGCCTTTTGCCTGGTTTTCTTTTCTTTCTTTCTTTCGAGACAGGGTCTCGCTCTATCGCCCAGGCTGGAGGGCAGTGGCCTGCGATCACGGCTCACTGCAGCCTCAACCTCCCTGGGCTCAGGTGATTCTCCCATCCCAAGCTTTGCAAGTAGCTGGGGCTACAGGTGTGCGCCACCATGCCCAGCTAATTTTTTGAAACTTTTGTGGAGACGGGGTTTCACTCCGTTGCCCAGGCTGGAGTACAGTGGCACCATCCCGGCTCCATTCCACCTCCCAGGTTCAAGTGATTCTTCTGCCTCAGCCTCCCTAGTAGCTGGAATTACAGGCGTGCACCACCACACCTGGCTAATTTTTTGTATTTTTAGTAGAGATGGGGTTTCACCATCTCTACTAGGCTAGGCTGGTCTCGAACTCCTGACCTCAGGTGATCTGCCTGCCTTGGCCTCCCAAAGTGCTGGGATTATAGGCGTGAAACACCGCGCCTGGCCCTGTTTTTCTTTTGGTATTTTTCTGTTGATTTGTTGCACCCTTGATGTAGCCTGGAAACAATTGTCCATCAAGAAGTTTTCAATCTATTCTAGAGAATGAAGTGGGAGGAATATTCCCAAATGTTATTGAGCACCTGCTATATGAAAATACCTTTCAAGGACTGGGACTGAGAGAAAAGAGTATACATTGTGTACATCAAACCCTATTAATGATTTAACAGTGTGGTAGGGTCAGTTGAACACACACACACACCAGTGATATAAATAAAAACTAATTACTAGGAGTAGTGAAGAAAATAAATTGCATTTTGGCTCAGTCTGCCTATTTGTCATTTTTTTCACAAGCATCCTATTGGTCCTCATCTCTGTTGGGACACTGAGGTCACTGGATTATTTTTCTGGAGGGAATTCATCAGCACTTCCTATTCTCACTGAGGTTTCTAGGGGGTCTTCCTATGAGGCTTATCCCTCATCTCCCCACCTGTCACATTGGCGCTGATCTCAAAAGGTGGAGTGGTTTCTCTTTCCAGGCTGTTTCTTCCTGAAAATGACTGGCTGCCCCACCAGCTGGCTATCCTCTGGGATGAGTTAAGGATGCACCGTTTTTCTGGGGTGTGGACAATTCCCAGAATCCCTCAAATACAGATGCAGGAGGTGGCCAGTTTTTACAAAGGCAGGGCTGTGTAGGAGGAAACATAGGTGTTATCTTAGATGGGAGTGATTATTTGCTAAATGCAATTTTGACTGCTTCTAATTTGCTGCTCAGAGACTCCATCCTTGAACCAAACACAAAACTTTTTAAGTTGAAAAGATTGAAATAGCACCAGGTAGTAATGCAGATGTTACAAAGGACAACTCTTGCATCTTTCAATTCCTTGGTAGTTTTGCCACCCCCATCCCTCATCCTTTACTGGGTTTAGTGAATTCTGAAAGGGGACTTTGATTCTCTGAATTGCACCAAGATAGAAAATGGCTTTGGTAACATCTTAGAGCAGTGAGTAGTTCTTAACCAGGGATGGACATCAGAATACCCCGGGGAGTATCTACTAAACACCAGGCCTGCTGAATCAGAGTCTGGGTGAAAGGCAGGCACATGTAGTTAGGAAAAGCTCTGGAAATGATTCAGCTGTGCCTTCATGACTAAGAGCCACTGCTCTGTTCTACTGCCATTCTGTGATAAGATCAGTACAAACCTTCAGGGTAAGTGTTCAGAAACATTTACAGCAAATTCACAGAGTATGTCTATTAAGTGTAATAAGTTTGGGCTTGTATTTTGCATGTATTTTACTTTGTTTTGTATTTTATAAAATTACCAGTCTGTGATGAATTGGAAATGTTAAAAATCAACCTTACTCACAGTTTGAGAAGCACTATTCTTGGCTTGTTTAGTTGTATCCAAGTCAGACAGGCACAACTAAAAATTACCTGGTATTAAAGTAAATAATTAAGGCCGGGCATAGTGGATCACGCCTGTAATCCCAGCACTTTGGGAAGCTGAGGCAGACTGATCACTTGAGGTCAGGAGTTTGAGACCAGCCTGGCCAACATGACAAAACCCCGTCTTCACTACAAATAAAAAAATTAGCTGGGCATGGTGGTGGGCGCCTGTAATCCCAGCTACTCAGGAGGCTGAGGCAGGCGAATTGCTGGAGCCGGAGAGTCGGAGGTTGCAGTGAGCCGAGATCACGCCACTGCACTCCAGCCTGGGTGACAGAGCAAAACTTGATCTCAAAAATAAATAAATAATAAATAAATAAATGAGAGGCCATTAGACTCAGACTTCTCTAGTGCCTTAGGTTCCTTTCTAAGCAAATCAAAACCCAACTCAAAGTGGCCTAGGAAAACAAAACTTAAGCATAACCAGTCAAAACCTGCTAACCTCTAACTAGAAACTACCAATCAGAAACCACCAACTAGCCTCTAACTAGGGACTTCCACTTCAACGAATCAAATTGTGGTTTGGCAATGTCCAATTCATGAATCGCGGTCTCAAACCTTTTTAAAATTTTAATGTGTCCAAGTTTATCTAACACTGGTTTGGTAGCCTTGTGATCCTGGCGATTAACTCTCTAGGTATCAGTGACCTCCTCTGGTGGGTCCTTGAGAGGATTAGAGATAATGAATGTATCCAAAGCACCTAGCACCATGCCTGACATTCATAGAAGTTATTGGAAGCCCATCGTAAAACAGTTCCTAACAAAACTGTCTTCCAATTAGTTGTTGAAGAACACAGAGAATCCTAGAGGTTGGTGACTGCTGCATCATATTGTAACCAACCCAGAGTGCAGGATGACAGATTTGTGCAGCCGCGCTAAACAGTTTAACTTGGAGTTCAGCCATGGGGAAGGGAGCTTAGTGGCCATGGCACTACAGGACAAACCTCTGGTTAGCAGACCTCTCCCCAGTCTCTCCTTCCTGGCTCCTCTCTCACATTCCCTTTTCCCTTCTCTTTCGTACCCTACTGGGCCTTCCCCCAAGGTCTCAACTGTTTTTATTTCTTCCCTCTAGCACAATCATTTTCTGTTCCTGATGGAACGATGAGAAGGGTGGGGGATGAAAATTTCTGGCCACATGCTCTGGCCTCCTGTTCAAGCATCTAAAAATAAGCACATCATTCATGCTGGGCCAAATGACCTCCTGCTGGCATACTTCTGTGCCCTTATTGTGCTAAAAGAGAATCTATCTCTTCCTTTGACTCTCATTACAAAAAGCCTCTTTCTCTAACCTTTGCCTTATGTAGGTGCCATTATTATTACTGGGAGCAGTGTTGTGTGATAAATACAGGTGCTTTGGAGACAGCAACTTTGGATTGGATTCCGACTCTGCCTCTTACTTGTGTGGCTTAGGGGATTTTTTATTTTTTAGAGACAGGGTCACACTCTGTCGCCCAGGCTGGAGTGCAGTGGCATGATCATAGCTTAAGTGATCCTTCTACCTCGGCCTCCTGAGTAGCTGGGACCCGCAGGCCCGTGCCACCACGCCCAGCTAATTTTTTTTTTGTTTAAGTGTTTTGTAAAGATGAGATCTCACTATATTGCCCAGGCTGGTCTTGAGCTCCTGGGTGTAAATCATCCTCCTGCCTCAGCCTCCCAAAGTGCTGGGATTTGAGATGAGTCACCATGCCTGGCCTTAGAGTTTTTAATTCAAATCAGTATTGAATCCCCAGTATTTCCTGTAAACCAGAAGTTAGATCTAGAATCTTTATTCATATTAAAATTTTTGGCAAGAATACGTCATACTTTTCTTGAACCTAAGTTCCTACACAGATTTAACTCTAGCAACTAACAGGCTGCTTTGCTTCTCCATCTTCCCTCTGCTCGCCTCCACGGACTGAGTCATCCTTCAGGCCTTCCTTTGGACATCACTCTCTCAGGGAAGCTGCCCTAACCGCCCATGTTTAGCATGTAGATTCATTCCTGCCATGGTGTCACCACAGGGGATCGTAATTGCCTGCCTGCCATTTGGGGAACTTCTTGTAGCTCACCTCCCTTGCCCTGCCTTCCACTAATCCTTCCCTCCCACCACATATGTCCCCCTGCTTTTCTATGAGAGGTATGCTGCCCATCCTTTAGTCCTCACCTCACGTGGCACACCCCTAGGTCAGGTTTCCCATGATACAGAGCCATACTCTGCTGTGCTTTTTTTTTTTCCCATAGCATTTATCACAAGTTATTTCTGGATTTTCTGTGTTACAAATATTTGCCTTGTACTTCAGACTGTAAACTTGTTGGCCTTTGCTTAATGCTGTATCCCCAGCACCTAGCATGGTGCCTGGCTCCACATGGCAGTTACTACATATTTATTGGATAATAAAGGGTGCTATTGCATTGTTTTATCTCCTTTAGGACAGAAACTACCTTATTGATGTTTGTGGCCTTGGTGTCTAGCTGGTACACCAGGCCCACCACAAGATATGGTTGCCCAGGTACACAAGTCCTTCATCGTATGAGAGAGAAATGTAGAAATGTAGAAAAATAGGCCAGTAGGGAGGCCAGTAGGAAGGAAAAATAAGTCTCTATCACCTGTGAACTATTCTTGCCAAAAAGCATTTAACCAGAATCTAATCAAGCCTTTAGACCTAATTTCTAGTTTACAAGAAGTGCAGGGATAGAAGAACGTATTTGGTAACACCATGAAGAAGTGATCAACCACATCCAGAATGTCGAAGATTCTGCAGTACGATGTGTTTGGACAAAGGTCATAACAAGAAAAAAGATGCCAGCCAGGTATAGTGGCTCACACCTGTAATCCCAGCACTTCGGGAAGCCAAGCCAAGAGGATCACTTGAGGCCAGGAGTTTGAGACCAGCCTGGGTAACATAGCAAGACCTTGTCGCTACAAAAAAATTAAAAGTAAATAAATAACTTTAAAAATTAAAAGATGCAAAGATGGCCGGGTGCAGTGGCTCACGCCTGTAATCCTGGCACTTTGAGAGGCGGATCATCTGCGGTCAAGAGTTCAAGACCAGCCTGGCCAACATAGCGAAACACTGTCTCTACTAAAAATACAAAAGTTAGCCGGGCATTGTGGCAGCCGCCTGTAATCCCAGCTACTCAGGAGGCTGAGGCAGGAGAATTGCTTGAACCTGGAAGGAGGAGGTTGCAGTGAGCCAAGATGGAGCCACTGCACTCCAGCCTAGGTAACAGAGGAAGATTCCATCTCCAAAATAAATAAATAAATAAAAGATGCAAAGATTATTCTAGATTAAGAGATTATAGAGACACACCATCCAAATACATAATATTATCCTTGACTGGATATAGTTAGAAAAAGACAATTACAAAAGACATTTTGAATACATTGGAGAAGTTGAAATATGGACTGTAAATTAGATGATATAATAATTAGAGTTATTGTTACTTTTCTTGGATATGTAGAAAATTGACCTTATTCTTAGAAGATGTATAATGAGGGGCTGGACGCGGTGGCTCATGCCTGTAATCCCAGCACTTTGGGAGGCTGAGGCGGGTAGATCACTGAGATCGGGAGTTTGAGACCAGCCTGACCAACATGGAGAAACCCCATCTCTACTAAAAATATAAAGTTAGCAGCGTGTGGTGGCGCATGCCTGTAATCCCAGCTGAGGCAGGAGAATCACTTGAACTCAGGAGGCGGATGTTGTGGTGAGCCAAGATTGCGCCATTGCACTCCAGCCTGGGCAACAAGAGCAAAACTCCGTCTCAAAAAAAAAAAAAAAAAAAGTGTATAAATGAAATATTTAGGTATACAATGTCCTGATGTCTGTAACTTATTTTCAAATGATTCAGGAAAAATCACATTCATATATAAAGCAAATGGTCAAATATTAGCAGCTGTTGAATCTGGGTGGAAAATATGCAAAGTTTTTTGACTGTTGGTTTTGGGTTTTTGGAAATTATTTTTGGTCAGATTAATTAGGTATAATTTACAAAGTAAAATGTACCCATTTAATTGTGAAGTTTTATGAATTTTGACAAACACATGCAATTGTATAACTACCATCATAATCAAGACATAGAACAGTTTATCATCCCTAGAATTCTCCCTTGCCCCTTTGCAGTCATCCCCTCACCCTACCCCTTGTACCACTGATCTATTCAACATTTCTATAGTTTTGCCTTTCCCAGAATGTCATACAAATGGAAGCACATAGTATGTTGCCTTTTAAGTCTGGCTTCTTTCACTTATATATTAGTTTGCTAGGGCTGCTGTAACAAAACACCACAAACTGGGTGACTTCAAACTATAGAAATGTATTGTCAGCCAGGCGCAGGTGGCTCATGCCTATAATCCCAGCACTTTGGGAGGCCAAGGCGGGCAGATTACCTGAGGTCAGGAGTTTGAGACCAGCCCCTCCCTACTAAAAAACAAAAATTACTGGTATTGTGGTGTGTCTTGTAACTATATTGGAGGCTGAGACAGGAGAACACTTGAACCAGGAGTGAGACTCTGTCTCAAAAAAAAAAAAAAAAAAAAAGAGAAAAAGAAAAGAAAAAAGAAACATATTATCTCATTATGGATGCTGAAAGTCCAAAATTAAGTTGCCGGAAGGGCCATGCTTTCCCAAAGGGTCCAGGAAGAATCTATTCCATTCCTTTCTCTTAGATTCTGGTGTCACCAGCAATCTTGGCATTTTTTACCTTGTGCCTGAATAACTCCAATCTCCACCTCTGTCATTGATGGCATTCTTCCTGTGTGTCTCTTTATAAGGACATCAGTCATATGAGACTAAGGGCCCACCTTATTTGAGTATGACCTCATCTTAAGAAATTATATCTGCAGTGACCCTATTTCCAAATAAGGTCACATTCTGAAGTGTTAGAGAGTTAGGACTTAATATTTTTGGGAGGACACAATTCAACCTTTGACACTTAGCTTAAGACGTTTGAGATTAATCCATATTTTTGCATGTGTCAGTTTATTCTCTTTTTATTGCTGTGTAGTATTCCACTGCTTGGATGTATTGCTCTTTGTTATCCATGTATCAGCTGAAAGACATGTAGGTTGTTTTCAACATTAGGCAATTATGAATAAAGCTACTATAAACATTTGCCTGTGGATTTTTGTGTAAACACAAATTTTCACTTCTCTTAGGTAAATATTGAGGAGTGAGATTATGTTTAACTCTTTAAGGAACTGCTAAACAGTTTTCCAGGATATTTTCAGTTCCCAGTAGCGATATATGAGAGTTCTAGTTCTTCATGTTTTCACCAACACTTGGTATTGCTGGCTTTTCTAATGATAGCTGTTTTAATGGGTATGTAGTGGTATCATGTAATGGTTTTGATTTGCATTTCCCTAGTGACTTATGATGTTCAGCATCTTTTCATGTGCTTATATGCCATTTGTATGTCTTCTTCTTTTTTTTTTTTTTTTGACAGAGTGTCACTCTGTTGCCAAGGCTGGAGTGCAGTGGCGCAATCTCGGCTCACTGCAAGCTCTGCCTTCCAGGTTCACGCCATTCTCCTGCCTCGGCCTCCTGAGTAGCTGGGACTACAGGCCCATGCCACCATGCCCGGCTAATTTAAAATACTGTTTTTAGTAGAGATGGGGTTTCACCATGTTAGCCAGGATGCTCTCGATCTCCTGACCTTGTGATCTGCCCACCTCGGCTTCCCAAAGTGCTGAGATTACAGGCATGAGCCACCGCGCCCGGCATGTATGTCTTCTTTAGTGAAGTGTCTGTTCAGATCTTTTGCCCATTTTTATTAGGTTATCTATGTTCGTATTGAGTTTTGTGAATATTAAAAATATTCTCCATATAAGTCCTTTATCAGATATGTATTTTAGTTTTATTTATTTATTTAATTTATTTTTTTGAAATGGAGTCTCGCTCTGTTGCCAGGCCGGAGTGCATTGGCGCAATCTCGGCTCACTGCAACCTCCATCTCCCAGGTTCAGGCACTTCTCCTGCCTCAGCCTCCCATGTAGCTGGGACTACAGGTGCCTGCCACCACGCACGGCTAATTTTTGTATTTCTAGTAGAGACAGGGTTTCACCATGTTGGCCAGGCTGATCTTGAACTCCTGGCCTCAGGTGATCCGCCCGCCTTGGACTCCTAAAATGCTGGGATTATAGGCGTGAGCCAGTGCGCCCAGCCAGGTATGTATTTTAAAAATATTTTCTTCCAGTCCGTGGTTTGTCTTTTCCTTAACAATGTCTTTCAAGGAGCAGAAGGTTTTAATTTTCATGACATTCAATTTATCTTTATGGATAGTTTTTTTGATGTCATTTCATTGTATGTGTTTTTCAACTTTTCTCTGGGTTTGAAATCTTTCATAATAAAAAGTTGAGAGAAAAAAGGCAGAAATGGCTAAATTTTTTTTAAAGCAAGCAATTACTAAAAGGCAAACAATAACATCCTCTTTACCCTCCAATTCTGCTCCTTACACAGAGGCAATCACTTTTAAACCCTTTAACTGTTTCTTCTTCAACTCCTTATTTAATCAGTCTTTGAGGGGCAGGGGAGACACCTCCAGGACATACCGGGGTTCATGACAGGGAACTTTGGATCTGCCCTGGGAGTGCCCTGAGGCTAGAGTGGGCAGTGACCCAGACTCCTCAGCAAGTTGGTTGATTCTGGCTGTGAAATGAGCACCCAGCTCTTGTTAAAAGCAAGCTCTGAGACTGCAGAAGGTCCCCTGTTGTCCTTGGCGTCTGACTTGGTGTTCCCTCAGCCATTAACCACACTCCGAACCTCAGAAAGTTGCCAGGCCTCCCTTCTTCAGCCAGACTTGGGTGGGAAGCCTGCTGAAGCTGCAGAATATGTGGCCTGAGAGGAGTCCTCAGCAAGGCAGGTAACTGTGTCATCTTATTGGATGTCAAACTCATCCAAAAACCGATGAACAATGGGAATTCCAGCCTCCAAACTGGCTTCCTCTCTGCCTGCTTCCCAGTGGTGCTGCCATACACACCTCTCTTCTCTCTCCTGGGCAAGGATTTGCCTATCACTCACCACCTCTACAGTCTTTGAAGTTGTTTTAAAGGACAATGAGAGAATAGGACAGGCTCCCTGCAGGACGTTTTCCAGGTAGTAGCCTAGGTAGAAGAAGGCTTAAGACATCTTTTTGACTCCTTGCCCATCATCCCCTCTGGCTTCTTTTACTGCTGCCTCACTCATTCTGCCTGAAAAGGAAAAGTTGGAAACAGATGCTAACTCAATTTGGGTCCTGGTTTCCTGGCTGAGCCTGTGTCAGATCTCCTGGGTTGGCCCTGTCATAAATTAGGCTCTGCATGAGCTTTGGAACAGGCCCTTCTAGATGGTCTTCAGAAGACCCCAACATGCTCAAGTCTGTTTTGAGTTCAACTCAACATTATCACTGGTCCAAAAGTGGGCCTCTTCTTGGGAGAATGTGCCTCTCTTTATCATCTAGCCTTGAACCCTGCTGCATTTCTTCAGTACATGGGCAACAGACAGATGGAAAGTTTCTCCCACCAGCTCCAGGGTAGTTTTTGTGCATCACTGGCTTCCCACAGTTCTTTCCTTGCTAGCCTATCAGACCCTGTTTTATGCTGACTTTAACCATATTAGTTTCCCTGTGGCCCGTGTTCTCTCTCCCTCAATCAGCTTCAGGTACTTCCCCAGGACTAATTCCCGATTCTGGAGAACCTGCTGAATACAGCCGATCTCCATCTCACTATTGCCACATGGTGGCTGCTCCCATGAGAACAACAGCTGGCAGTGGCACACTACTTTTCTATTTAGAAAGCACCACTTAATAGGATTTTATTTAGTGTGCACCCTAACCTTGTGAAGTAGGTGCTGTTACTCCCTTTTTTAAGATGAAGAACCACCCAACTGGTAAGGATTGATTTAACTCAGGCTTCCTGGGGAAAATAAGAAACATGTTTTTTATAGAGCATATCTCCAGATACAGAAGAAGTGAATTTCATGGGTGGCCTATCAGTGGAGGAGGACTGAGTGGCAGGGGGACAGGAGTGGCAGGAAGACCTCCTATCATATGCCATTAGGTAAACTACGTTACTGTATTATCCATTTAAAACAAACAAAAATACTTGTTCCTGCCCTATTTCTTTAGTCTGATCTACTGACTCCTCTGTCCGGGACCAGCTTAATGAGCCACTCAGCTGAGTGCACCAAGAAAACATGACTCTGGAACGGGCAGTATTTTTGGTGTAAAATTAAAATACTAGCTCCGGTCTTCCATCACGAGTCCGCTTTACGTTATAGACATATCCAATCCCCTTTAGGAGAAAAAAGAAGTTCTATTTTTCTTTTCAAGGCAGGCCAGCGCCCAAGTTGTCTGAGCATGGTACTTCAGCCAGCCCAGTAGGCAGCCAGGACTGTGGGGTCAGGAGAACTTCCACTCTCAGACCCGGGAGGACCTGGGCCAATTATACCGCTAGAGGACTTTACAGTTTTTTGGCAGGTAGGGGATATTTCCCTCTATCGGATTCTTGGTCACATAAAGAATCAAGCTTGAGGGGTTGGGACTTCCAGAAGGGCAGAGTCAGGAGCTCAGCTGACTCTCTCCCCAACAAACAACAATTTGGTGAAAATTATTAAAAAAAAAACTTTAAAAATTTCTGAGAATTGTCCCAAGGGGACACAGCAAACGAAGAGACATTCGTTCAAGGAAATCTACTAAATCTTAGCAAGAACGAGGAGAGTCTATGGCATGTGCGACAGGAACAAGCTACTTTACCCCTTGCCCCAGCTTCATGTTCTGGAAGTTCTACCTCAGGAATGTTAACGCCATTCAGGTAACAGACAAGGAGACCGGGGCCCCCTCTCCTGGAGTGCCCAGTCTGGTCTCCCAGTTTAACCCCAGGAGGAGAGGCTGCCAGTGTTTCTCTCTCCCTCCCCAGCCTTTGTCGCAGAGGCTCTGGGACAGACAAGTACGTCAGAGGGGACCAGGTGTCCCTTCCCCTGCTCAGCCTTCATAGGGCAGAAGATCTACTCTAGTGCAGCAAAGAAACTGGATCACTCATCCATTGCTGGAGGGAATGTAAAATGGCACAACCATGCTGGAAATCAGTTTGGCAATTTTCTAAAAAAATTAAATATACAACTACCATACAACTCAGCAATTTCAACCCCAGGCATTTAACCCAGATAAATGAGGACATAGATTCAAACCAAAACCTGTACACATATGTTTATAGCAGCTTTACTTGTAATAGGTCAGAAATGGAAACAGCCCAGATGTCCTTCCACAGGTAAATGGTTAAACAAACTGGCCCATCCCAAGGTGCTCAGCAATAAAAAGCAACACTAGCACTTAACAACCTGGATGAATCTCCAGAGAATTTTGCTGAGTGAAAACAAGAACAATCCCAGAAGGTTATATACTCTATTGTTTCATGTGTATCACATTCTTGAAATGATACAATTTTAGAAATGAAGAAGAGATTAGGGGCTGCCAGGGGTGAGAAGGGGTAAGGGCAGGAGGGAAGTGGGTGTGGTTTTAAAAGGGAAACATGAGGGATCCTAGTGGTGATGGAAATGTTCTGTATCTTGACTGTATCAGTGGCAATATATTGGTTGTCGCATTGTACTAGTTTTGAAGGATGTTACCATGGGGAAAACTGGGTAAAAGATACACAGGATCTCTCTATATTATTTCTTAGAACTGCATGTGAATTTATAATTACCTCAAAATAACAAGCTTATTTAAAAAAAATAGAAAAGGTTTGGAATAGACATTTGTCCAAAGAAGATATACAGATGGCCTATAAGTACATGAGAACATGCTTACATTGAGTTATTAGGAATATGCAAGTCAAAGCCACAGTGAGATAGGAGAGCTATAATTAAAAAGCCAGACAATAACAAGTATTAGGGAGGATGCAGAGAAATTGGAACCCTTATACATTGCTGGTGGGAATTTAAAATGCTGCAGCTAATATCAAGCAACAATATGGTATTTCCTCAAAATCACAAACATAGAGTTACCTTCTTATGACTCAGTAACTCTACTCTCACATAGATACCCCACAAAATGAAAACGAACATTCACCAAAACTGTTTTTCAGCAATAAAAAGGAATGAAGTACCAATACATGCCATAATGTGGATGACCCTTGAAAACATTATTCTTGGTGAAAGAAGCCAGTCACAAAATATTGAATTACTATATTTATATGAAATGGTCAGAATAGGCAAATCTGTAGAGACAAAGTAAATTAGTGGTTGCCTGGGGTCAATCTGTGTGACTGCTAATGGGTATGGGATTTCTTTTAGGGGGAATGGATGTTTAAAATTAGATTGTAGTTGGACGCGGTGGCTCACGCCTGTAATCCCAGCACTTTGGGAGGCTGAGGCGGGCGGCATCACCTGAGGTCAGGAGTTCGAGACCAGCCTGACCAACATGGTGAAACCCTGTCTCTACTAGAAATACAAAAATTAGCTGTGCGTGGTGGCAGGCACCTGTAGTCCCAGCTACATGGGATGCTGAGGCAGGAGAATTGCTTGAACCTGGGAGGTGGAGGTTGCAGTGAGCCGAGATTGCGCCAATGCACTCCAGCCTGGCGACAGAGTGAGACTCTGTCTCAAAATAAATAAACAAATTGAATAAATAAATAAATAAAATAAAATTAGATTGTGGTAATGGTTGCACAACTCTGAACTTACTAAAAAAAATACTGACTTTAAATGGAATGCTAAAATGGACTTAAAGTAAGAACATTGACTTTAAATTAAATTTACCCCTTAAATGGGTGAATAGTTAGGTATGTGAATTGTATCTCAATAAACCTATTTTTATTAAAGGAACAACTTTGAATCCAAGCTATGTCTTTCTCTCTTCTCTCTCTCTCGTCTTCTTCTTCTTTTTTTTTTTTTTTAAAGAGATGGTGGGGTCTTGTTCTTTTGCCCAGGCTAGAGTGTGGTGGCATGATCATGGCTCACTGCAGCCTCGACCTCCTGGGCCCAAGTGATCCTCTTGCCTCACCCTCCAGAGGAGCTGGGACTGTAGGCATGGACCACCACACCCCACTAATTTCTGTATTTTTTGTAGAGATAGGATTTCACCATGTTGTCCAGGCTGGTCTCAAACTCCTGGGCTTAAGTGATCCTCCTGCCTTGGCCTCCCAAAGTGCTGGAATTACAGTGGTGAGCTACCGCACCTGGCCTCTCTCTTTTTAGAACTTTTTATTTCGAAACAGTTTCAAGGTTACAGAAAGTTGCAAGCTTTACCTCTTACTGACATTTTGCCTCTTTTTAAGGACAAATTCCGTCAGCTTTGGGCTGATGCGTTCACTGGCCTTTTTGTAGTCATGTATTTCAGATTGTGTTGCTTACTCTATCCCAGTGGTTCCCGAACAGGACATCTGGCAATGTGGGGAGATATTTTTGGGTGGGAGGGGCACCTCCCTGCACCTAGTGTGTAGGAGCCAGAGATGCTGCTAAACACCTTACAATGTGGAGGACAGCACTCTCAGCACAAAATTATCTGGACCAAAATGCTAATAGTGCTAAGTCTCAGAAACCTGCTCTATGCACTGTATTTATCAAAAAGAGAAGTATTGCCAGTCGTGGTGGCATGCACCTGTAGTCCCAGCTGCTTGGGAGGCTGAGGCAAGGCATCCCTGGGATCTAGACAAGGCTTTTCAGAGCTGGAGTTTGAGGCAACATAGCAAGACCCTGTCTCTAAAAAAAATAAATTAGAGAAGTATAGTCTGATTAAACAGATTGGGGATTTTACTCAAAGATTAGGGTTTTGGAACATGTGGAGTGTTATCTCCTGCAATTTAGTTATTAGTTTGTCTCTCAGTCAGCTCTCCTACCCTGAATATTGCCTGTTCCCTGAGGGGCTGGGCTTAAAGCGCTACAGCATCTGAGTACTAATGGGCACTTAAGCATTAGGAAAAGATGGTAGGGCAGCAGCTAGGAAGTCAGGGGGCAGCATTAACGTGGCCCAGGAAGTCAGTGGCTTGGGAGATCTGGTCCCGGTTTGAGGCAGCCCTGTCACAGCACTGGAATAAACCACAATCACAGAAGTTAAAGAACTCAAAGGGACATTTCACGTGACGTTTTGTTACTGTGTTTCCCTCAGAAATGGTAGTAGTATGGCCATTTCCAGAGGCTGAACAGCTGAAGGGATGACTGCATGCTAGAATATCTCTACCTGCAACTAGCCAAGGCTTTTCAGAGCTGCATCCCCACCTTGCCTGGTGAATATGCCTCTCCCAACTCTGCACGGTGGGCCTATGCAGGGTTTCTATGGCCTCCAAGGAGGTGGTAACCACAGAGGGAATCTTGGCTCTTCCAAAAGGCCTTCGCATAGGAAGTTGAAGCTTTCACCCACCATTAGATAGATGTATGTGTCATGACAGGCCTTGGGTGGGTAGAGGGGGGCACTGGTCAGGAACCCCTGAATCCTTTATTTCTGCAAATTCCCAGAAGGTCTAAGAATAGTATCCTGCTCAGGGAAGGCACTCAACAATTTTCAGCAAATATTTGAGTCTCTACTATGTTCCAGGAATTGTATGAGGACACAGTAGCAGACAAGAGAGACAAGGCCCCTACCCTCAGATAGCATATATTAACAGGAGTACTCAATATATATTTATTCATCAGTTGATTTGGCTGTCTCAGCTCTTAATGGCTTAAACTACGTTTATTTATTTATTTATTTATTTTAGTTCTGGAGTTTGGGAAATCCAAGATCAAGGTGCCAGCTGATTTAATTCCTGGTGAAGGCTGTCTTTCTGGCTTGCAGACAGTGGCCTTCTCACTGTGTCCTCACATGGCAGAGAGGGAGCGGGAAAGAGAGAGAGAGATCTGACTTCCCTTCTTCTTCTTATAAGGACACTAATCCCATTAGGAGGGCTTCACCCTCATGACCTCATCTAAATCTAATTACCTCCCAAGGTGCTGCCTCCAAATACCAGAACATTGGGGGTTGGGGCTTCAACATATGAATTTAGGGGGAGGGACACAATTTAGTCCATAGCACTGGCTTTATCACATCTTTGCAAGTTATCATCAGAACGTTTTTGAGATGAATAATGTTTGTGTGTGGGAGTAACAGAAGAGCCATCTGTATTGTTTTCTAGAAGGGGTAATAGCTATCAACTGGAGTCTTAAGACTACTGGAAAATCCTTCTTAAGATGTTTAAGTGGATAAGCCACTAAGAGCTTAGTAACTGAGAAGCAAGGAAACAGTGAAATGGAAAATACGGGAGTATAAATTGAACTTTGAAGACATCATATTAGAGAAGTCAGAAGATGGCTTTCTAAAAGAGTGTTGTTGCATTTGAGTAATAGAAGCCAAGAGCCAGGCATGGTGGTGCACCCTGTAGTCCCAGGAGGCTGGGCTTAAGGGATCTCCCAGGAGGCTGCAGTGAGCTATGATCATGCCACTACTCCCCAGCCTGAGTGACACAGCAAGACCCTCTGTCTCTCTCTTTTCTTTTATTTTTAATAAGAAAGCTAAGCATATTCTTTAAAGTACGATCATTGCAGATGATAAATGCACATTTGGCCATGTCTATTTTTCTGCTCCTTTTAACTAGTTTTAGTTCTGTTTTCCTTTTTCTTGTCCTGTTTTATAGAGGAAAATATTTCAATTTTTAAATGTCTTCAAAGCTTTTTTGGAGTAGAGTGGGGTATAAAAAAATACTTAAAAACAATCAGACTAGTATGTGAACAATAGATGTCCCCTGGGGTGAAAGGCAGGAACAGCTGGGGCGGAGAAAAGTATGCTGGGAAGGACAGAAAGTCCGCTGATAGCATTATTCCTCTACGTGGTTCTGAGCACAGTGTTCTGTGTCATTCCAGACAAAACTGACCTTTAACTAAAGAGTTCTTTTTTAAAAACCAAGTACTTTTGGTACATCAAGGCCCTCTGCTCCTTAGATAACTGAGATCCCTTAATTGGACAGTAATATGGTTTAATCCATATTCACAACTTTCAGGAAAAGGAACGTATTGTCTTAGGCTTGATACAGTAGATCAAAGTGGAAGAAAATGAGATAGACTTGGATGACAACCTAGGAATCTGCTTGAACACAATCCACTGGGGAGGGGTAGGGTGCTATTCTCTCAGGTTGAAAATCAGTTCAATTTTGCCACAGGTGGGCAAGGGCCTTTGTTAGCTTTGCCCTGCTTCTTTACAAAACACAGGCAGAATCTGAACCCCTTTTTGGAGATCCAGAGAGTAAATACCCTTCCTTTCACCTGAAGCTTCAAACGGCTGACTTTGAGCCTCTGCTGGATCCAGACAGTAATTTCCTTCTTTAATGCTTCCATAAAGTTGGTTTTTCCTGCTGAGCTAGGTGGTCCACAGAGAAGCTTTCCCTGACACAGCTTCCTGTTAGGGGTGACCAGGGGTCATCATCCAAAATGCATCCTGACTGCTGGGCCTGCAGGCTCTTAGGGCTAACTCTGGAGAAATGGGCCACCTCTCATGCTCTAGTCCTGCCGCTCCAGTCCCTCACATACAAGAGCTGGGTGTCCTCCATGCTCAGAAAGCCTAACTTGGAGCCAGGCACACAGGAAATGTTAGCTAGTTAGCATTGGCTCTAATACTTTAATGTGTATATAGCTTTCCAAAAGAAAGTATGAACACAGCTATCAGAATGGCTGAAACAAAATTAGTGATAATACCAAATGCCAACAAGAGTGCAGAGAAACAGAATCACTCATATATCACTGATAAGAATGTAAAATGCTACAGGTGCTCTGGAAAAACAATCTGGCAGTTTCTTACAAATTTAAACATGCACTTACCATATGACCTAGCAACTGCACTCCTGAGAAATAAAAACCTATGCTCACACAATAACCTGTATATGAAAGTTTATAGCAGCTTTGTTCATAATAGCCCAAAGTGCAAAATAGCCAGATATCCTTTCACAGGTGAATGATTAAACAAACTTTGGTACATCTATACCATAGAATACTACACAACAATAAAAAGGAATGAACTATTGGCCAGGCACGGTGGCTCACACCTGTAATCCCAGCACTTTGGGAGGCTGAAGCAGGTGGATCGCCTGAGATCAGGAGTTCAAGACCAGCCTGGCCAATATTGCAAACCCCGTCTCTACTAAAAATACAAAAAATTAGCTAGGCGTGGTGGCAGATGCCTGTAATCCCAGCTACTTGGGAGGCTGAGGCAGGAGAATCACTTGAACCCAGGGAGCGGAGGTTACAGTGAGCTGAGATCACGCCATTTCACTCCAGCCTGGGCAAAAGAGTGAGACTCCATCTCAAAAAAAAAAAAAAAAAAAAAAAGGAATGAATTATTGATATATAGAACAACTTGGATGGAGCACAAGGAAATTATGCTGAGTCCAAAAAAAAAAAAAACAAAAAAGAAAAGCCCATCCAAAAATCATACTGTATGATCCAATTTATATAACATTTTTTAAATAACAAAATTATTTATGATACTATAATAGTGAATACAAGAATACCAGACATTAAGCATCTTTCAAAACCCGTAGAGCTTCACATTTTAAGGAGTAAATCTTTTTTTTTTTTTTTTTTTTGAGACAGAGTCTCGCTCTGTTGCCCAGGCTGGAGTGCAGTGGCGCAATCTCGGCTCACTGCAAGCTCCGCCTCCCGGGTTCACGCCATTCTCCTGCCTCAGCCTCCGAGTAGCTGGGACTACAGGCGCCCGCCACCGCGCCCGGCTAATTTTTTGTATTTTTTAGTAGAGACGGGGTTTCACCGTATGATCCCCCCGTCGGCCTCCCAATCTGTGGTTACAAGGTGACCACCGGCCCGGCCTTTTTCAGAGTCTTGCTCTGTCATCCAGGCTGTGGTGTGATCTTGGCTGTGGCTTGTAGTGTGCAGTGATGTGATCTTGGCTGACTGCAACCTCCGCCTCCTGGGTTCAAGTGATTCTCCTGCCTCAGCCTCCCGAGTAGCTGAGATTACAGGCATGCACCACTATGCCCAGCTAATTTTTGTATTTTTAGTAGAGATGGGGTTTCACCATGTTGGCCAGGCTGGTCTCGAACTCCTGACCTCAGGTGATCCACCCACCTTGGCCTCCTGAAGTGCCGAGATTACAGGTGTGAGCCACCGCGTCTGGCCAGGGGTAAATCTTAAAATGCACATTTAAAAAATAATTTAGGAGGTCAGTAAATCCCAGGATAAAATGCAGAATATGACCAAAGTATATAAATGTAATCCAAAAATAAGAAACAGCCTGACGGGCCATGTGCACTGGCTCATGCCTATAATACTAGCTACTTGGGAGGCCAAGGCAGCGGGGGATTGCTTCAGCCCAGGAGTTGGAGTCTGCAGTGAGCTATGATCATGCCACTGCACTCCAGCCTGGACAACAGAGTGAGACCCCACTAAAAAAAAAAAGAGGAAGGAAGGAAGGAAGGAAGGAAGGAAGGAAAGAAGGAAGGAAGGAAGGAAGGAAGGAAACAATAAAAGGGTGCAGGAGTAAGGTGCTGACCTAAGTAACTTTGGAAGTGAAAGGGGTCTATACAACTAAAAGCAAATGGAATTGCATAAAAGTCCCATACTCTTGTTGATAAAGTTGTTTTCTATGGAGGTATGGATTCAGAATTAGCAATTCTGAAAACCACCATACATGTTTACTGGAATTAAGCAATTAAGTAAATGAATAATGGACGATGGGAGTGATTGTTGGAGTGGGAGGTTACAGATAAGGGAAAGAAGCTGGAATAATCCATGTGGCAATGGATTCACGTTGGAGACGTGAGTGTGAACTCATATTTAGCTTAATATAGGCACACATGGTTACATCTAGAAATATTTACAGATATGTGTGTATCTAGATGGGTTAGCATACACACCTCTAATTATTTGTCAACTGAGAGGGTCTATAAGAAATGACAGCCTAGCAGAAATGAACACACCTAGAGCCTATTCTCCAATTAAATGAATCAAGACTTCTTAGAGGAAAAGGCTGATTCTAAGAATGGGCATGAAACACACAATTTGAGCCTAGAGGATCTTGTAGTGCCAGGAGGTAAAAACATGCTCAAAAAAGAAAACACAAAAACTCCTTATATCAAAAGGATACAGGAATCAACTCAAAGAACTCCTAATGGCCAAAACTGGAACAATTTGAGCAAGAAAATGAGTAAAGTAGTATGGGATTATAACCGTAAGTATAAAATAAATATTCATGACTCTGCTGATACAAATAAATGATTGAATAAAAAAGTAAATTGGGGAGATTAGACATATCTCTATACATAACGAGGATCATTTGCAGAAAAATAAAAAATAAAAATGAATAAAAAGATATATCTCCATGCAGAATTCCAAATAATTGATGTTGATATTCTGCCCTGAAGAAGTTAGAACATAATTCCCTACTTCTTAAATATGAGTTGCACACAGTGACTTTCTTCCCAAGAGTACAGTATGAAATAGGATTAAAAAAAAAAAAAAAACTTTGCAGTGGTGAAACCTGACAAACACTATCTGAAGACAGATGGTCAAGGTCAACATCAACAGTGATGTTGGCCAGGTGTGGTGGCTCATGCCTGTAATCCCAGCATTTTGGGAGGCCGAGGCGGGCGGATCATTTGAGGTCAGCAGTTTGAAAGCCTGAGCAACATGGTGAAACCCTGTCTCTACTAAAATACAAAAAAAAACAAACAAACAAACAAAAAAAAAACAGCTCAGCATGGTGGTGGGCACCTGTAATCCCAACTACTCTGGATGAGGCAGGAGAATCACTTGAGCCTGGGAGGCGGAGATTGCAGTGAGCAGAAATCAAGCCATTGCACTCCAGCCTGGGCAATGGAGCGAGACTCCGTCTCCAAACAACAACAACAACAAAGCCAGTGATGTCGATGTGATGACAATGGCACTTTACCTCTCTAGTCTTCCTCCCTAAAACACATTACCCCAATGTGATCTTAAGGAAATCATTAAATAAGTCACAATTGAAGGACATTCTATAAAATACCTAATCTGTATTCCTCAAAACTCTCACCAGGCATGGTGGCTCACACCTGTAATCCCAGCACTTTGGGAGGCCGAGGTGGGCGGATCACAAGGTCAGGAGTTTGAGACCAGCCTGGCCATGATAGTGAAACCCTGTCTCTACTAAAAACTACAAAAATTAGCCGGGCATGGTGGTGCGAGCCTGTAATCCCAGCTACTCGGGAGGCTGAGGCAGGAGAATAGCTTGAAACCGGAAGGCGGAGGTTGCTGTGAGCCGAGATCACGCCATCGCACCCCAGCCTGGGCGAAAGAGCGAAACTCTGTCTCAAAAACAAAACAAAACAAAAACTCTTAAAGTCATCAAAGACAAGGAAAGTCAGAGAAAGTGTCATAGCCAAGAGGCGCCTAAGAAGATAAAACTGCCAAACAAAATATGGTATTCTGGGTGGCATCTTGATACAGAAAAGGGACATTAGGAAAACACTGAGGAAATCTCAAGTATGGACTTCAGTTAATAATAATATATCAAGATTGGTCCATTCATGGTGACGTAGGTGCCCCACTAATGTTAGATGTTACTAAGAGTGAAAACTGGGCCTGGAGTATATGAGAACTCTCTACTATCTTAACAGTCTTCCTGTAAATCTAAATCTGTAAATCTAAACTTCTAAAATTAAAATTTTATATTAAAAGGAATGAGTGAGGGTTGTGGTTTGCCTGGGCCAGGGTGGGGACAATGCCATTGCACTTTCTCCTTTTCTTCACTGCGTCTCCCTGAAACCCCTGGTGCAGCAGCTGCTCAGAAGATCCTCTGCTGAGATGGTCTAATGACCGGGGGACACAGTGGAAAATTCACTATCATCACTGCTTCCCAGAAGGAGTGATTTGTACCTCTCTTCCTAAGTTCCCAATTTGGTTTCCCATTCTATCTCATGTGGCTTTATTTGTTTTTAATTTATTTTTCAACTGTTATTTCAGGTTCAGGGATACATGTGCAGGTTTGTTACATGGATAAATTGCATGTCACTGGAGTTTGGGGTACAAATAATCTCATCCGCCAGATAGTGAGCATAGTACTAGACAGGTGTTTCTTCTTTTTCTTTTTTGACACGGAGTCCCACTCTGTTGCCCAGGCTGGAGTGCAGTGGAGCGATCTCCACTCACTGCAAGCTCTGCCTCCCGGGTTCAAGCGATTCTTCTGCCTCAGCCTTCGGAGTGGCTGGGATTATAGGCATGCGCCACCATGCCTGGCTAATTTTGTATTTTTAGTAGAAACGGGTTTTCTCCATGGTGGCCAGGCTGGTCTTGAACCCCCAACCTCAGGTGATCTGCCTGCCTCATCCTCCCAAAGTGCTGCTATTACAGGCGTGGGCCACCACGCCTGGAGACAGGTGCTTTTTCAACCCTCCCCCACCTTTCACCCTCCACCCTCAAGTAGACCCAGTGTCTGTCATTCCCCTCTTTGTGTCCACATGCACTCAATGTTTTGCTCCCCCTTTAAGTGAGAACATGTGGTATTTGGTTTTCTATTCCTGTTGTTAGATATGAGTTCTAAATTTCTTTTCAAAAAATTAATATGTCAGTATGTTCAATTCTTTGCCTTCTAGTTTTAAACTTAACTTCCTCCTAAAGCAACCTTTTTCAGTTACCTACTCCACCCTAACTCATCCCAATTACCTACTCCACCCTGACTCTTTCTGATCACCTGCTCCATCCTAACTCGTTCTGATCATCTGCTCCATCCTAACTCATTCTGATCATCTGCTCCACCCTAACTCATTCCAATTACCTGCTACCTGCTCTGCCCTGACTCTGGCCAAAACACTCACCCCGTCATTCTCTTTAAATTAGCCAATCAAAATTAGTTTAGCCTGTACAGTCTAACCCTAGCCAATAAAAAATGACGCAACAACAAAAGCCATGTGCATCAAAAATAACCCCTTCCCTTCCCTTGTCCAAGTGTGCACTCACCATTGTTCCATCTATAAAGGCACACCCTTCTGTATAAAAATACCTTGCCTTGGCTGGGCGCGGTGGCTCATGCCTATAATCCCAGCACTTTGGGAGGCCGAGACGGGCAGATCGCCTGAGGTTGGGAGTTCGAGACCAGCCTGACCAACATGGAGAAACCCTGTCTCTACTAAAAATACAAAATTAGCTGGGCGTGGTGGTGCATGCCTGTAATCCCAGCTACTCAGGAGGCTGAGGCAGGATAATTGCTTGAACCTGGGAGGCAGAGGTTGCGGTGAGCTGAGATTGCACCATTGCACTCCAGCCTGGGCAACAAGAGTGAAATTCTGTCTCAAAAAAATAGATAAATAAATAAATAATACTTTGCCTTACTAAAAAAAATTTATATTCGAGTGCTATTTCTTTTGCAGCACTGAAACTTCATATATAACACTGTGTTAATTTGCTTAGGCTATTGGCGTCTGGCTGCATCTATATTGTTGCTAAGGACATAGTTTTTTTATTTTTTATGTTGTGTGGGGTTTTATACCTCAATTTTTTTTTTTTTTTTTTTTTTTTGGAGACAGAGTCTCCAAAGGCGGAAGTGCAGTGGCATGATTATACGATTGCTCACTGCAACCTTGACCTCCTGGGCTCAACCGATCCTCCCACTTCAGCCTCCCAAGCACCTGGGACTACAGGTGTGTGCCACAATGCCTAATTTTTATACTTTTGTAGAGATGGGGTCTCACCATGTTGCCCAAGCTGGTCTTGAACTCCTGGGCTCAAGCGATCCTCCCACCTTGGCCTTCCAAAGTGCTGGGATTACAGGTGTGAGCCACCATGCCGAGCCATACCTAATTCTTGACTCAACTCCCTGGGCTCAACCAATTGGCCTAACATATATTGGGCAGTTGCATTACCTGTCTACCTCCTTATTACTGCAGTAATCAGATATGCACACTTATTTGAAATTAGCATGATTAATAACCCTCCACTTGACTCCATTCACACAATCACAGATAACTGTGGTAAAAATCAGCAGCAGAAAAATACCAAGAAGAGGCTCTCTCAACATTAAGAGATATTCCTATTAGTGAAGTAAACTAAATATATTTTTCTTGTAGCCAAAGTACATTATACCAAAAACTGAATTTGATGTAGACTTTTCTTTTTTTTTGAGACAGAGTCTCACTCTTTTGCCCAGGCTGGAGTGCAGTGACATGATCTCGGCTCACTGCAACCTCTGCCTCCCAGGTTCAAGTGATTCTTGTGCCTCATCCTCCCTAGTAGCTGGGATTACAGGTATGTTTCAACACCCCTGGCTAATTTGTTTATTTTTAGTAGAGACGGGGTCTCACTTTGTTGCGCAGACTGGTCTCAAATTCCTGAGCTCAAACGATCCACCTGCCTCAGCCTCATAAAGTGCTGGGATTACAGCGTGCACCACCACACCCAGCCAAGACATAACAATTTATATTAAAATTTTGAAATAACGAAATTACAGAGATGGAGAACAGATTCGTGGTTGCCAGGGATTCGGGATGTAGAACAGAAAGGGTATGAGTACAAACAGGTACCATAAAGGATCCTTTGATAATGGAACCGTTATGTCTCTTGACTGTCATTATTGTTGCAGTCATCTACACATGTGATAAAATTGTGTAGAACTACATACACACATGAGCAGGTAAAAATGGCAAAATCTGAATAAGCTTTGTGGATTGTACCAGTGTCATCCATTTTCCTAGTTGTGATATGGTACCACAATTATGCAAAATGTTACCACTGGGATAGTCTAAATACAAGGTAAGTGGAATCTTTCATATATTTTTAAAGGCATTAGTTGTTATTTTTATTCATTCTTTTAAAATTGACATATAATTCATATACCATAATATTCGCCCTTTTAAGTGTACAATTCAGTGGGTTTTTTTTAGCATATTCACAGTTGTGCATCTAGCATAACTATCTAATTCCAGAACAATGTCATCATCCCCAAAAGAAACCCCATACCCATTAGTAGGCACTTACCATTCTCCTGTCCTCCCATTCTCTAAAATCTGTTAATCCACTTCTTGTCTCTGTGGATTTACTTATTCTTGATATTTCATAAAAGTGGAATCATACAATATATGTTCTTTTGTTTCTGGTGAACATTTTCAGGATTCATCCACATTGTAGCATGTGTCAGTACTTCATTCCTTTCTGTGGTTAAGTAATATTCTATTATACAGATAGGCCATATTTGGTTTATTGATTGATTTGGTTTACTGATTGGTATCTAGGTTGTTTCCACTTTTTGACTATTATGAATAATGTTGCTATGAACACTTATGTACACATTTTTGTGAACATACGTTTTCAATTCTCGAGTATATATCTATAAGAGGAATTTTTGGGTCATATTTTAACTCAATATTTAATTTTTTGAAGGACTGACACAGTTTTTCAAGATGTACCATTTTACATTCCCATCATCAATGCACAACAGTTGCAATTTCCTCACATCCTCAATAACACTTGTTATTATCTGTGTTTTAGATTATAGACATCCAAGTTGGTATTAAGTGGTATCTCATTGTGGGTTTGATTTTCCATTTTTCTTGGCCCTGTTTCACTAGCTTTTGTCATTCTAGGAATTAATCTGTTTTATCTAGGTTATCCAATTTGTTGATATATACTTAATCCTTTATAATCCCCTCTATTTCTGTAAAATTTGTAGTACTGCCCACTTTTTCATTTCTGATTTTAGTAATTTGAATCTTCTCTTCTTTTTTCTTCATCAATCTAACTAAACGTTTGTCAATTTTGTTGATCTTTTTAAGGAACCAACTTTTGGTTTTACTGATTTTCTTTATTTTTTTATTCTCTTTTTTTTTCTTTCTTCTTCTTCTTCTTTATTTTTATTTTTGGAAGAGACAAGGTTTTGCTGTGTCTCCCAGGCTGATCTTGAACTCCTGGGCCCAAGTGATACTCCCACCTCAGCCTCCCAAAGTGCAGAGATTACAGGAATGAGCCACTGTGCCCAGATGGCTTTTCTATCCTTTCTTTCATTTATTCCTTTCTAATATTTTTTCTTCTTCCTGCCACTTGCTTTGAATGTAGTTTGCTCTTCTTGTTCTAGTTTCTTTTTTTTTTTTTTGAGATAGAGTCTTACTCTGTCACCCAGGCTGGAGTGCGGTGGCATGATCTCGGCTCACTGCAACCTCCGCCTCCTAGGTTCAAGCAATTCTCTGCCTCAGCCTCCCGAGTAGCTGGGATTACAAGCGCCCACCACCACACCTAGCTAATTTTTGTATTTTTAGTAGAGATGCGGTTTCACCATCTTGGCCAGGCTGGTCTTGAACTCCTGACCTCGTGATCCACCCGCCTCGGCCTCCCAAAGTGCTGGGATTACAGGCATGAGCCACCGCGCCCAGCTGTTCTACTTTCTTTAGGTGAAAAATTAGGCTACTGATTTAATTTTTTTCCTTCTTTTTAAATGTAGGCATTTATAACTTCTGTATATTTATGCCAATTTCAGGTGAATCTATAATTATTTCAAAGTAAAACCTTATGAAGAAAGTATGTATTAGGGGAGCCATGTATGGTGATGACTCAACTGTTATATTTACCCTTAAGTAGCTTAATTTAGTGGAGAAAGATATAAACAGAGTGATACGGAAGATGGGACGAAGAGATGGCTGGCTGCTGCAGAGATGACAGAAAACACTAAGCGATATCCAGGAAAGCCACGAAGGCACAATCAAGGGCTTATTTGAGTTGAAGAGTGATGCTTTTTATCTCCTTTTTTTCTTTCTTCCTGATATCTCCTTCTAGATGAAGAGAGTGATGCTTTTATCATGAGAGTTCCATACTCAGAGGCCCAGCCTCTAGGGAGGCTGTCACTTATTTCTCCTCAGATCTTTAGAGACCACAGCTGAAGCCATTTGAGACAGGGATGGACCTACATTCTGATTAAGGCTAATGTTCCTAGCTGAGGGCTTTTCTCTGTAGCTCAAAATGTTCAAAGTCACCCCGTCTCGTACCAAGTCACTTATGTGTTCTAAATGTACAGACTGACTCCCTTCACAAAAGGTAGCAAGAATGGTATTTAAACAGCAAGGGAAAACTGTAGAAAATTTGTTTGGGACTGGGAGCAGTGGCTCACACCTGTAATCCCAGCACTTTGGGAGGCTGAGGCAGGTGGATCACATGAGGCCAAGGGTTTGAGACCAGCCTGGCCAGCATAGCGAAACTCCGTCTCTACTAAACATACAACAAATTAGCTGCGTGTGGTGGTGCACGCCTGTAGTCCCAGTTACTCAGGAGGCTGAGGCATGTGATTCGTTTGAACTCAGGAAGTGGAGGTTGTAGTGAGCCGAGATCGCGCCACTGCACTCCAGCCCGACGACAGAGCGAGACATTGTCTCAAAAAAAAAAAAAAAAGAAAAGAAAAAGAAAATTTGTTTGGGTTGTTAATGCTGAAAACATTTATTATAACTTTTCATTTTGAAATAATTCTAGACTCACCGAAAAAAGTTGCAAAAATAGTACAAAGAACTCCTCTGTACCCTTTAGTCAACATTTCCAATTCTCCCAAACAGTAACAACTTGAATTGGGTTGCTAACACTTTTTTTGATGCTTATTTTTAATTTGCTTTTTTTTTTTACTAGGTTTTTCTTTTAGTTTATAAAGCAAAACAATATAAAGAGATACACAAGTGAGAAATCTTGTTCTTGCCCCTACCCTTTATACCCCATCACTCTCACCCCTCACAAACACAGGTGACCATCTGTCTTTTTCTTTATGCAAACATAAACAAAAAAATATGTTTTTCACCACCCTTGTCTCTGTACACATACAAAAGCTAGCATCTATGGATACTGTTCTGGATCTTGCATTTATTGTTTAACAATATAGTTTAGAAATATTTCCCAAATTGCTAGGTGTGGTGGCTCATGCCTGTAATCTCAGCACTTTGGGAGGCCGAGGCAGGTGGATCACCAGAGGTCAGGAGTTTGAGACCAGCCTGGCCGACATGGTGAAATCCTGTCTCTACTAAAAATACAAAAATTAGGTGTGGTGGCAGGTGCCTGTAATCCCAACTACTAGGGAGGCTGAGGCAGGAGAATTGCTTGAACCTGGGAGGCGGAGGTTGCAGTGAGCCGAGATCATGCCATTGCACTCCAGCCTGGGTGACAAGAGCAAAACTACATCTCAAAAAAAAAAAAAAAAAAAAAAATCCCAAATGAGAATGTAGCCATGCTTTTTAATTTTTTTTTATTTTTAAAGAACTTTAGGGCCGGGTGCGGTGGCTCACGCCTGTAATCCCAGCACTTTGGGAGGCTGAGGCGGGCAGATCACCT
This sequence comes from Hylobates moloch, assembly GCF_009828535.3. Lineage (NCBI taxonomy): Eukaryota > Metazoa > Chordata > Mammalia > Primates > Hylobatidae > Hylobates > Hylobates moloch. The sequence goes on along the minus strand of NW_026652290.1, from coordinate 62,693,060 downwards.
GAGGTCAGGAGTTCGAGACCAGCCTGGCCAACATGGTGAAACCCCCATCTCTACAAAAATACAAAAATTAGCCAGGCATGATGGCGATGCCTGTAATCCTAGATACTCGGGAGGCTGAGGCAGAAGAATCGCTTGAACCCGGGAAGCGGAGGTTGCAGTGAGCCAAGATCATGCCATTGCACTCCAGCCTGGGTGACAAGAGCGACAAGAGCAAAACTCTTGTCTCAAAAAAAAAAAGAGAGAACTTTAGTATTTACTCCATCTACCCTCCAGCAACATCTCAGACATTGCTTATGGCTCCCTCTTTTCTGTCTAACCTGGATTGTTCAGATCTCAAATTCTCCAAGCATATTTCATTTTCTGCACTGTGTAGGCTCAGGGCTTACACAGACCTCAGGCAGTATGACTGGAGCAAAGCCATCAATCCCTTGTGCCATCAGGACTACAGGGACACATTCAGAAACAACACCAACAGGGTGATGATTGCTTAGCCTGAGCGACACCCCAAAGAGATCACTCCGGGCCAAAGAGACGAGATGGTCTGGAACAAGGCCTTGTTGCCAAGCAACCCCGGAGGGGATGAAATTAACGCAGTCTGTTTTTCATGTAACTGCATCTCAGATGAAAGCTGAGGCCAGAGTTGATCCTATGCAAAATTAATAATTACCATATGATTCTTTCTTTTAAATGGCTGTTGCCAAAAGACCGAGGGCTAAAGAAACCAGTATATCCTTTATTTAAAAGGGATAAGGGAAAAGGAAAAAAAAGAACAAGTATATTCAGATCCTGTGTTTTTCCATTTGCGTCTTAGGTAGGAAATCAGACATTGCTGTCTTAGACTGCTGTTGAATCTGCCTGGTGGGAAACCTGCTTTGAAAGCAGATCCCAAGCAGACAAGATAATATGTACCAAAGAGCTGAGAAAAGACATTTTTTTAGGGAAAAGAAAAAGCTTAGGATCATTTGAGACCCTTTTAATGTCCTTTCTAGAAGATCTAAAATGTACTTTTCCCCATTAGTACATTCAGAGAGGGCAAATTGTTGTAAAAATAAAAATAACCCTACTGCTTCCACTCCACTCTCCCTAACCTCATACTTAAAGGCTGAAAAAGCACAGATTGAGATACCCAGTAATCCTTGCTTCTTGAGAGCTTATTAATATTTTTAAAAATGCAAAAATGAGACAGAAAAGAAGATTCTACCCCCACCTGCTTTTGCTGCGTTGATTTGGGTAAATTAACTGTGTGGTCAGAGCAGAGCGATGGCCTTTCTCACCAAGAGAAAATTTTTGATTATTATTTTGTGGTTATGCAATAGAACATAATTCAAAACAAAGCATTTTTTAGCCAAATAAACTATTTTTTTCTGAAAAGGAAAACTTTCTTGCCTAATGGAAGGTTGGATCCAGACTTTGTTCTGGGGAAAGTGTCCACCAAGTTCAGTGACTTCCTCTTAACATTTATGCAATGAAATTATTGGCATTGAGGGATGACTCCCTTCTCTCCCTCCTGCCACCTCACCACCCTCACCTCATACTGGGCCATCAGACTGGCAAATATCCTCCCAGCCAACTTTCCCCTGTGCAGCTGTGTTTGCTGATAAGGTTGAGCAGAGCGTACCAGTACATAGAGAAAACCAGAGAGCAAAAGGTGCATGCTTGATTTGGGGGACCTCTTATCATTCAAAGTCTCAGCAAGAAACAGATGGTACAGTCAAATTGGGTGGGGAAAGGGTGTTACGATGGGCTGGTAACATGGGTTGGGAGTCATTACCATGTCTAGGCCTGAAAAAATGAGAGAATTGGGAGGCAGAGGGGTTGTGTGGAGAGGGCTGCCTCACGACAATGTCAGGCTCAGGGGGAATGAATATCCCAGTGTCACTTGCCTTCTTCCCTCTGATGTCTGGCTAGGACTCCTCATTTGGCTGGAACCCACCAGAAGTCAGAGGACAGGGAAGCCCTTTAAGGTAGTACCTGCAGAGCAGCCTCCTGGGGCAGGGAGCAGCAGGGAGATGGTGGCACACAGAAGATGGCCAACACTGAACCTTAAATAACTTTTTTGGTTCCCAGTCTATTCAATCACTCAGCCAGCACTTATTGATCACCAAGCTATTTGATCAACCAGTACTATTGATCACCAAGCTGTTGATCAGCCAATGCTTATTGATCACCAACCTATTGATCAGCCAGCACTTACTGATCACCAAGCTGTTTGATCAGCCAGCACTTATTGATCACCAAGCTATTTGATCAGCCAGCACTTACTGATCACCAGACAGGCACTGAACTAGGAGATACAGTGGTAAAAATGCAGCCCTCATGGCTCACAATTCTTGTGGCTGCATCAGGCCCCGGCAAGCTTCAAACCATATCCAGACTGAAGGTGTAAGATCACAGCTCTCCAGCTTGTACTGTAGTTATCACATGACTTCTCTTATCTTCTTCCTGCCTGTCAGGAAGGAGTATGGTCTCTGGTTACACTTAATAGTGGTGATAATGGTGACATGTACTTGTTGGCGTATGTTAAGGTGCGGATATTGAAAGGGTGCATATACAGAAGAACCCAGAAAAAGAAAAACACTGGGTCTCAGGAAAGGCAGGAACGGTGGTAAAGCCAGGTCACAGGAGTTTCTCTCCAGCACTTGGCTCTTCATGCGACCCAGCTGCTACCCATGCATCTGACCCTCTGCCTCCTCCACATACACCCAGCTTCCGGCTACAATTTCCATAAATGTAGCCCCGCTCATCTATCCATGCCAGCCTCACTTGAGCTCACTACCTAGTCTATGTGGGGTGGTCCTTGAGCTGGCCCCCTTGGTCCTGGCCCAATCAGTGGCCATTCCTGGGCATAGAATAGCTTGGTGCTATCTCTGAGCAGGGGGCTATAAATGAGGCAGTTTCCCCGCTCTATAGGAGATACTGGGCATGGCAGAGCCCAAAGCTGACATGCGCAGAGCCCCCTACTAGGAGATGATAAGCTCCTGGAGGCCAGGGACCTAGGACTTACACTGGTTTTCCAGTAGCATATGGCATCATTTCATGGAATTCAGCCACTCAATTGACATTAAATTAGACTGGGCAAAATAACCCCAAAGCTAAAAAATGGATGCCTCAATCACATCTGTCATAGGAATCTTTTAAAGCACCAAGACAGTTGACATTTGTTGAGAAGGACATTGTTGATCCACAGGCAGAGAAGCCAACCTGTGTTTGGGATGACAAGGAGACAGGCTGGCAAGGTGCACATCCTGCTGGGGACAATGGCTCCTTTCTCCTGAAATGCCTCCCAGCTCTGTGTGGCCAAGCCAAGGTGAGGCAAAGCTGAATTCCTTGCCCTAAGAAACCTCCTGCAGCAGCAGGAGAGTAAGGGAGGTGCTGCCTTTGTACTGTGGTGACCTGCTTATTCTGTTTCAGTGACACAAGCTCATTGACATTGTATGGAGAGACTGATGTCATCAATTCTTCCCAGAGCCAAGCTGGCCTTTCTGATGGTGCACATGGTACTCCAATGCTGTGTACCATAGAGATGTTTTCCTCCTGGCTGGATGTGGGGAATTGAATTCCTTTGGCTGAAAATGAGCTATGAACCATAGTAAAAGCTGCTAGTAGGAAGGCCTTTGGACTTTACTGGCTTAGAATTTCTGAGGCAGAGAATAACTGTTTCCCTTGTAGGCAAGGGAAACAGTTTTCTACATGGCAGTTTTCCAAATCAAATTCTTAAGTCCAGAGACTTAGCTGGAGAGCATCTTGAAGGTTCTCCATGAACGGTAGGCACTGACCCTTGTGGGAGGGGAAGGTTTTAATTAACTTTGTCGGAGAAGTTTCCAAGCACTCTTCAGCTGTTTTGGAATGTTGTATTCCAAGTTGTAGAGGTTATGACTTTCTCTTTCTGGAACCCAAAAGCGACTTGTGGAAGCAAAATGAGAACAGCTTTTGGCCTCCGACACCACAATGCATCAGCCAGACCTGTATGTTGCCACTAAACCGAGGAAAAACTGTCTCTGGTGTCTCCTTATGGCCAGAATGGCATGTTCGACTTTAGACATGAAGACTTGGCAGTTTCGGAGCAGCTTGTTGAACCTCTGCTAGGGTCTGGGTCTTCTCCCAACGCCTGGGAATTTGAGAGACAGCCAGCTAATGGAGTGGCCCACTGTGCAGTGCTGGGTACCAGGAGAGGGGAAATGGTGGCTCCTTGGTACCATGAGGCCTGACATCTTGGAACAGACGGCACCTGTTGGGACTAATGTATCTAAGAATGTCAAGGAAAAGCATGTGAGAACTTTTCTCAATTGAAAGGATGTGCTGAATCTTTTCAAGAATGGGCATCCCATTCTCCCATTCAGGGAAGACTGAGCCCCTTTTGTCCAGCAGGCACCATGGTGGGTGTTAGAAGCTAGAGCAGTGAATTAGTCACACATTTTAAGGACAAGGACCATGTTCCATTCTTCTCTGTCTTGCTCGTAACAGGTACTCAGGCAACACTGCACTGAAATGGTTCTTTTTTTTTTTTTTGAGATGGAGTCTCACTCTGTCACCCAGGCTGGAGTACAGTGGCACAATTTTGGCTCACTGCTACCCCCGCCTCCCAGGTTCAAGCGATTCTCCTGCCTCGGCCTCCCGAGTAGCTGGGACTACAGGCAATTGCCACCATACCTGGTTAATTTTTGTATCTTTAGTAGAGACAGGGTTTCACCGTATTGGCTGGGCTGGTCTCAAACTCCTGACTTTGTGATCCACCTGCCTCGGCCTCCCAAAATGCTGGGATTACAGGTGTGAGCCACTGCGCCCAGCTAGAAATGGTTCTTTCAAAGTCCCCTGGCTTCACCCCATCCTTCAGTGTCCATTTTTCATCTCCTTCCCCACTTTGGTGTCCTGTCTCACCAAATTAAGGAAAATGCAATGTCTTCCCTATGCAATTGCTGCCTTGCACAGAAATTCACCTTTAAGCCAAACCAATAATCTACAAACCAAAAGAAAACAAGAGGGGAAGGGACGAATAACTGATTTCCCTGTGAGCCCTACCTAGTTTTCATCTGGCACTTTCTGATTCTAAGTGGTTGCTGGTCACACTGACAGATAGCCTGTTTCTCCTTAACTCTTCCTCCTCAACCACCTACTCTCTCATTAAAGAAAAAATTAAGAAAATTTCCTCATTATAAAAATGATAAATACATTTAGAAAAGAGAACACATTGTCCCGCCCCCACTACATTTTTGGTTTTCTTTTGTTTTGTTTTTTAGCGACACTGTCTCACTCTGTTGCCCAGGGTTGAGTGCAGTGGCATGATCATGGCTCACTGCAGACTCAACTCCTGGGCTCCCTACGATGATTAAAACATGATTTTCAGGCCAGGAATGGTGGCTTATGCCTGAAAAATCAAAATTTTCAGTGCTTTGGGAGGCTAAGGCAGGAAAATTGCTTGAGCCCAGGAGTTTGAGACCAGCCTAGGCAACTTAGCAAGACTCTGTCTTTACAAAAAAATTAAAGAATTAAGTGGGCATCTTGGCATGTGCCTGTAGTCCTAGCTACTTAGGAGGCTGAGGTGGGAGGATGACTTGAGCGCAGGAGTTTGAGACCGCAGTGAGCCACGATCAGGCCACTGTACTCCAGCCTGGGTGACAAAACAAGAGTGTGTCTCTAAAAAAAAAAAAAAAAAAAATGTAGGGTGGCTTTCTGAAGCCATGCTTGGCCCTCCCCTCTCAGGGGTTTCCAGAGGAGGCAGATGAGCAACCCTTGATCTCTGACCCTCAACTCCATTGTTTACCTGCTGCCATGCAAAATGCCTCAACCGCAGGGTTTGTAACTTCGTGCAGATGATCACAGCTGCCCAGATGTTCATTTTAACTGAATTTCACTCATATAAAAGTGAAGGAAATGGGCAGGAAATGAGGAGAGGGGCCCAGTAGTGAGACTGTATGTTTATAATGGAAATAGCAGCAGCCTGGGGGCCGAGCTGTCAATTTAAGTTCAACCTTTACCAATGACTAGCTGTTCCTTATACAAGTCCCCAGCCTCTGTAAGTGTTCACTTTATCATTTGTGAAATAATACAATTGATTTTATTATCTCTAAGGTTCTTTAAGTTGCTCTGTCATAGAGTTTAAGAATAAAATGTGGGAGCTAGGCTGGGGTTGGTGGCTTATGCCTGTAATCCCAGCACTTTGAGAGGCTAAGAAAAAAAGAAAGAAGAAGAAGAAGGAGAAAAATAATAAAATGTTTATTTGGCTAATCTACTTTCTCCCCCACCATGTTCTTCCTCTTTTCACCTCAAAGACCTATAAGTTTTCACCGTTTCTTGTTACCCAGCTCTGCCGCTGTTCTTTTTGGTAAAGAGTGAAATGTTTTTTCCAACTGTTCATGCAGTGGGCAAACTTGTCTTACTTCTCGGTCATTTTTATGCTTTTCTCCATGACCTCTCTGTTGTCTTCCTAGCCTTTTATCCCAAACTAGGCCTCACACAAGCAGGTTTGCCTCTCTGATCTGTGGCTTTAATTAACATAACGAATGAGCAAACAAGTCTTTATTGGGCATTTACAATGAACAATGCACAGCTTGGTGCTGTTGAAGATAAAATAGGTTTAAGACATGTTCTCAGCCTTCAAGGAGACAAGACCTGTGGGGCTTCAAATCCCTTAGCTGCCTTATGTTCTACTGCTAACATCTGGGTGCCAACACTGATACCCAACCCCCCACACCCACCCAACGCTACTGTGCTCTGAAACCAGCTCTTCGGTGGGATGCTGTGTCTCCACACTCTGGTTTTTTTCCTTCTCTCACTTCTTCCTGGCTTCCTTTTGCTGGATTCTCCCTCTGGGTCCATCCACTAAATTGGATCCTCAGAGGCTCTATCCTAGGCCCTCTTCTTCTCTCAGTCTCTTCATTCCTTGGACGAGTTCAACCATACTCATGACTTCAGTTACCATCTATATGCAGATAATTCCTGTGTGTGTGTGTGTGTGTGTGTGTGTGCGTGTGTGTGTGCGTGTGTGTGTGTGTGTATTCTTGGTTGCTATGGTTTGTCTCCACCAAAACTCAGGTTGAGGCTTAGTCCCCAGTGTAATGATATTGAGACATGGTGAGACCTTTAAGAGACATTTGGGTCATGAGGGATCTGCCCTCACAAAGGGATTAATGCAGTTTCTTGAGCATGTGAGAGCAGGTTGTTATAAAGTGAGGCTGCCTCTCATGTTTGCTCTTCTCGCATGTGCCCGCCTCCCCTTTTGCTTCTCTGCAATATTATAACACAGCATGAGGTCTTTACCGGCAGCTGGCCAGATGGGCCACCCAGTCTTTCACCTCCTGGCCTCCAGAATTGTGAGCTAAATGAACTTCTTTCCTTAATAAATTATTCAGCTTCAGGTATTTTGTTATAGCAACAGAATATGGATGAAGACACTGGTCTTTCTTTGGGTTCCAGACCTGTATATCCAGTTGCCTCATGGGCAGCTCCACTTCAACATCACATAGACACCTCATACTCCCCATGGTCACCACCGAGTGTATCACCTTTCCCACCACCCTGCTCCTTTTCCCTTGCCAGTGTTCTCAAACTCAGTAGATGGCACTGCTACTGTCTACCCAGCTGTTCAATCCAGCAACCTAGGACTCCTCAATTTCCACAATCTTCCTGTCCCTGCCCCCAAATCCAATCAAATTGCCTTATAAATATCTTGAGATAAGCCAGGCATGGTGGCTCATACCTATAATCCCAGCACTTTGGAAGGCTGAGATGAGAGGATCAGGCCAGGAGTTTGAGACCAGCTTGGACCAACCTTGGAGGTTTGGATTAATATACATATATACATGTATGGACTAGTATACATATGTATATATGTACACACACATATATGTGTGTATATATATGTGTGTACATATATACATATATATACTAGTCCAAACCTCCAAACTTCCAAACATTATCTCAGCCAGAATATATAAAGAATGCCTACAAATGAATAAGAAAAAGACAACCCAATTTAAAATGGACAAAAGACTTCAACAGGCACTTTACAAAAGAGGGCATCCAAACAACCAGAGTGCATATGAAAGGGCATTTACTGTCATGATCAAGTTAAATGCAAGTTAAAACTGCAACGGGGTATCAGTATACCTCCACTGAAACAGCTAACATTTTTAAAAACCTGATGATACCAAGTTTTGGTGAGGTGTTGGAGCAGCTGGAATCTTCATACTGATGGAAGCGTAAACTGGCACAACACTGTTGGGAACATGTTTGCCTGGAATTACTAAAAGTAAACATATGCATCCCTTGTAACCCAGCAGTTCAATGCCTGGGTATGAAGCCAACAATAATGGGTGCTTCTGTCCACCGAAAGATGTGACCTGGGTTCATGATTTTGTTGCTTTTCCAACATACAGGTGGCTGGATTTGAAGGGGCTCCCTCATATCCTCATCACCCCTCACTGTGCCCAGAAGTGGCAGCATGCACTGCTTCCCTGCCAACATGAGCCCTTCAGCTAAACCTTGGTCACCAGTCCAGATGACCCAGTATTCTGTCCTGCACACTGACCTCACTGGGATTAACTCCATCCATCAGATTCTAGTGCAGGCCCACAATCCTTATCCAGGAGTCAGAATTTTCCAGATTTTGGGAAGTAATTGTATATATATATCATAGTCTATCTAACACCCCATGTTTCACTGCAGATATATGAATGTGTTTGGAGCAGCTCCATAATCAAACACCTTAACATATTTGTAGTGAAACATAGGATAAATAAAAACTATGCCCTCCCATAAGTTCCAGTCAGAATTTGCTGCCATGTTAGTTTTAGTGCCACCTTCTGAAAAAACTCATTTTCCAGCCCTTTATGGACTTCAGAACTGCAGACAAGATTGTGGACCTGTGGGAGGAGGGGTGGCCTTTGTCAGCTCAGGGAGGGAAAAAAAGAAAACAAAACTGTACATTTCCATTTCCCCAAAACAACCAACAGCCTTTGGCCTTATATCTACATAACCAAAGGACCCTCCAGTGGTTTTTTTCCAAGGGGATTCAGTGTATCTACTGCTAGAATGAGGAGTGACGAGAAACTTGTAAATAGTTTTTCTTGTTAAAAAAAAATTTCTACCACATCTGGCTCTACACTACAGTAGGTGTAGCCCGAAGTATAAGATTCAAGTTCCTTGCTCTTATTCACTTAGCTGAAATGCTTGAGGTTTCTATAACACATATTCCCTGTGCTTCCTTAATAGACACACAAACACCCATGTGTATGGCTTTAATTTTGAGGTATTTAACTAGATATATAACAATGCACAAAGTAATTTCCCCAGCTCCTTTCCATGACAACTATTTAGATACCCTAGCATAACAATTCTTATGAGTTGGCCCTACAGCCAGAGTAGGAATACAGCCAGGGATGGGGTGGAGGAGGCAGGGCAGCCTGGAGAGGCTGGATAAAATGATATTTCAGTATTTTTAGTGAGACAGAAAAAAATTCATGCAAACAACTCTATTCCTTCCCCTTCTTTTTGTTTTGTAAAATCTTTCTTTCTCCAAAGCTCAGCTTTGGATTAGACCGTTGTTGACCATGTCTGCTTAAGTCTTAGATAAAGACTTATTTATTTGACCTGCATATCCATAGTTGCTGGAACTGCTCATTTCAATTTTCCTATTGTGTACACTGTGTTGGGAAGCTTGGCAGGAAGCACACTATGGAAATGTGGAACCAAACAGTTGAATGTGTGCGATTTGGGAAGTTCAGCAGATGCCAGGGCTTAGCAGGCTCCCGGCTTGTTCAAGACTAATCCTGTGGATTTTCATTCTTGTGGGCCTCATGCCCCTTAAGTCTGAGGGCTGGGTCCCGCTGGGTCCCACCCAGACTCAGTCCACACAGCTATCTCTCAGTTGTCCTACTAGTAACGACCAAGGTAGTGCTGTGCTGACTCTTGGATGCTCTCCTCTTCCCTCTCCCCAAGGAAGTGGAGGGTTCCAGAAATGGCTGTGGTCAAGGCTGCCATGTTTTCTCTGGACATGAGTGTAGACTCCAGGTTGGATTCTAGGAGACCTGAGGGACTGACAATGCAAATTCATCTTCCCTATAGCAGATGACATGTGTCAGCCAGATCCCCCCTCCACGACGGAAGCACTCATGCCCCCATCTACTGGTAGTGCTGATGGTGGCAACGGTCTGCTGAGTTCCTCTTTGACACTTGTCCTCTGTTGCAGAGACAGTCACCTTGCCTAAGGTGAAGCTCACATTGACGACAGGCAGCCCACATCTAATGACTGGCGGACACAGGAGTAAAAAGGCTTCGTCCTTTCACCTCAATTTGTAATAACTCTGGGCCATCCCACCACCAGAGCTCCCTGAAAGATCAGCTGAGGTCTTTACCATGACTGCATTGCAGTTCAACTTCTCTTTTTGTCCATTCCTGCCCACCTCACTTCCCCTCGGGCTGTACCCTTCAATAAACTTCCTGCTTGCCAACCTCTGTGTCCGAGCTTGGAAACCTTACCTACAGCACCCCCTTTATCGGGCGGGTAGAGCCCTGTGTCTGGGGGACCATGCCTTCTTCATGTGATTCATGCTGCCCTCCCCCTCCACCCTATCCCACCATCCTTTGAAAACTCAAATTGGTCTAAACGATTCAGGATAGCGCTACACACTCTTGCCAGTGATTGGCTTAGGAAGGGTCATGTGACTGTCTTCTAGCCAATGAGACGAGAAAGGAACTTGGGTAGAGAACTGTAGGAAAGGTTTTCTGGGTCATAACAAGAGAAAAGGGAAGATAGAGTCCCTTTTCTGTCGGATGTTGGCTCTGACTGATATGCCTGAAATAGCTGTAGAAAGCAATAGATGTGAGAAGAAGATGGAGCCAAGAGAACAGCAGAGAAGTCAGACTGAAGCAGAGCCACGACTTGCTGGGTTGGAGCCTATTCTGCCTGTGATTTTCTTGTCATGTGTGATACATCCCCTTTGACAGCACAGAAGGGATTTGTCACACAAGTACTTAATGATGAAGTTGCATCAAATTTGCAATTTTTGTTCCAGTTCCAACTGCCCATTTCATTTTCCCACCTTTTGGGGGCCTTTGTGTTTTGAAATCCTTGGTTGTCAGGATTCTTTTCTTCTTGGAAGTTTTCTAGTGCTCCAAACTCTCTTTTTTTCCTGATTTTTGATGACTATTAACATGTCTGATTGATCAACTAACCTGCTTCCTTTTTCCATGGCCTTATGGGTGTAAAATTTATACGGGCAATGTTATGCAATGTGTATGCAGTGCTGGGGATGGAGGGCTGCTGACTCTGAAAAACCCTTTCCTGGGATGACCTTTGATAAGAAGGAAATGGTGATGAAAAGCTTTCAAAATGTAAGGGAATGGGGCTTGGACCTAAATGGTTAGCACAGACTAGGATATTCTTAGAAAATGCCTCCCGCCTCTCTGTAGTTGATTTTGAAATGTCAGTTCATAACTGCCGTAGAGTTTGGCACAGGGAAAATTGCCTAACACAGCAGTGGGATTGATGGGTGGAGAAGCCCTTTCTTTTTTCCCACTTGCCCATACTCCTCTCTGCCTAAAGACTGCTGCTTCTTTTTTTTTTTTTTTTTAAGTGGATGTACAATTTACAAACAATCAAATGCACATATTTCAAGCAGTTAACTAATAAAAATTATTTTTTTCCAGAAAAGAAAAGCACAAATATGAAGTTTACAGTGTAAAGAGTTGTGACAATGGTATGCTCCCATGTAACCAGCATTCCAATTAAGTGGTAGAATCTTTCTCTTATTCCAGAAAATTCCCTCATGCTTTTTTTTCAGTTAATTCTCTCTTTATCCCAGAAGCAACTCGAGTTCTGATTTCTGCCACCATAGATAAGTTCTTGCCTGTTCTTGAACTTCACATGTACTTGCGTATGACTTCTTTCACTCAGCATAATGTTGGAAGATTCATCTGTGCTGTCGCATGGATCCTGCTTCCCTTTCAGACTATTTATGGGATCTGTTGCTCTCTGATTTCCCTGACTGCCGACTGTCGTGTTTGAGGAGGAGGCCCTGCCCTTCCTGGCAATAGTTTTGCTGTAAGACGATTTTGCCAAGTGAGTTTCATAAGTCACTGGATCCTAAAGATCAAGCAGGTGGCTCCTTCCAGGGACAGCCAATTGATTTTTCCATTCTACATGATTATATTGATGATGATGGTGTCAGAACCCTTTGGAATGAGGACAGAATGGCAGTTCCTCCAGTGGAGGGCCCAGGACAAATGTTGAGAATGCCAAGCATTCTATGCCAAGATACCACTCGTACTTTATCCTGATGGGGACTTGGTTCCATGGCCAAGACCAAGGAGGGAAACCAACATTTATTAAGCCCCAAATGTTTGCAGGTACTTGGCCATAAATGACCTAATTTCCTCTTCCTGAGAACTCTTTAGACGTTACTGTTCCCATGTGGACCACACTTGGCTTCTTCCCAAGGTGGGATTTGAACCTGGAATTGGGGATTTCCATACCATGGTTTTTCACTAGCAGCAGCCAAGACCTAGGCCACTGTATCCATCTGAGTTGTTGCATGCATATCTCCATGTGGTGGTTAAACCTCACAATTATGTCCACAACGGATTGCCACAAAGCAAGACTTGGAGCCAGATACACTCCCTTTCTTCCTTTCTCAATAAGAACCACCTAGAGTTGGCAGATTCGTCTTCATTTTCTAAAAATATTCTCTTTCTCCATAGCCAGGCAGCTTTGATCTTTGGTAAAGGTCGGCAGATCTTTGTTATGCCCCCTGGAAATCACTGTTTTGTAACAGTTATGTTTACAACTGAGATGGTTTCTAAACCCTGAGAAGCATAACAAAGGGCGATGCCAGCAAAAAGGCATTAAGTTCTCTAACAGGCTTATGTCCTGATAATCATATTAATGGCACTGTCTCATGCTTGATGCTGCCATTATGGGCCTCTCCTCTTGAATATAATTTTTCAGTTTGATGATAATTAAGACTATGATTTTGCATTTCTCCTTACTGAGAATTGTATTCCCAAAACAATATGATGACTGTAATAGAGACAGCTGTTCATGTCCCTCCAAATTGTTGACCATAGGTACCACCACAATGTCCTATACACGCTGGACTTTACCAACCTGGGAATTTTAGGTTCTTTCAGCATCAGGACTCTGGGATATGGAACAAGTCCCCTGGGAATCATTACATTTGTTTCTATATCTGCATCTGATAATGAGGCTTTATGTTTTTCTACTGTTACAAAGTCCAAAGTCATAGTAACCTTGGGAGCAAAGGGCCTGCTTTAAGAGCCAGGTGATTTTTAACCTGTGATTTAATTGTCCAACGTTCAAAATATTATCTCTGGTATTAGGTATTTGGCTTCCAGAAAGCTACTTTTGGGGCTTCATTTGCCAGGTCCAAGGGATTGGACTAGAATTCTAAGAATTCCAGTGCCAAGCTTCCACACTTTCCATCAATAATTAATATTTTAGCTATTGAGAGAGGTGGTTGTTGTTTTCATAATTCCACTTGGGACTGATTAACAGACTAGGAAACATTGCCATCCTTCTGTGACAACCTAAGTTGGAGGATATACAAAGTTTGGGGATTTCTGCTGCTGATGCTATCTGGGTGTGCCTGGCCCTTAGACAGGCTGGGAACTTTTCTAGATCTGTGCTGAAAGGAGGAGGGAGACACAGGGCTTAGGCACCCATCTGGCCATGGGGTTTGCCACCGAGGAAGAAGGCTTTCATTCTGAACCATGTCCAAAGGGCTGCAGGGGTTGGTTCCGACAGAACCAAGAAGCTGGAAGCCAGCTCTGGGCTTATAGATGTTTGAGTTCTGGGGTGGCATCTCATGGGTTCTGTACCTGAATGGCAGGTTTTTGGGGTGCTCCTGGTTAGTGAGGCAGAGGCAGTAAAGAACAAAGGAGGTGGGTGTGGACCAGGGCTGTGGCTCTGTGGGCATGAAGGTGTCCTAGGCTGGCCAGGTGAAGTGAGGCAAACCGCAGACCTCAAAGGCTGAGAAGGAGGGGCATTCAGGTCTGCTTGCTCAAAAGCTTGCAGTCTGGCTGGGCAAAAATACCAGGTGGATGTTGGCACCAAGGGGACACAGGAAACTTGTTGAAGATCAGCCTGTTTCCTCACCAGAAAAATGGGTGACAAGGCCGGATGCTGTGGCTCATGCCTGTAATCCCAGCACTTTGGGAGGCTAAGGCAGGTGGATCACTTGAGATCAGGAGTTAGAGACCAGTGTGGCCATCATGGTGAAACGCCATCTCTACTAAAAATACAAAAATTAGCTGGGCGTGGTGGTGCATGCTTGTAATCCCAGCTACTTGGGAGGCTGAGGTGGGAGGATCACTTAAACCTGGGAGGCAGAGGTTGCAGTGAGTTGAGATTGTACCACTGTAGTCCAGCCTGGGGAAAAAAAAAAGAAGAAGAAGAAAGAAAGAAAGAGAGAGAGAGAAAAAAAAGAAAAAAAAAGAAAAGAAAAAGGAGTGACATGGAAAAGTCAGACATGAGAGGCCCAGGGCAAAGCACACAGGATTCACTGTGTAGTCTGGGCTGCCTGTCCACCTGGGAGGAGCACATGAGTGTGACTGAGAGGTGGCAGGGCTACAGGAGTGACAACACGCTGGGAAGCAGGAGTGCCAAGGGAGAAATCTATGACCTAGAAACTTTCTGTAGACCCACTTCAGACTGTGAGATCAACAGTCTTCACAGCCACAAAGAAATGGGCACATTCGCAAATGTTCTCAGGATAAATGAGCAGTCTGGATGCCTTCCACTCCACCTTCTCCAGGAAGCCTCCCAGACTTTCCCAACCCAGATTAATTGTTCCCCTATCTGATCACTTCTCCTCCACCTCCCACAAATGCTGTTGTTCCTTTGGGGAGACTGTTGCCCAGCCATACTGCCTGTCCCCTGCCTGGTGCTTTTTATCTTCTGCTCTCCTGGTCATTCCCTCTTCCCCACTCTCTTAAAACTTTAGCTCCTGGCTCCATGGCCTTCACACCATAACTGCCATTCCTCCTCACATCCTGGATGGCTTTCCTGTTCACACAGATGAACTATCCAGTGCCCTCTTAATCTCTTGACCTCATATTCTCCAATGACTTTCTCCTCTATGCCTCCCTATCATGTCCTGGCATTGTCATGGCCCTAAACTTCTCCACCTCCTGAACCCCGTATTTCAGATCCAGATCTCTGACCCAACTTTCTCTCCTTCTGGTGTGACTTGGTCTTGACCCCTTGACTTTTCCAGTCCTTTGGCTCCTGTCCTTTCTCTCTGATCATTTACCATGCCACCTTACTTTTGCCAAAGCTCTCAATTCCTTTGCTCTTCTGGCCTGGTAATTTCCTCATTTGAGCTGGCACCACAGTGGGCAGCTGAGCTGTTGGAAGAAACCACACAGGAGGGCCAAAGCACACCTTAAAAGTTCACAGGTACCAGCCTCAAGTGGACTGCCATGCTGCCTTGCTATCTGGCTGTTTTCTCTGGTCATCACGACCCTCTCAAACTCCTGCAGTGACTGTCATACCTTCTCCACTCTCTTCAAATCTGTCATCTCTCCTTGCCCTTTTGCTAGCCTCCTTTATGTCACAGAGTTAAGAGGAAATCATCAGGTGGAAAGGTTCAACTACCTCTGTGACGGCAGCCTAGCTCAGTCCTCCTCCAGCCTCCTTCCTCCTGTTGTAGTAGAGAAGGTGGCCCCCGCCTGAGGTCAGCCTTTCTGCCCACACTCTGGTTCCATCCCTCCCATGGTCACTGGAGCCTTTGTGCTCCATTGTCCTTTCTCTACTGTACCTTTATCTTCCTCTTCTCTGTGGGATCCTCCTTATTTGCATTTAAATATACTGAAGTAATTCTATCCTAAAAATAATTAAAATATATGAACCAAAATAAACCCACTGCTGACATAACATTCCCCTCCAGCTATTTCTCTGACTTTTCACAGTTAAACCTTTCAAGAATTGTCTGCACCTTGTGCCTTTCATTTCTTCACCTCTTGCTCATGCCTCCATCCACTCCAGTCTATTTCCCATCCCCTTCATTCCACCAGCTGCTGCTCTGTAAAAGTCCCAACGACATCAAGGTCACTAACTCCAGTGGATGTTATTCAACTTTCACTTCACTTGGGTCACTTAGCCTTGTTTTTTTTTTTGAGATGGAGTCTTGTTCTGTTGCCCAGGCTGGAGTGCAGTGGCGTGATCTCAGTTCACTGCAAGCCCCGCCTCCCAGGTTCATGCCATTCTCCTGCCTCAGCCTCCCGAGTAGCTGGGACTACAAGCACTCACCACCACGCCCGGTTAATTTTTTGTATTTTTGGTAGAGATAGGGTTTCACCGCGTTAGCCAGGATGGTCTCGATCTCCTTACCTCATGATCCACCCGCCTCGGCTTCCCAAAGTGCTGGGATTACAGGTGTGAGCCACTGCGCCTGGCCAGCCATTTTGAAAAAAAGACATGAGGGTCTCGCTATGTTGCCCAGGCTGGCCTCAAATTGGGCTCAAGCTATCCTCCCACCTCAGTCTCCTGAGTAGCTGACACTACAGGTGTGTGCCACTAGATGCATCTTTTGTCAGCCATTTTGAGTGCTGTTGACTACTGCCTCCTGCTTAGAGTGCTTTTGTCCCTGGACTCTGTGACCCCACCTCCCCAAGCTCCTAGTTTTTTCTTTTCTTTTTTTTTTTTTTGAGACAGAGTCTCGCTCTGTCGCCCAGGCTGGAGTGTGTGGTGTGAACTTGGCTAACTTTAACCTCCACCTCCTGGGTTCAAGCGATTCTCCTGCCTCAACCTCCCAAGTAGCTCAGATTAGAGGCACCTGCCACCACACCCAGCAAATTTTTAGTAGAGATGGGGTTTCACCATGGTGTCCAGGCTGGTCTCAAACTCCTGACCTCAGGTGATCCACCTGCCTCGGCCTCCCAAAGTGCTGGGATTACAGACGTGAGCCACTGCACCCGGCCAAGCTCCTAGTTTTCTTCCTGCCTCTCTGGCTGCTCTTCCACCTCCTCTGCCAGAGGTTTGCCTCTGTCTGGCCCTTAGATAAGAGTTCCTCAAGGCTCAGTGGTAGGTCCTCTTCTGATCTAATTGTACACTCTCATAGGAGCCCACGTGCCTCTGGTGACTTCATTACCACTGCCACACCAGCTATTCCAGCCCCAGCCTCTCCTCAGAGCACCAGACCCTGCAGCCAACCACCTGTTCAACATCTCCACCCGGACATCTCACAGGCACCTCAAACCTACTTTGACCAAATGTGAACCTTGAGAGGGTTCCCCAACTCAGAAATTGGCACCACCATCCATCTGGTTAAAGAAGCAGAGATCTGGGAGTTTTCCTTGATTCATCCCCCTTAAGCAATTACCAAGTCTTGTTGGTGTCTACTTCTCTACATTTGCTCTACTGCTTAGACAAATGGCCCCTCTCACATTATAGCAACAGCCTCCTAACTGTCCCTCCACTCCATTCTTCCTCTTTCCCTATTCCTTCTTCACATTGCAGTCAGAATTATCTACTTCAAAATGCAAAATTGAGTGTATGACTCTTGTTTCAAATGTCTCAGGATAAAGTCCAAACTCTGTAATGTGGTGTACTGGCCCTGCGTGATCTAATCCCTGCCTGCCTCTCTAACTTCCTCCTCAACCACTTCTTCCTTTATAGTCTGAACCAGCCAGGAACTCCTCACGGACTCCCCAAATGATCTCACCACCTTGAACTCCCCTTGGCCCATATCACAATTGTAATTAATTGAGAGTGCATTTAATTGTTAAGCCCCTCTCTCCAGCTAGACTGTGAGCTCCAAGCAGGGAATGTGTTTGCCATGTTCACCACTCAGCGTCTAGTCCTGTGCTGCATCTAGAGGATGGCCAGCACATTTTTGTTGAATAAGTGAGTAACACATCTCTGCCTACTGATGATGGACCTGGGTCCCAACCTAACAGTAGGGACTACAGCCAAGCGATGTGGAATCTAGCATTGAGTTACTCCCCAAAAGACACAATGTAAGTGTTGTAGATATACTCCCAACTGTGTTAAAACCATCATGGAGAAAATGCCCTTATCTATTTGAGACAGAGTCTTGCTCTGTCGCCCAGGCTGGATTGCAGTGGCATGATCTCGGCTCAATGCAACCTCCACCTCCCGAGTTCAAGCAATTCTCCTGCCTCAGCCTGCCGAGTAGCTGGGACTACAGGTGCCCACCACCACACCTGGCTAATTTTTTTGTATTTTTCATAGAGACGTTGTTTTACCATGTTGGCCAGGGTGGTCTTGAACTCCTGACCTCAAGTGATCCGCCCACCTTGGCCTCCCAAGGTGCTAGGATTACAGGCATGAGCCACCGTGCGCGGCCTAAGAATATCCTTATTTTTAAATTTCATGGCCTGGGCAGCCTTGGGCAGCTGCGAGGGACACAAGCTTAATTTCCTAGTTGGTTGCCAGCTGACTTTGTAGCAGTTCCTTTACTAAAAACTCCTTGGCTGGCCATCCTTGCAAGCATGTCTGTGGCTACAGGGAGTGCATTTAAAGGGAAGACACATATGCATGGAAACAATATACCAATCTGATGGCATAGAAAACCTTCCTTAGATGTCCACTTTGTCTCATCACTGCATTTAAATATCAGACAGCAGCCTGGAGATATCCTTATTTAAACCCAGGAACATGGACTTAAGATTATTTTGATACAGAATGAAGACATAGAACTTCATTTATTAATTTATACTCCCTAGAGTTTTTTTTTTTTTTTTTTTTTTTTTTTGAGACAGAGTCTCACTCTGTCACCCAGGCTGGAGTGCAGTAAGCCGAAATCGTGCCACTGCACTCCCCCATACTTTTTTTTTTTTTTTTTTTTTTTTTGAGACAGAGTCTCACTCTGTCACCCAGGCTGGAGTGCAGTGGCACGATTTCGGCTTACTGCAACCTCTGCCTCCCTGAGTTCAGCGATTCTCCTGCCTCAGCCTCCCAAGTGGCTGGGATTACAGGTACATGTCACCACGCCCGGCTAAGTTTTGTATTTTTAGTAGAAACGGGGTTTCACCATATTGGCCAGGCAGGTCTCGAACTCCTGACCTTGTGATCCGCCCGCCTCGGCCTCCCAAAGTGCTGGGATTACAGGCGTGAGCCACCGCGCCCGGCCTATACTTCCTAGAGTTCTTAAAGAATTTCTAGCTTCTGTTTCTTTAAACATGTTTTATTAGCTTTCTAAATTATGAAAGTAAATACAACTGGAAAAATACGAAATCCAAAGTCAATGGAGTAAAAAAATGTAACTTGTTTGTTTCCCCTCCCCGCGTAACCGTGGTTAACAGTCGGTGTGCACCCTTACAGATGTTTTTTCTATGAATATACAAACATTCGACTTGTTTCTTGGACTTTACGTCGCAGTCCAAGGAGAATCATGTGAACAGCATGAAAGCAGCATGGTCCGAAGACTGCAAACCATAATATTTCCATATCTACTGACTCAGAATTCCTGTTTCTAGAGGACCGCACCCACGTGGCTCTGTGCATCCGCAGCAACTTGGTCTTTCTTCCTTTGCTGAGTTTGGTTAAGAGAAAGGGCCGATTAGTGAGTGGGCTCAGTTCACAGGTGCCTGAAATTCCTACTTAGCAATGTTCCTTTCCAGCTGATTCCGCCTCCGAGAGCCTTAGGAAAAAATGCTAACAGTTGGGAGCGAAGCGTCCTTAATTGCTCAGTCCAATTATCTAGATGGGTCCAGGTTCGGTTTCGATTCAGCGATAAGGACCAGGGGGCGGGGACGCTTCCAGGTGAGCCCCTGGTGAGGCTTGCCTCCCCGCGGAGCGCACGCGGGTCTCGCTGGCTGGGCTGGGCCTTTCAAGACCAGGTAACTTCTCCATCCTGTATCGCCAGGCTTACCTGGGGGCCTCAGAATTGTGTCAGCTGCGTCTTTGAGTCACCTTGGAACCCCTCGAAGGAGCGCGGGGCTAGGAGGGCGCCTCGGTGGGCCTGGGGACCCTGCTGGTAGGTGTGGTTGGCGCCAAGGCCGCCTCTGGCCGGCGGAGCCCTGCAGTGTCCGGAGGGGGCGGTCAGAGTCCGGCCCTTTAGGCCTCGCCTGGGTATCCGCCTTGCCCGTTGGGCTGCGGCACGGGTTCGGGCCGAGCGCCTGGCATCTTGCGTTTCTGGCTTCCTGAGACGGGCGTGGGACCTCGAGGAAACCACTCTGCATGACCCCACGAAGAGAACTAAGGACCACCCCTCACCCTTCCTGTCCTGGACGGCTTCATAAGCCAGAGGATCCAGTGGCAGTGCCAAGCAGGGCACCACTCTGGGTCGTGAGCACCTAAGAGGTGGAGCAAAGGTCAGGCCCCAAGGTGGCCCAGGCCTCCCTCCCCCGCCTCCCCGGCAGGGCCATTCCTCACCCGCCCCAGCACTGGAGGGGGCGGCCGGTGTCAGTCTAGTTCCGGTTACATACTGGACAGAAAAGGCCACTGGAGTCTGGCTAGGCGATGCGCCTAGTCCCCTAGCCTCAGACTAACCGCAAGAGGGGCCACCCACAACTGGAGGGGCGGAGGCTGGAGCTGAGTTTCATTCGTGTTTTTGGAGCTGCCGGGCATTTCCAGAGGGGTCGCCTTCCTAGAGGCCCCCTTTCCCCAGCTTAACCCTCGGCTTTGCAGGCGGGTGCGTGGGGGCTGGAGGGTCCCTGGAAGCCGCGGGGAGCGCGGGCCCGGGTAGGTCCTGGTGCCGGGTGGAGAGAGCGGAACCCTCCCAAAACTTGGGGCGCGGGGCGGGGCCGTCGGGCGGTGACGTGAGGGGCGGGGCCGGGCCCCATTGGCGGGCGGGCAGGCAGGGGCGGGGCGGGGCCGGGCGCCCGCGGCGGCTGCTGCGCCTGGAACCGGAGCGGGGAGTGAGGCGCAGCGGCAGCGGCGGCAACAAGTGCCGGAGGCCAGTAGAGTCGAGCCGGAGCAGTCCCTGCCGCCGACACCGCCGGGCCGCCCGTCCGGGGCGCCTCGCATGGAGCGTGAGCTGCGGCAGTCGCCGGGCTGAGCCGCGCGGAGCGGCCGGGACGTGGATGTGGCCGCGATCTCCCGCCCTTGCCCCCGCCCCGCCGAGCTGGAGCTGCTCCCGGACAAGGTAGGGCCCGGGCGCCGAGCACCCCCGCCGGCTCCCTCCCCGCTGCCCTCTCCCCGCCAGGCCCCTCTACCGGTCCCCTCCCGCCTCCCTGCTTCCCGGCCCCACCTTCCGGACACCCTGCTACCCCCGCCTGGTTCCTCGCCGGTTCCGGCTTCGTACCCGCGCCCCGGGGGAGGAAGCCGTCCCTAGGTGGCTCCTGCCGCATTTAAGCCTCCCCTACCTTCCCGCCGTCCCAGCCACCCAACCTCAGCCCAGAGGGAGAGGAGAGGGACACCGCCCGCTGCGGGGCTTTGGAACCTCCCAACCCATTCCGTGCCCACCTCGCCCTGGAGCCCGGGGACCTTCCCCCTCCCCGCTGCACCCCAACTTCCGGGGGATCCGGCGCCAGGGCGATGCGGGCTTTGGCAAGGGGCATCTGGGGCCGGGCCTCCTCATCCGGGGCGCGCGGGCATTTCGGGGAGGGGGGCGCGCGTGATTCGTCGCTTGCACCCCCGCACCCCACCCTCGCACTGCGCCGGCCTCCCGTGCCGCATGGGGAGATCAGGTGTTTTGTGAGCCAAAGAGCCGCCGGCAGCCGCTCCCCACCCCCAACCTCTGCCACTTCTGTCTCCGGCTCCCCCAAAACTGGTTTCTGCCAAACTTAGGGAGAACCTTTCGCTTTGACCTTTAAAAAAAATATTCCACACTGCCTGCGTTGAATGATTAACCAGGCTGCTAGCCCGAGTCGTGGGGGTGGGGTGGGGCGGGTTGGGGTGGGTGCTGCCAGGCCAGGGAGCGCCTGAAGCCGAACTCTGCCAGACACCCCTCGTGGGAAGGTGGGCGTGGGGGCCCCTGCCGGGGCTGCGGGCGTGGGGCTGGCGGCTACTCCAGCGCGGCTGGCGGACCCTTCTGGAGGCAATAAACCGAGTCACCTGGTTAATTTCCAGGCCACGGTATTTGACACTCGGGGCTGGGAAGCCGCAGAACCCCCTGTACCCCCATCAAGTAGAGGAGCAGTCGGGAGACTCCTCACAAGTGTCACAGCGTCAAAGCTCATCTTTAAAAATAAGTACATTTATAACCTGGGTTGGCGAGGAGGCGCTCTCCTGCCCAAAACGTAGGGGTGGTTAGTTTGTTGAGTGGGCTTAGCTCACAGGTGCCTGAGCTGTATCCCCCGTGGCTGCCTCAGCCACGCCAACTTCGCAGAAAGATTGTTTAGAACAATTAAACCATATTCTTTTGCCCTTCTCTTGTTGGAACCCTACCGTAATATCTGATAGCGAAGCCAGTTGGTGAATATAGAATTTCTACTTGTTAAAACAAATTCTTCCGGTGTAATTATTTGTGCCTCTGGAGGTGGTAAACGAGGTGGCCGATAGGGCTGGGACTGGGAGTGGAAAGGCGGGACCCTGGCCGAGCCAGTCCCGGGGCTCCGGTGCCGGCTCATAGTCGCACCCATGCGAATCTGACAGCTGACCCGGAGGGAGGACCGGCAGGGCAGGACAGGGCGGTCACTTCCCACTGTCCTAACTCCTGCTCCTGGTTCTTTTGAGTAGAGGGTGGTTAAGCCTGGAGGAATTTGGGGAGAGTTTTACTAGGAGCCCATGCGCTGTTTAAACCAGATTAGATTTTAAGAACACAGAAGTGCAGGAGCCCCATAGGGCTGTACTTGAGTTAATTTGAGTAATCCTTTTCCTCCCTGCCCAGCCTTTACAAATGTGTTTATCATTAGATATTCTGTTTGAAACTACTTTTTTAGTTCGGAATATTGCTTTTTCTCCCTACAGCAAGGGTTCACTGTTTCTCATTTACTTTTTGTGCAGACGGCATTTGTATGATGAAGGCCTAATTCTCTGTGAAACTGACCAGTTCTCACCCTTACCATTCATTAGACTTGATTCTGCCACATTTAATTCAGTGATCTTGGGCAAGTTATTCTTCACCTGAGCCTCATTTTACACATCTGGTTTTGGGGATGGTGGTGTCTGCTCTACAAGATTATTTCTGAGGACAAATAGGATGTTTGCCAAACTCCTAGCACTGCACTGGGAGAGTTAAGAAGTGCTTAATAAATGGTGGTCATTGCTGTAATCAATAGAGAAGTTCCTCCTGGCATTGACTTCCCCTTACCAAAAACAGTAACCCTGTGGTAGCCGTTTAGATTTGCCTGTCTGAGACTGAAATCAGCCACATTTGGCAGATGCACATCAGAAGGTTCTTAAAACCTAAGTAGTATTTTGAGGAAAATAAACATGATTTGCTTGTTCAAAAATTATGAATTTTTTTCTGGGCTTCTGGTGAAGGGCTGAGTATATGAAGGTTTGTAGTTTTGAAGATTTTCTTGTTTTAAAGAAAAGTCAAAAGTTTTAGGTTTCTGATACACTAAAGTTATGCTAAAAATAGGAAAGTGAAACTGATTGATTTTCACTATACTGTTCAAATGTGTGGGTTTTTTTTTTTTTAAATAGTTGCATTAGTGAGGCATCATTGGTATGTTCTAGAGAGAAATATGCGGGGCTTTTTCAGCTGATACAGGGATAAAAGGTGAATCCTCTGTTTCTCAAACTTTGAAACTTAGCTTTAAATGTTTTTTTCTTTTTTTTTTTTTTGAAATGGAGTCTCACTCTGCCGCCTAGGCTGGAGTGCAGTGGCGCAATCTCAGCTCACTGCAACCTTTGCCTCTCGGATTCAAGTGATTCTCCTGCTTCAGCCTCCCGAGTAGCTGGGATTACAGGCATCCACCACCATGCCCGGCTAATTTTTGTATCTTTAGTAGAGACAGGGTTTCACTATGTTGGCCAGGCTGGTCTTGAACTCCTGACCTCGTGATCCAGCTGCCTTGGCCTCCCAAAGTGCTGGGATTACGGACGTGAGCCACCGCGCCTGGCCTTAGCTTTAAATGTTTTCTAGAAATTCTGGGGTTTCATGAAAATCCTAATTTAGGGATGCTGATCCACAGGTGTTAATGTTTTTGACATACTGGGTCAGTGCTTTTCATTCATTCTAACTTGGTTAATGGATGCAGTATTTGACTCTATTTTTTGTATTTTTTTGATGGTTTTATTGGAAAGTCTGTTAGAGACTTCAAAAATTAATAACTGCCTATGGTTACTTTTATAAACATTGAGATCTTGAGATCTTGCAACTAGGATAATACTTGGTGATGTGTAATCTATTGCAACATCCCTGATGGTGGTACATACATTACCAATACTGAAAGATTCTCATAAAGGCCTTTTGGTCTCTTATGTAAGTGCCCAGGGGAAACTCAAGTCATTTGGTTGCTTGGTATTTTTGGTGTGTACAGAAGGTTAAAACATGAATTAAACTAGACTCTGAAGTGGTAAATGTTTCCTGGCTGCATCCAGTAAAGAACACAGCACAAACACCCAAAAGGTGTGGACCCAGCTGTCTTTTTCTCCACTCTCTAAGGTGGGATTGCTGTTCCTACGTACTTGCCAAATATGTCTGCAAATTACAGAATGAATACATTCCTCTCTCTGGAGAGGCAATTACTGTTTGAATAAGAAGTGTATGTGTGTGTGGGGTAAGGTTTTTGGAGAATTGATGTAATGATTTCATCATCACTCACTGGTAAGGAGGCTTTGCCAGGCTGAACAAAGCTTCAGCAAAGAGAACTTGTTACTTGATGGAGAATTTATTATTAGGGCTTATGTGGCACAATTACTTTGCTGCTGGAAAAAGTTATTTGTACTGAGTTTTCTATTTGTTACAAATTTTAAGAGTTGAGATTTTTGCCCTCTGTGTGTTGCCCTGTGAGTATTAACGACCTCTGCCCACCAGCTTTGTCTTTTTGCCTTGTCTTAATTTTTGTAACAAAAATTCAGATGTCTTTTGAGAGTCATACATGTGTCTGTGGAATTTTAGCTTTAGGTATTTTCATATATAACTCTAAGAATATGTTACAGATTATTTTCTGGAAATCTATAAGTTAAATTAAAAAAAAAATTTTCTGATGTGGCTACAGAGGGGGAAATTCCCAGTAGCCAGGAAATTGATACTTTCTACTTTTCATTCTGTGGCATTTTAAAACAGAGGGTTCAGGTGTCTTCATTCTGATATGAGTAGGATGTACGTAGCTTACCAGAATGTTGAAAAAATTGATAATCCAAGGTAATCAATTCTAGCATGTGGCTAGGTTCTGTCCAAGTGCCATGTGGTGGTTTAGTGGTTAAGAGCATAAACTCAGAGTCCATAAGATGAGGATTTTTTTTTAACTTCATGTATAACATGCAGTAAAGTGTGAGAAGTGTTAATATTAAGCATGAGCTCATGTATGTAAGCTCTCAGATTAAGAAATAAACATTTTCAGTACTGCAGAAGGTTCCTGCGCCCATGTCTTGTCCGTGTTCCCATCCCTCACCCTGAAGGAACTGTTATTCTTTCTTACATCATCATAGATGTGACTTGTGTCATCATAGATGGGTTTTACCTGTTGAACTTCATGTAAGTGGAATCAGTCATACAGTGTGGCATGTACTCTTTTGTGAAATAGACTTGAATTCTATTTTTACCACTTACTGTGTAACTATGGACAAGTTACTTAATCTGAGTCTCAGTTACGTATGGGGATGCCTAAAGTTAAAATTACACGAACTATTTCAGGATAAATTTTCTCACTTGTAAAATGGGGAAGATAAAGCCCTATGTTAGATTTACTGGGGAAAGTAATATATAGCTAGACCTAAAATACCTAGCACTGTGCCTGACTGCATTTTCCTCTTCCCCTTTTTATTTCTTTAATAGGGTGATAACTAAAGCAACTAGATCTTTTGTGTTTAAACGAGCTATTTCATTAAAAGTTCTGTAGGTCTTTTATTGAAAGTTAGAAGACAAATCTTTATTTAATACTTTGTTGATACAGCTTTAGCTTTAAGATGTATTATTTGTTAGTTGATTGCCTGTTTTTGACATTTCCTCCCTAAAGACAGTCATTGAAATGTCCCGTTCAGAGCTGTTTGGCCACCTGTGTAACATGAGCTAGGATGCAGTGATGAGAACTGGTTTATGGTCGATTATGGAGCTTGTGGAAGAGTTTAGTTTGGGTAAGAGTCATCAATAAGTGCCCAAGATGCTCACAACATCTGCTTTATGTTTAGTGAAATAATTATTTCAGAGGTGAAAGCACAGGGCCAATTATTTTAATTGCTTGCTTCAGACAAGCCACTTAAAACATTTTCAGCTTTTGTAATCTTACCGTGTAAGTGGTATTACATAATTCCATGGCCTCATGTCTCCTTATTTGTTTGGTACTTTTCATTTTTGGACCCATTCTTCAAATGTAACTTGGGTAGTACTTGGCATTCTTTCTAAATGACTTTCATTAAATGTTTATTTAGAAAAAATATTCAAGATAAAGTAAAGGAAAATAAAACTAATTCTACCCTCTCTCACCACTATAACTACAGTTAACTTGATGTGGGTCCTTCTAAGTGCTCATTTCTTCTTTTGTACACTTCTAGAATGACCTTAGGAAAAACATACTTCCAATACTTTATGGAAATTTAAAACAAAATATGGGCCTGCTTAGAGATGTCTAGCAGAGAAGGCAAGAGTCTTTGTAGGCCTAAGTTCAAATCCGTCCACACTGTGGTCCCTACTTGTACCTTTGTTAGTGCTGAGCAGACAGTCCCCAGAGACTCCATCAGAGGGTCCCCTGGTCTCCAGATTACAGTAGCCAACATGGAAAACCTGCCCTGGAATACTTCTCCGTTAAGACCACAAAATGTTTGGTGAAGTGGGCAGTTTGTTCTCCGACCAAACACGCATTGATTGAGCACTTGGTGTATGCCTAGCACTGTGCTTGGCTGTGCATGATTGCTGCCTTCAGTGGGCAGTGTGGTGGAGACAGCCAGGAACTGGTAAGATTGCCTTGGTAGAGGTGTAAGCAAATTACGTGTTGGAGGCAGCCAAGAAAGGCTTCTTAAGGAAGTGGCCATTGGGCTTGGTCTTGAAGGATGTGAATAACATTTTAGGGGCAGAGAAAGGAAGGTAGAAGTGCTCAAGGGATTGTAGGCTGAGAAAACAGGATACAACAGAAAGGCTCACAGAGGTCTTTTGGGGAAACAGCAGGTGATCCATTGGGTTTGGAGTGCATGGTGCTTAGAAAGGTGTAACAGGCCATGATGCAACCTTGGGGATCATGCAGAGATGTGGCAGTTAATAGTTATGGAGGTAGTGAGGAACCAGTGAAAGTTTTTGTGGTCAGGAGAGAGAGGGAGAGAGGGTGTGCTGACAAGTTATGGCCAGGCTTGCATTGAGGAAGATGGGCCTGAGCGTGAATGAGGCGAGCCTGACCCGGGGCAGGTCATTGCAGTCCCTCTGTTCTCTGCTTCTCATTTGACCTCTACCAGTCTCTCTCAGAAAGAAGCTGGAGGGATCCTTTAAAAACTGAAATGACTTGAGGTTACTTCTCTACTCAGAATCCTCCAGACAGAATCCCTGTCTTCTTCAGAGGAAAGCCAGAGTTCAAATGTCACCTACCGGGATTGGTGATCTGCCCTCCTCTCCTACCTCTCCTCTCTCGCTCATTTCACTCCAGGCACAAGGCCCCCAGCTTTCCTGCCTCTGGCCTTTGTGGTGACTGTTCCCCCTGCCTGGAACTATCCTCACCTCTTCTCCGAGAAGAGGTTTTCTCTGATCACCCTGCATAAAGCAGCCTTTCCTTTATCCCCTGTGCAGTGCTTCATATTTCATCTAAGTGTTTATCAACCTTACAACAATCGACTCTGACTTGACTCTTTGCTGCCTGTTTTCAACACTGCTTGGTTTAAGTAGGCGTTTGATATTTGTTGAGTTAGGCCACTTCATTAAAATTAGTCTTAGTAGAGGGGAAACTGAGGGCTCAAACCAGGGCAGGGATGGTACAAGATTGAAATGTGTATGTGTGTTATTTGGAAGAGGTGGATGAGAGAAAAAGACTCACGGTGGGTGTAAAGGAATTTGGAAACCAATTAGGAGAGGTTAGGAGAAGGGCCATGACACAGGTATATTGGGGCGTTTTTTAGCATATGAGATATGGGAGTCTGTAGTGATGGCTAGGGGACAAGAATGGGGGGAAGGGAAGACCCAGCAATAGACTTATGCCCAGAACTGCGGAGCAAGTCCATTTTGTGGGATGGGGCCAAGGAGCAAAGGCTGCCAACATGCAAGAGAACCCCGGGGGTTCCTGAGCTTGGGGTGGGGTAGACATGGAGGCCAGCAGTATTGGGTGCCCTAGAAAGTCAGGAGGGTGCAAGGACTGCGAAGATTCTAGAAGGTGAGGGGGATTGGGAGGGTCAAGGCAGGACAGATGGGCATGACAAGGAGCATGTGCCTGGAGCCTTTGGAGAGGGAGAGGCTGAAGATGGGGGAAACAGTGGAGATTGCTATTGGTGCAAGACCCCAGAAGCAGCAAGAGCTGTCACAGGGAGTGGAGATCCTGGGAGTGGGGGGTTGGGGACTGGCTGAGGTAGAGAACTTGAAGTAGGTTTTGGTCCCAGAGCTGACATCAAATGTCGTTGTAACTATGGCAACCCACTTAGCTCCTGTTTCCCACCTCCCTGCAAAATAGCATGAAACCTGCACAGCCAACTTCACATGTTTATTATTGGAATCCATTGAACTCATGAATATGAAAGTGTTAATACTCTGGGAAGATATTTCTATGGACCATAAACTTGCTGCAGTTTATTTGTGCTTCAGAATTTTTTTCGAGACAGAATTTCCCTCTTGTTGCCCAGGCTGGAGCGCAGTGGCATGACCTTGGCTCACTGCAACCTCTGCCTTCTGGGTTCAAGCAATTCTCCTGCCTCAGTCTCCTGAATAGCTGGGATTACAGGCATGCACCACCACGCCTGGCTAATTTTGTATTTCTAATAGAGACAGGGTTTCTCCGTGTTGGTCAGGCTGGTCTCGAACTCCCAACCTCAGGTGATCCACCTGCCTCAGCCTCCCAAAGTGCCTGGTGGAAATTTTTCTAATTGTTTATTTTCTTTGAGAAGCACTTAACATCCAACTGGTTCTCCAAAGTACTCTTTTTTGAGTCTTGATCAGGGAATAACACAATTGTGGGGAGTTTTATGTGCACCTGTGTGTTTTTAACCCTCCAGATATGGCTCTAGATTGTTCACTGGCAAGCCGGATGATATTTTCAGATTCAAATATATTTGTCTAATAATGAAAGGGTCGAAGTGTTACAAATGTTATCCTTTCTAAATAGTCAACATTTGGAACTAGTGAGATGTATTTTTACCTTTATTATTTTATGGTTGTATTTGAAGCTTGTTTATAAGGAACTTATGTAACTTTATTCTTGAGATGCAGCCATTATATTTTTCTCCTTTTCCTTTACCACATAAGGAATTATTTCCTTCAAATGAACTTAAAATATCTCTCATGAATACTCCTATTTTTAACTGAATATTTCTTTTTTTAAAAAACTTTTATTTCTCAAAGTTCTGATGGATCGTCTTTTTTTTTAACTCTTTACAATGGAAATTTTCAAACAAGTGCAGATACAGAGAATGGTATCATGAAGCTTCAGGTAGCCACCAGCGGCTTCAGGGTGATGATTCTTTATTTTCTTCTCTACGCCACTCACGACTAAGGGCCCATGGGCACCATCCAGAGAGGGAGAGAGAGGAGGTCACACTGGACCACAGAATGTGCAGTCATCAATTTAGAGATAGTGGAGGCTGGGGGAGAGGGTTGGATGCCCCCAGGGAGAGTGAGAGGCAGACCAGGGAGACTGGAAGCCCGTGGCATCGGGATTGCTGTGGTCCCTGGTCCCTCCACATATGTGATCACCTACGGTATATGAAGGGAACGTGCAGAGGCTCGCTTAAAACTGAGGTGACTTAAATTGCTTGGTAAAAGAGGCCCAGTTTCTAAGCAGTTCAATAGGGTGCCCACATACTGAGCAAACGTGTTCTCTTTTTACCGTGGTGACAAAAACTTTTCTTGGCAGGTGGCCAGAGAAAGCTATGTTACTATTGCACTTCTTTAAATATGGAAGCAAGTCTTGGTTGAAGGCCTGAATGATGCCTCCCCTTATATAGAACATTTGGATAAAAGGCCAAAGTGTTACTTTTTTTGAGGATACATATTTTAAAATGTATATGGTTTATTTTGATATTTAAAAAGAAACAACTTGAAAAGAACAGTCCTGAAACACTTGTCAGTAAGGTGTTGGGATTTAACCAGCCTTTGAGAAAGGGAGAAGGGGCGGGACAGGAATCCGAGATGGAGCACGGAGCAGGGAGCTGGTTTGCTTGTTTGCCACCTTGCTCTGAAGTTGCCACCCAGGGTCACACGTCACTAGAAGTGTTGTCCTCTGGGAGGAGGATGATCTCTGACTGTGGAGAAGAGGCAGCATCCTAGAGGGAGCCCAATTTAACTGGATGCTCAGTGTGAGAGGAGGAGCGCTGGCACTTAGTGGCTGGGTGCTGTGGGCGGGGCCTGCCAGCCCTTGGCTGTCATTTGCCACCTGAGGAACAGGCTGCTTAGTTCCAGCCTCCCGGCTCACCTGGAACCATTTCTCCTGGGAAGCATCATAGCCAAGAGAGTGGATTCCAGGCGGTGAGGGCTTGGTACTCCTTTTGGGGGATCCTGAGTGCCAGGAGGAGAGGATGAAATCGATGGAGTGGGGGAATCGAGGCTGTCCTCATGGAGGAGGAGACAGGATTTGAACCTGGGCCTTCAAGGATGGGGGTAAAGATGGAGAGAAGCAAGATAAGGGATGTTTTAAGCCAGGAGAAACCAGGCTGAGCGGAGGTATGGGTGGAGGATAGTAGTTGTTGTTAAGGGGTGCTGGTGTCTAGAGGCCTCCGGGAGGGGTTTTAGGGGTGGCCTGCCTGGATCAAGGATCAGCTTGGATGTGCTCAGCGAGAATGGGGATGCCCATTTCCCTCCATGCAGCTCTGGGCTGGCGGCGGCCCATCTGGATTCTTAGTTCCTGCCCTCTCCCGCTACTTTTTCTGGGAACATCAGACAACTTTCCGATCCAGTGAGCCAGTTTACTTTTCTGTGAAATGAAGACACCTCAGTCACCACTTGACTGTGTATCCAGTTGCGCCCATGGCATATAGACAAGCCCCCACTCAGCTAATGGGTGGGCACTAGGTGGGCAGTGGTTAATTTGTTTTATTATAAGGAGTGTCCTTGATACCTTTATCTCATTTCTCTATTTTTTTCCCTTCCCCAAAGTATCATACCATGCACTTTAATCCAATATTATTTTTATGTATTTTTTATTCTTGTGGAGACAGGGTCTCTCTATGTTGCCCAGGCTGGCCTCGAGCGATCTTCTCACCTCCACCTCCCAAAGCACTGGGATTACAGGTGTAAGCCACTGTGCCTGGCCTAGTACAACATTATTTAAAAATCTCTACACATGCCTATTCTGCAGAACTTTCTGCACTCTTTGTGCCTGCTTTTGGAAGAGCGAGTCAGGCAGCTCTCTCCAAGCTGCTCCCCTACAAGACTCCAGATGGATAAGCCGAGGAGTCCTGCAGTCTGAAGTTGTAGTACCTCACTTTCTGGTGTCCCCTTCACTGTAACCAAGGGCATATTCTCTTTTAAGAAAATGTGTCACTGGAAACCTTCATCCTAACTACCAAGAAATTGAGACTTCCCAAAGCAGTTTATTAAATTACTTAAAATACAATGAATGTCATTGGTATAATTGTAAATATTTATTGAAGTTACAAAAGGTTATTTTTAATATGCTATATGTAATCTCAAGTTGCAGCATGTTCAAACAATGCTTTTCTGATTTTGAGGTTATATTTTTATTTTGGAAGGAAGACAAATGTAAACGTTTATCTTGCAGGGAAATGTCAGGGATGCTCTCAAAGTCTACAGTTCTTTTTTTTTTTTTTTTTTTTTTAAGACAAGGTCTCACTCTGTCACTCAGGCTGGAGTGCAGTGGCACCATCTGGGTACACTGCAACCTCCACCTCCTGGGTTCAAGCGATTCTTCTGTCTCAGCCTCACGAGTAGTTGGGACAACAGACATGCTACAGGCCCCCATGCCCAGCTAATTTTTGTATTTTTTTGCAGAGACGGAGTTTTATCATGTTGGTTAGACTTACGGTTCTTGAGAGACAAGAATTGCCAAGTATAATTTAATAGAATTGGAAGGGCAGTGGTTGTTTTGAAAGAGTTTGTCTGTAGAGTACCTGATGGAAGCGAGGTAGATCAGTGGTCCCCAACCTTTTTAGCACTGGGGACCGGCTTTGTGAAAGAGTTTTCCACGGACTCCAGGGTGGGAGGACATGCGAGATGGTTTCGGGATGAAACTGTCTCACCTTAGATCATCAGGCATCAGATTCTCGTAAGGAGCATGCAACCTAGATCCTTGCATGCGCGGTTCACAAAGGGTTCGCCCTCCTGTGAGAATGTAATGTCGAGCTGATCTGACAGGAGGCGGAGCTCAGGCAGTAATGCTTGCAGGCCTGCCCACCACTGCTTACCACCAGCTGTGTGGCCCTGTTCCTAACAGACCATGGACCGCTAGGGGTCCGTGGCCCAGGGTTTGGGGACCCCTGCCATAGATTATTCTTTTTGCCAGGGAAAATAATGGATTGAATTTGATTGCCTGAGTGCTTAATATTAAAATGCTTGTTTTAAAATTTAAAATTTGTGCTTCTCTGTGTGTGGCCAGTTATCACACCAATGGAACTAGGTGATGGGGAATGGTGTACTTTTGAAAGTTGATCTTATGAATTTGAGAGGGGTCATCTTTAAATTTTGTAAATTGGTCATTAGTTGAATTCTTGTACATTTTACTATGTAAAATGACAGTAATCACTTTTTCATACCTATGTGAAAATAGTCTCCTTGTCTGTATGTGTCTGTAGACATGAGGAGCCCACATAACAGACAACAGATTCCTCCTTCCTTCCCCCTTCCTTCCCCTCTTCCTCCCCCCGCAATCTCTACGCCAAGACTGCCAAGATGGGGCCGATGGCCTACTTATTTCCAGAAGCACTTGCACAAGGTCACTTTGATAACAGTTTATATAATGGGATTCTGTTTCTAGTCCAGTAAATGTAATTTATGCTTGTGCGTTTCTATTAATTTTTAATTGCCTTCTTTCTCACCTCCCCCATCCCTGAGGCCTATGTTTGTTTATAGATTTATTTAATTGTATGTGTTTCCTGAGTCATGTTTTTAGGTGATTTACTGCCTTGAGATGACACCACGTAATTCTGTCTTGAGGAGTGAGGCCTAGAGGGGAAAGCTCCAGAATTGGTAGATGCTTAGGATACTTAAGGAGAAGAGGGCCAGGACTGGCACAGAGCCAGGGACCGGGGGAGGGATGCTGGGGAGGGGGGCATGTGTGAAATTACCCAAGAATGGTTTGCTAGAGCAGTGTTTAAAATGTTTGATCAAAATGGTCAAAGAATACAAAATGTCCTTAGGTTAGGTCCTGGTTCCTTTACTGTCCCTCCCCTTCTTGTTCTCATATTTATTGATTGTGTGTTGAGTGGTAGGCACTAGAGATGCGGAAGTGAATATGGCCCACTCTGCCCAGGAGTCCTTGGTGTGTCAGACCTGTTATCACACAGTGTGCTAAGTCAGATAAATGTGGGTGAGGTGGTGGTAACAGCAAGGGGGAAGAAATATAAGCAGCCCAATCTGGGTGGGGGCAGTGGGGTGGGAGGAAGAGGTGATACATTGGCGCTTTTTTTTTTTTTTTTAGAGAGAGAGTCTCACTCTCGCCCAGGCTGGGTTGGAGTGCAGTGGTACATCTCAGCTTACTGCAGCCTCTGCCTCCCGGGTTCCCGGGTTCAAGCGCCTCAGCCTTCCTAGTAGCTGGGATTACAGGCATGAGCCACCACACCTGGCTAATTTCGGGCCATTGGCTCTTTTGTTTTTATGTTGATAGCCCAGAATGGAAGCTATAGACTGTGAGAAAAAGACTTTGTTACTAATGATAATTTTGACTAATGGACTCCCCAGTCCCCTGGTACTCGTGGTAGTAATCCTGGTTCTCCTCCCCAGGGCAGCCTTGGGCAAGGCTCTGTCTCCCTGTGCCTTGGTCTCCTGTGCTGTAAAAGAGGTATTACAGTGGATGGTCTATAAGGCCCTGGTATAGAAATTCTTGGAGCTTCTTTCTGGTAATGAAATTGGTCACAATCTGTGTGTGAATTCATGTGCATGTTGTTGAAAAACAAGTAAAAGAATGAGGTAACCCAGGCGTGGTGGCACACTTGGAGTCCCAGCTACGAGCTGGTGGCTGAGGTGAGAGGATCACTTGAGCCCAGGAATTCAAGACCAGATGGGGCAACACAGAACACAGGCCAGACCCTTTACCCGCCCTCACCCCCCACACACACCAAGAGTGAGATGGTACAGTTGGTGGGTAACGCTGGTTCTTTGATCCCTTTTCTGTCACAGGAGAGCTGGGGTCTGGACCAGCCCTGTGCCACCGTCCCAACCCTGTGGCAGGTTGTAAGGCTGTGCTGGTCTCCCTTCACTGCAGGCTGTGATGTTGGAGGGAAGGAAAGGCAGATTTTCTCCACCTGTAGCCGGCTCTGACAGGTGTTTAAGACGAGGCTAGTTTAAGCCCCGGCAGTCTCTCATCCTTTTGTATGAATAATCAAAACTAAGTCATCACAAAACACATCCGCAGGGGATTCTGCCTATGGTGCGGAAGTGTTACCAGACCAGGACCCCTGGATATGTTAAACCACTGAGTGGTTCCCAACCGGCCATTTTGTTGTCGACATTATTACTTTCTCCTATCAATTTGGAAAAAAAAAATTCAATTTCCCCTGCCTTTCCTTGGAATGGTTTACATCTTCCTGGGTGGGTATCCACAAATGCAATAATTTTGGTACCTTAATTTTTTAAAAGTACAACTTTATTTGGGGATTCTCTATCCTCCTCGAGCAACGGTGTTGTGTGGTACAAAGTATAAGAGCTTAGACCCAGGGTTGGGGCCGAAGTCCAAACACTGGCTCCACTGGGATTAGCTCTGTGACCTCAAACTAATTGCCTCACATTTTTTAGCTTGTTGTGGAGATTAAATGAGATGAGAACATCCCAACATTAAAAATGGGCAAAGGGCATAGGGGAGTAGGAAGACCAGGAAGGAAGCATATGAAAAGATGGCGTCAATTAAAACAGGGAGATGTTCTTTTTTGGTAAAGATTAAAAAGGAGGACAGTGGCCGGGTGCGGTGGCTCAGACCTGTAATCCCAGCACTTTGGGAGGCTGAGGTGGGCAGATCACTTGAGGTCAGGAGTTCGAGACCAGCCTGGCTAATATAGCGAAACCCCATCTCTACTAAATAATACAAAAATTAGCTGGGTATGGTGGTGGGCACCTATAGTCCCAGCTACTTGGGAGGCAGAAGTAGGAGAATCACTTGAACCCGGGAGGCAGAGGTTGCAGTGAGCTGAGATTGCACCACTGACTCCAGCCTGGACGACAGAGCAAGACTCCATCGCAAAAAAAAAAAAATAAATAGGAGTACAGTATTCACTGTCAGTGTGGATGACTTCATGCTCTTGGGTATACAACGAGAGGATAAATCAGTCTGACCTTTCCTTTTGGTGGGAGGTTAAGGGTGAGAGTGAGGGGAATAGCTTGATTCTATGCTAACTGACTTTAAAAGGTTGGGTTCCCTTCATAATGTTTCCTCCAGAAATAACCAGATGATGATGTGTCTAGGAGGGTGTTTATGTGTTTTCAGTTATAGGAAAAATCAGAAACAACTCATAAGCTCATTGATTAGCAATTGGTAAAGCCGTTGGGTGGGGTGGCTCATGCCTGTAATCCCAGCACTTTGGGAGGCTGAGGCAGGTGGATCATTTGAGGACAGGAGTTTGAGACCAGCCTAGGCGACATGGCGAAACCCTGTCTCCACAAAAAATACCAAAATTAGCCAGGTGTGGTGACATGCCTGTAGTCCCAGCTACTCAGGAGGCTGAAGTGCGGGGGGATTGATTGAACCCAGGAGGTTGAGGCTGCAGTGAGCTGTGATTGCGCCACTGCACTTCAACCTGGGTGACAGTAAGACCCTGTCCCCCCCGCCCCCCAAAAAAATTTGATAAGGCAGACCACGTTTACCTATATTCTGTCAGGGGAGTTAGAGATCCGACAGAAGACAAATGACTCTTCCCCTGTGAGCTGAATCTGCTTTAGAGAAATTAAGTCTTCGGGACAACAAAACCAACTAAAATTGTAATCAATGGGCATCCAACTTGGAGTTCTTCATTTTTTCCCTTATTTCATGTTCCTATGTGATGTGATCAGTTTTCTGTTTTAAGTAGAAGGGATATGAAAAAAAAAACACATTCCTCTAGTCCATCCAGCAGCAGCATTTGTCCACTTAGCCACAGCGTCACATACCCTCTTCCTAGCAGCCCTGGGCCCCACCAGCTCCTACCTGCCCTTCTAGTGTGGCCTCAGAACCTGTCTGTCCATGAACTGGCTGTGTCCATCTCTGCCTGCAGACACTCTGTGCCCCTACCCCATGTCTTGCTTGCCCTGCTTCTCTCTACATTTCTGAAATTTGCCCTGTTGGAAGCCCCCCCACTCAGATCCTGCCTTGTCCCCTGCTGTTGACTAAAGGGCTGTCACGTATTTATTACCTCTGCCAATTCAGCGTATAGGACCCATGTTTTATACCCCCTTTTCCCCAAACCCCAGACTTAAATAAAAATGTTCATTGTTAGAAATGACTCTGGGTTGGTGATGTAGAGATCTATAACTTGTGCCAGTTTTTAAGTATTGCCTTTCTGCTCCAAATTCACCCTCAGTTACCTGATCTCTGAAAATGGGTCTGGGCCCTTTTAATGTTTTTTCTTTGCCTTTTGTAAGTAGAGGGCTCTGAAGGGGACCTTGTATGAGGAAGGGATTTCATGTGTGCGCATGCGCGTGCTTTTCCTGCACTCCTATATTCCTGCAGGGCACACCTTTCTCCAGCATCTGTTGCTCTGTTTTCTACAGCTCTGGCATCAGTGGTGGTACCAGGAGTCTAAGACTGGGTGGTCCTCATCCAACCCAGATCATTGCTTCCTACAGCCTCTCAGCCCCCATGTGTGTACCCCAAGCCTCCCTGGTGCTGGCCATCTGGTTAGCTAGCCACCTGATCTTTGTCCTGAGCACAACCCTAAGCTGCTCTGGCCTAGGGTATACATTGACACAGCAAGCTCCTATGGACGGAGGCCTCTTCACTCCGGTCCAGCAGCACCCGATGACTCCCTGTGTGTGCCCCTCCTTCCTTCTGTCTGCTTGACTGTCTATACCCAGACTTGCTTGCCTGTACCCTAGAGGGTTGCCCCTGCTGCTTGGTGACTGGGGGGGATCTCTGGCCTAAGTACCCAGGAGTTTTTCTGCCATCTATACTTTCTTCAACAAATTCAGAAAAACCCCCTGCCCTACCAAATTTTGGGGAATATTTTTCATCTGTTCCAGGGCATCCTTTAGATTGTTATTCCAGCTTTATAGTTTACTCAAGTATCATATTTATTGTATTAAACTTTCCTTGCTTAGATTACTGTTTGGTTTCTACCTGCTGGTTGAACCCAGACTGAAAAACATTCTGTGCAGCTCATCTAAGAAAGCAGAAGGATGAATCAGAGAGAAGTCTTTAGAGACTTCTGAGGGCTCACTGAGAGCCTCCCTGCTTGTACACAGGTCCTAGAGGTTGGAGTGGAAGCATTTACCAAGCCATGTACAAGCTCTTACCAAGGGCTTCCAAAATGCACTAAGCTCCCCAGGAAGGGACTGCTTGCCTTCCAGTATTTCTTTTCTAAAATGACTGTCAGCTGGGGCAACATGAGGAGACCTCATCTCTACCAAAAAATTTAAAAAATTAGTTGGGTGTGGTGGTGCATCCCAGCTACTCGAGAGGCTGAGGTGGAAGGATGGCTTGGGCCTGGGAGGTTGAGGCTGCAATAATCAGGCAGCTATAGTCTAGCCTGGGCGACAGCAGAGACCCTGTCTCAAAAACAAAAAGTGATTGTCCCACTTTAGGTAAGTAGATGCCCCCAGGTTGCAAATGTGTACTAAGGATCTTCCTCTAGGTATGCTTCCCATGACTGTCATGGCCTTGTAGGTTACAATTGCTGGAGGTCCATCCCTCTCCAGAAAGGAGGTAGAGATGCCCCATTTTGGGATAGGGTGCAGGAGGGATCACGGTCTGCTGCGGAAGAAGATGGCACCCTCACCTGGAAGCACTGCTGAATCCCACACACCTGCACACCCATGAGTCTGCTGCCTTTGGTGGTCTGGGGCTGACTGTGGGAAATGAGGGGGCGGCTGTACTTCTCACCCCAGTTTACCTCTTCAGATCTTATCCCCACCCTCACGTCTAACATGGAGTCAGCACTGCTGAAATTCTTATCTCCCCTAAGTCTAGCAAGTTATTTAAATTTTTCTGTTATCCTTTAGTTCTTAATAAGTGAGATAGTTTTCTATAAACGTGTCTGTAATTCAGCACACATGTGATTTTTCCATTGTCATCTCTTAGGAGAAAGGGTGTATATATATATATATAATCTGGTTTCTACTGAACACTGTGTTCAGTAAACTTGTCCAGATGACCAAAGTATCTGTTCCTTTAGCAAATGCTGGGTGAGTCTCAGGTACCATGTGCTGGAGTGTAATGGTGGTGCAGTGTGAAGACCTTGACTGTGGAGGGTTCCCAGGCAGAGGCATCCTGATCAGGAGCAGATAGCCTGACTCCTGGGTAGTGAGGCTGGTGTTGAGGCTGGGGCATACCCTTGGGCAGGAAATCTCTTAGAAGAGAGAAAGAAGTGATGAAGCCCTGAGTTCAACCTCTGGGAATGGAGAAGAAAGGAGTTCTAGAAAACAACAGATACATAGCTAGAGTTAGGCTCTGAGGGAGCAGTAGCATATTGGTGGTGGTCTGGGGGAACTGGGGGAACAGCATGAGCAGGGAGGGTGTGTCCAGGGGACTGAAGACTTGGGAAATAGGACATATTTGGGAGCATAGTGGGAAAGGAGGCTGTAGGCTATTGCAGGCTCTGTGGAATAGAGGAGAGATGAGGAGGGAGCTGCCAGTGGCGTTATGGAAGCACCTGGCTCCTGGCTGAATGCGCAGAGCAGGAAGCAACTCAAGGTAATGTGGGGTTTTCACCAGGTGCCTGGGAGCTTGATCCATTGCACACGGAGGCCCGAGGAAGAGGGACTCCGCAAGGCATGTGGAAGCTAATATCTGGAGTTAGTTGGTTGACCCGTGAACCCTCCTTTTGGAGGTGATGCTCATGGCATTGAATGGATGAGTTTGTAAAGAGAAGACTACTAAAGAGGCAGTGAAGGACAGAACTTTGAGAAATGTGCTTCATTTAGGGTTTGGTGGAGAAAGGCAGACCCCTGAAGAGCTATTGGAGGTTGTGTCATCCCATTTTACAAAGGAGGAAAGTGAGGCTTAGGGAGGTCGGGTAACTTGCCTAAGGTCACAGAGCCAGTAGGTAGCATAACCAGAATTTAATCCTGGTCTTCTCACTCCAGATGTCAAACTGGTTTTCCAGTCTGAAAATGGATCTGGGACATCTCCATCCTCAAACATCTGCTACCCTTATTTTTAAACTGCATAATCTTTCCACCTAGACCTAAAACCCTCTTCAGTTTTACTAAAGGCAGGGCAGAATGGCCTCTGGGAGGGTTAATTCCCTTCTCCTTTTTTCCCAAAAGTTCTGTATGTGTTTATTTGAAGAATACATCTGGTAGCTAATTTGATTTGAAATGATGAATATCATTTGAGAAAATTGGCCACACTGGGCTTTCGGGGGGTTGTAATCAGTGGGGACCAGAATATGTCCTGCCAGATGCTTTGATCTATAATGTCACCTGTGGGACTGTGTAGGTGAGTAGATTAATTATAAATACGTTTCCCTTTTAATTTTGAACATGAAGGCTAAAAGTAATGGCTGGGAACCAAATTCCTTAAATCTAGCTGACAGTCGTTCCGTGACTTACAGACTGGAGAGCAGAGGCAGACCATCATCTTAGCTGAGTGCCAGCCTCTTGGTGAGGGAATCTGCGGAGTCCTGAGGCTCCCTTGTCCCGGCGAGAACCCAGGCCAGGCCTCTTTCCCCAGTCAAGGAACAAGCTCTAGATGTGGCCCAGCTCTTCTGGTTCCACTTTGCTGCTCCACTCACACCCTTATCACTCCACCATCTGCCAGCAGTGCTGGGAGCTGTTCTCTCCCCTAGAGCCATTTAGCTGCAAACTGTCTCTGTCTCTGTTTATCTGAGCAGAACCTGGAAAGGGCTGGCAAGGACCAGGCAACAGATGGGACAGCCAGAGAGTTGAGGACTTAGGTAAACTACTCTTGCCAGACTCCCGGAGGTGGTGGGGAGGGCAAAGGGCAGAGTGAACATGCTCCTCTGGCCTTGTGATATGGCAGGGGACTTGGGCTGTTTCTCTCTGAGGATTTGTGTGTCCTGTTGGAGCAGGAAAGTAAGCAGGAACCAGGATGCCCCCTAGACATGGAGGCTGCTAGCTCTGACACTCCTGGGGTTTAGTCAGAAGCTTGGATTTCCAGCCCCTTTCTCTCAGCCTGAGTGGGTGGGGGTGACTGGTCATTTTATTTCACGGTTACAAGGAGGCCTCGCTTTTCTTTCATCCTTAATCTTGGCAGCAGGAGAAAGTGCAGGGCAGTCTTGGTACAGGTCTTGGGTCTGGCTTGTACGTATTGCTCGTTCTGTCCCTGGCTAGTTACTGTTGGGCATCTTTTTAGCCTGCCTGAGCCCATGGCAGGGGAGTCAGACCCTGCCTGAGTTCTGGGAGAGAGTCCTCATGGCTGTTGGTGGCCACATTCAAATGTTTTCTGGCCAGTAGTTTTGCTTCAGTGCTACAGGGCTCTCGGAATTGAAGGGAACCTTTTTACGGTCATTGGGTTCAGCGATTCCCAGTCTAGTGTCCATGAATGAAACATTGGAATTGTTTCAGTATTTGAGTCCTAAGGAAAATAGCCTGTGTGGGCTAAGTAGGTATTGAAGACCTTTGCTTTGGTCAGAGTGAAACCAACTGAAGGTCATCTCATGTGGATGGGTGGAAGGGAGTCCTGGGGGAGGAGGGATCATAGCTTCTGATTTTTCTTTTTTCTTTTTTCTTTTTTTTTAAAGAGATAGGGTCTCACTCTGTCACTCAGCCTGGAATACAGTGGTACAATCTCGGCTCACTGCAGCCTGGATATTCTGGGTTCAAGCAGCCCTCCCATCTCAGCCTGCTGAGTAGCTGGGACCACAGGTGCATGCCACTACGCCCAGCTAATTTTTTTTTTAATGTAGACATGGGGTCTTGCTATGTTGCCCAGGTTGGTCTCGAACTCCTGGGCTCAAGCAATCCTCTCACCCTGGCTTCCTAAAATGTTGGGGTTACAGGCGTGAGCCATGGCACCCAGCCCATAGCTTCTGATTAATAGAACAGTGGGACAATAGGAAAATGGGTGCCTTTGAAAATCATGGTTTTGCATGGGAGAAAAAAAAAATTAAAAACAGCCTCTTAGCCAAGAAACTAAGGTCTTGAGAAATTGGCTTCCCCAGGGTCATAAAGTCCACGTGAGTCACTGTCTGTTTTCACAGCTTGGTAATCTTTCCCATGTTCCAGTGCAATGTGTAGAAGAAACTAGAACTAGAAGGCCTGGGTGCAAGGCCTGACTCCATCACTTGCTGGCTGGGAACCTAGGACTCTCAGAGCCTCGTTTTTTCTCATTTTCTTTTAGGCGAGAGATGAATGGGGGCTGCCTTTTGCCCAGAGCCTAGCCTGTAGAGTCACTAATGTTACTTAGGATAGTACACTGCCTCCCATATCTGATTGTTGACTCGTAGTTTTGTGGGTTAAAATGTATAAATACAGAGCTTTTAAAAAGTTACTTTAAGAAGATTAACCATGGAAAATAAGACAAAAATCCCTTCAGTTCCTGCAGTCATAACCATATGCAGCAGCGTTTGCTTCCGTGATTGTGTGATGGTTGAAAACTCACACTCTGGAGCTATCGTTGCCTGGGTTTGAGTCCTGGCTCTACCATTTACCAGCTGTGTGACATTGGACAAGTTCAGTCACTTGTCCACCCACCCCGTGCCCCCTACCCTGTGCCTCAGTGAAATAAGCAGTGGGAATTTAGAGTATCTGCCTCAAAGGATTGCTGGTGCCTGGTACATATTTGTTAAGGCAGGTGTGTTCATGTTTCACTATTACATGTGGGAGCCCTTAGGACGTGGCACAGGCACAAGGGAAGGTGTGCAGGTAATAGGGATGGGTGTTATGACAGCCTCTATGCAGCACTGCAGGGGTCGAATACGGCGATGCTGACACAGGCTGGGGGTGGGCTGTGGAACAGGGAACCCCGCATGGGGCTGTGTGCTGTGTCCCGGTCCCCAGCGTGCGGCGGAAGAGGCTGCTTACAGGGCAGGCCGTTGGGCAGCGTTAAAGGATGTGAAAACACCCTCTCATCCCACCTCCCTGAATAAACCCACTTTGTTTTTTTGTAGTATTTTATCTAGATTGTCACATAGTTTCAGCATCATGTCTGTACTGTTTTGTAAGCCATTTTTCAGCTAAGGTTTTCTTTGTTATACTGTCTTTCTAAATATTTTCATTTCATTAAACAAAACCAACTGAAGTTTCAAAACTGTTCTGTCCCTGTTGGGGACAAGGTAAAAAGCTAAGGTTGCTTTGTGTTTGTATATGGGGTTTTCTCTTATTTCTGTTACAACAGAAAGTCTGTGTTTCACAGCGAGAGTTTATAACATCTTCCCCCAGCTTTGGGGTAAGTTTTCTTAAATTCTTCTTACGCAATGTAATTTCCTGCTGAAGAAAGGACACTGGAATTGGGTTTTCTGTCTGCGATGGGAATGTTTAGTCAGATATTTAGAGAGCTTTTTCCCACAGATATTTTTATGGGGGTCACTGCTTTATCCTCCTTTCCATGAACTTGGCTTTGTTCTAAGAGCCTACTAGAAGCCGAGTTCTCATGCAAGACACTGTGCCCAGGTCAGAAGTGCACGATGACATTTAACCTTGATGGAAATGTGCAGTTGAGAATCTTGTGTTTTCCACGTTCCTCTTCAGATTGGCTTGAAAGAAATACCCTTTAGCAAGTAATGGGAAGAGTTGCCTCAAATTGAGCCTTTGGGAATCTGAAGTCTTTTACAAGAAAGGCTGATCTGTTTCCTGAGGTGGGGCTGGGAGCTTGTAGATGCCCCCATTTCTCTTTCTTTGGAGCCTCTTAGTAACTATCAATGTACCATGATCCCGTGCCATAATCAGCCTGTGGGACTTCACTGTTGACCTGGACCAGGTAACTAGAATGTGGTTGAGCCTCATAGAAAAAAGAGATCCAGAGAGTCCTGGATTGGGAGCCAGAAGGTGGTCTTGTCTAAGCCTTGTCCTGTAACTCTTCCATAATATTCAGGCAAATCATCAGTCCCCTCTGAGCTTCCATTTTCTCCTGGTAAAGTGGCATCCCGTGCAATGAGAAATGAGTAGGAAAATGCCCTGCGGGCTGGAGGCCTTGAGCACTTAAGTGAAAGTTGA
Organism: Hylobates moloch; assembly: GCF_009828535.3. Classification (NCBI taxonomy): domain Eukaryota; kingdom Metazoa; phylum Chordata; class Mammalia; order Primates; family Hylobatidae; genus Hylobates; species Hylobates moloch. The sequence goes on along the minus strand of NW_026652290.1, from coordinate 62,649,492 downwards.
GGGTGGTGTTCCCGGGAAGGCCATTCATTAATCCCTGTGTCTTGAGCCAAGATGATGTGAGAACTGTACCTTGGCGTGGCCTTGATTGAGGAAATAAAAGACCGAATTGTAGCAGATGAAGTTGGAAATCTTGCCAGGGGTCAGCAAGCTTATTCCTCAAAGCATCCTCAAAAGAAGGACTGGTGTTTTACGTGATAGAGGCTTCAAGTGCTTGTGGCTGGATTCCAGTTATTCATGGTTTCCCTCATAATCTAGATGTATAAACTTGTTAAATTATCTGGAGTCATTTTTACATATTATTCACCCTGTATCTTTCCTAGGAGAATTAGCCCTGGAAGTTCACAACCTCCTATGTGAAGTACTGTGCTTCCTTTTTTCTTCCCTAAGCTGTCCTCTTTTACTCCAGAAATTTTGGTGAAGGTCTATTAATGTTTAAATCCCTTTACTGAGTTAAATTTTTGCCGGGTATTGAGCTGTTCATAGTATGTGCTGTTTTTTTCCTGAGTAGTTTTGCTCTGTCGCCCAGGCTGGAGTGCAGTGGCACGATCTCGGCTCACTGCAACCTCAGCCTCCCAAGTAGCTTGGACTACAGGAGTACACCACCATGCCTTTTTTGTATTTTTAGTAGAGGCAGGGTTTTGCTATGTTGGCCAGGCTGGTCTTAAACTCCTGGCCTCAAGTGATCTGCCCACCTCGGCCTACCAAAGCAAAGTTCTGGGTTTACAGGCGTGAGTCACTGTGCCCGGCCCCTTTGCAAATCTTTTTCTTCATTGTAGTTTTTTTACCATCACACGTTTCCTGTTGCCCTTCCTTCCAGACTAGGAAAGGCCTGAGACCTAGAGACAGCAGTACTGGGTCAAGGGCTCACTTTAGCATTAGGAGAATTGTCCCAAGTTAGAGAGAATCTTTTCTTTTTGAGAAGCATTTGAGAAGTAACTGGAGTTATCACTGAAGTCTCCAAAGGTATGAGGTTAGGTTTTTCAAGAATAGTTTCGTGGGCAGGAGACCAGGGAGTGGGTGCTGCTGATTGGCTGTGGATGCAATCAGAGCCATATGCTGAGTCTGCAGGGGGTTGGGGGGAGTCATGAGTCTCTAGTCTGGGTGGGGTAAGTCTGAAAAACATTCAAAAGACCAATCTTAGTTTCTATAATAGTGGTGTTAACTACAGGAGCACTTGGGGAAGTCAAAGATCTTGTGGCGTCTTCTGGCCACATGACTCCTGAGCAATAAGGGATTATAAAAACTGTGCTTACATTTTAGCAGAATTCAGGCCCCTCTCAATCCTAATCTTGTGACCTTTCATTAGCCTCAGCCCCCTGAACAAGGAAGGGATCAGTTTTATGGAGGGACTGTTACCATCTTTGCTTCCAAGTTAAACTGTAAACTAAATTTCTCCCATGGTTAGCTTGGCCTATGCCCAGGAATGAGTGGAGACAGCCAGCCTGTGAGGGTAGATGTGCAAGATGGAGTCAGCCATGCTAGATTTCTTACTGTCCATAATTTTTGCAAAGGTGGTTTCAGCAGTAGTAAATACAAGCAACCAGATGAAGGTCTACTAGGCAGATCTTTAGAGACACACAATAGCTTGTGAATTCCTGTTGATCTCATCTGGGCTCTCTAATATGTAATAGTTTTATAGCATTCTCAGCATGACAAATTTTTCCACTTTAGTACTGTTTGTTAGAATACAGTGAACTTAAAAATCCTCTTCTTTTAAAAAGCAAATACTAGATTAAAATAGTCGCAAAGCTTTCTTTTAGAGGTTGGAGAAGTGTAGCTACCTTTTGGTATGGTACAGTCTTGGAATCTGTTTGCCTTGGCTGGTATTCCAGTCTGCCCTTCTTTAAATGTGTACCTCCTCAGGTATAAAATGGGAATGAGTAATAGTACCTAAGGATAAATTCCCAGTTGAATTAATCTGATAAGAAAATCCTCAGCTCTTTATAGAACATTGCCATTCTACTTTTTTGGGCTATTTTTAATGTCACCTTGGTTTAAATGTTCGTTCTTGTATAGGTCATCCATGTCAATAGTGTTAGAACCTTGGATATCCCCAGCAAACCGTCTCATTACTCATTCTTTATTCTTCCATTGCCCACAGCCTGAAATCCTTTGATATTTTGCTAAAATATCATTTGTATTTCCCTTTTTCTTTTTGCTACAAACAATAGAGATCTTAAATATACACTTTAGGTTTTGACAAATGTACACGTCCATGGAGCCTTCATCAGGATCAAGACCTACATGGTACATTTCTGTACCCCAGGAAGTTCCCTCCTATCCTTCTTTAAGCCCACCACCTCCATCACTTTCAGATTTCTAGAACCTAAATTAGTTTTGCCTGTTCTTGAAGTTAATAGAAATGAAAATTTGGGTCTGGCCTTCATTCACAATGTAGTGTTGTAATGTTTCATTCACAATAGTTTCCCTTTCTGTTGCCGAGGGGTATACCATTGTATGCAGATGCCACAGTTTGATCATCTGTTCTGTTGATACTTGGGCTGTTGCCAGTTTTTGGCTATTGGGATAAAGCTGTCCTGAGTCTGCTTTCATTTTCTCTCTCTGAGATGCTCTGTGGTTCCTGTCTCCTGCTTCCTAGCCCTGCAACTTTGGGCAAGTGTCTTAATCTCTCTGCTTTGGTTTCCTCATCTGTAAAATGGTGGGTTGGAAAATAACTCAGGGTTGGGACTAGCATTAAAAAAAAAAAAAAAAAAAAAGATAGGGTCAGACACACCTATAATCCCAGCACTTTGGGAGGCTGAGGCGGGAGGATTACCTTAGGTCGGGAGTTCGAGCCCAGCCTGAGCAACGTAACCAGTCCCTGTTTCTACATTTTAAAAACTTGAAGTTTTTCAAATGAAATAGAAGAGAACTTGAGAGTGAATGACATGGAACTGCACACAGTGCATCACACGTGTAAATAGTTTTGTGGTGTATGTGTATACTAAACACAGTGTAAAATGTGTTTGTTATAACTTAGGCAAATCAGTTTGTCAAGCATGGTATGTGCCTTTGTAAGCAAGGAAGTTGAACTCTCCTGAGGTTATTATAATAGGTATTTCTAGCTTCAGCATGTCTAAAACAGTCATTTACATAGTGCTGCTGTGAGCCAGGCACTATTTTAAAAGCTTTCCATATAACATCATATACTCAGAACCATCCTTTGACGTGGGCTTGATTCCCATTTTATATATGGAGAAGTTGAGACATGGACTACCCCACTTGCCCATGATCACAAAGCTAGAAAGGAAGGGCCAAGATTTGAACCTAGGCAGTGCAAGTGTAGAGTCTTTGCTGTAAACCACTATTCCTGGGGAGACAAGTAAAATAAACTGTATGTGCAAATGCAAACTGATAATTAATTGATACAGTACTCCACCCCTTTATTCCAGATATGAGAAATGAGTGTTGGACGTCGAAGAATAAAGTTGTTGGGTATCCTGATGATGGCAAATGTCTTCATTTATTTGATTATGGAAGTCTCCAAAAGCAGTAGCCAAGAAAAAAGTGGAAAAGGGGAAGTAATAATACCCAAAGAGAAGTTCTGGAAGATAGCTACCCCTCCCGAGGCATACTGGAACCGAGAGCAAGAGAAGCTGAACCGGCAGTACAACCCCATCCTGAGCATGCTGACCAACCAGACGGGGGAGGCGGGCAGGCTCTCCAATATAAGCCATCTGAACTACTGCGAACCTGACCTGAGGGTCACGTCGGTGGTTACCGGTTTTAGCAACTTGCCGGACAGATTTAAAGACTTTCTGCTGTATTTGAGATGCCGCGATTATTCACTGCTTATAGATCAGCCGGGCAAGTGTGCAAAGAAACCCTTCTTGTTGCTGGCGATTAAGTCCCTCACTCCACATTTTGCCAGAAGGCAAGCAATTCGGGAATCCTGGGGCCAAGAAAGCAACGCGGGGAACCAAACGGTGGTGCGAGTCTTCCTGCTGGGCCAGACACCCCCAGAGGACAACCACCCCGACCTTTCAGATATGCTGAAATTTGAGAGTGAGAAGCACCAAGACATTCTTATGTGGAACTACAGAGACACTTTCTTCAACTTGTCTCTGAAGGAAGTGCTGTTTCTCAGGTGGGTAAGTACTTCCTGCCCAGACACTGAGTTTGTTTTCAAGGGCGATGACGATGTTTTTGTGAACACCCATCACATCCTGAATTACTTGAATAGTTTATCCAAGACCAAAGCCAAAGATCTGTTTATAGGTGATGTGATCCACAATGCTGGACCTCATCGGGATAAGAAGCTGAAGTACTACATCCCAGAAGTTGTTTACTCTGGCCTCTACCCACCCTATGCAGGGGGAGGGGGGTTCCTCTACTCCGGCCACCTGGCCCTGCGGTTGTACCATATCACTGACCAGGTCCATCTCTACCCCATTGATGACGTTTATACTGGAATGTGCCTTCAGAAACTCGGCCTCGTTCCAGAGAAACACAAAGGCTTCAGGACATTTGATATCGAGGAGAAAAACAAAAATAACATCTGCTCCTATGTAGATCTGATGTTAGTACATAGTAGAAAACCTCAAGAGATGATCGATATTTGGTCTCAGTTGCAGAGTGCTCATTTAAAATGCTAAAATAGATACAAACTCAGTTTTGCATAGAAAGGTGTATTTTGAATAGTTCCCATGTTGTTTTCTCACATTAGAGTAATTTCTATATTAAACCATGACAATTGCCTTTATGAGTGATATCCATTTGAGGGTCTCGAAACCCTTCAATTTGGTACTCACGTGAAGAGGGAAAGCGGAAGATGGTAATTTTTTTTACGGATGATATGGCAGGATGATTGATTCTGATCTTACCGGCTAGTGGTCATTTTTAAAAAACTTGTACCCTCTTATCTGAAATCCTGTTTCTGGAATTTGACCATTTTAAGTTATTTTGTTTGCCCTCTTCTATAATATTCCTACTTCCCATAATAATGACTGATTTATTTGTAATTCAGGTATTTATAAACCTATTGGCTACAAAGACTTTGTTAAACGTGATCCAGTGGTTTTCGTGAAATGGAATTATGTTTATGGGATTTGGGTAAATTTTAAATTGTCTAGAAAACTGAATTTTCAGTTGTCAGTTGTGGAATTCAGTTTTTCAACTGTGGAAATTTCCTGCCACCCCAACAGTATTTTCGTGTGTTAATTAATTTTGCAAAATGAGAATCATTGTGTGACACTCATCTAATTTATCTTGTTGTGATGTTATGGTCATAATAAGGAGAAAGAGGGTTTAATTTTTCTTGTATTTGCTTTGCTGGTGGTATCATAGTGTAATTTTAGTATTTGAAAATGAGTATGATTCCTTAATGGCCAACTGAAGATTGAATTGCCCCTAACAACCGTATCGTGTTAGTGGATTTTCAATATGGACCAGGAAGGCATATGTATTTTGAACTTGAGTGAAAAGATTGAAGTTGCAGACTTTTGCTTAGATGGTTTGTCAATTTAAAATTCCAGAATTGATTATTGCCATATTTTCACATGCTGCTTATACAAGATTATTATTCTGAGTAGTAATTGCTTCCCTGTCTATGTAGAAGTGCCTGTGTTTTTATTTATTGTTCAAAGACCAAAACATTTTCTTAAATATATTTTATGTAATATTTTATTTGTATACAGTGCTGTTGACGAAATATTTAACTAGAGCATGATATTTTAAATGTTAAGGTGTAACATATGTTAAATAAAACTGTTATTTTTGAATTTTAAAATTTGTTTTTTGGGGGTATGAACTACTAGAGTTTAAAATTCTGCCAAACTGTTACTTATGTGTACTATTGTGTAACATACTTTCTTGAAATATTTTTGTTTATAGAATTGAAGGTTCTTATCAGATGGGATACTGGGGACTATAAACAATGGAAATAAAGCCACTGTATTTTTAATTTTTTGTGTAATGTGTAATCTATAATCCTTTTGTTTCCCATATTTGAGAACATTTTCCCTGAAAGAGGCCAGTTTCCTCCCCAGAAACCCTTACAGTAGTGTTGAACTATCACTGTCTCTCAGTGCGTTATCCATCTTTGCATTTAAAATCCCCAAAGTGCTTTCCCGTTTAAAGTCTTTAAAGAAAAGTGAGAATATTTACTTATGCTTCCATTTTCAGTGAGTATAAATAATTTAATTAGGGAGTGGTGTGGCATTGTAAAGATTGTGTTATCCTAAGCCATTTCTATTTTGGAGTTTGTAGCCACAAAGATGAAATATAGAGGCAGCCTTGACTACTCAATTTCCTTTCATAGACCCATGTTGAGAAGACACTACCAACGTCCAGTGGGAAACAAGTAGACAATTGATGAAGCTCAAAAAACAGAAGGCTTAGTGTTGTAAGAGCAAACAGTCTAATCCTGTTTGGAATGTGGAAGCCATTTCTGAGCAAGTATGAGGACACAGGTGCTTGATTTGAGATTGAAGACTATTTTCAGCCTGGTCTTCCTGAAGGTTTCCTGGGGCCTGCATCTGCCTTCTACTCCCATGGCTGCTAGCACACACCTCCCAGAGGGCCACATTGCCACGTTACGGTTAGAGAAGTGTAAAGAAGTAAAGAAGCTCTGAGAACATTCACAGGTAATTGGATCACATTTGCATTTGTCCAAAAAACCTGACCACACATTCTCAGGTAATAGGTTTCTCCTCTCAGAGGAATTTCAATTTTTTTTATTGTTAGAGATTCCCTAATCTCTAGGTTTCAAGTCTCTTCTAGAGAAAGAAGAGATGGAGCAGATTTTGAATGAGGTGTGGAGGGCCACTGGGGGGCCTTTTGTGAGCCTTCAGTCTGCATGTGTGCTGTTGTTTGAACATGAGTTCTTGGTGCTGATGACATTTGGATGAGATGGTCTCTGGCCCTTCTTCATTTGGCAGAAGTTCTTGTGCAATGGCTGCCCAAGCCCACCACACTGGTCATTGCTGCCCTGTGAGATGGACCTCCTGGGCTTTTTAGCAGAGCACATTAGGTTTTAGAGCTTTACGCATGCTTGGGCTCTGTTATGGCGCAAACCCTTAAATCCAGGAAGGCCTCTCTTGGTGCCCACAATATGGGTTCTCACCTGATCCCCCATCTCACGGATGGAACTGCTGTAAGTCTAACTTATTCTTTGAGAACTGCTTAACAATTTAGGCCTCAAGGGAAACTGGTATTTTGGGCCCTTTTCTTGGCTATTCCCAAGTCATGTTGATTTTGAATTTGAAGGTCAAAAAGGCTGAAAGCATTGCCAGGGTTTGGACTATTCATAAACCCAAGCAGGTCTTAAAAAAAGAATGCAAGAGACAAGAATAGCTCATTCCCCTTCCTGATCCTGGTTATACCCATCTCCTTTCTTGAGATGGTCAAGAGAGGCTGGAGAGAAGAACAGGAAGTTGGGGGAGTGCTTTGTTACACTTGGAAATTGAGTCAAGAATTAAAGACACCCAAAGTGGGCCATCTCCTACTTGTCCACTCCTGATTGGTGGTGATGCGGAATATTTGATGTCCCGGGTCATCTTGACTTTCTCAGATGCAAAAAGGGAGGGTGACTTTACTAATGCAAAGGATGGGAAGCTGAAATGAATGAAGCCTTCACCTGGGCCAAAGTTTAACTTCTCTGTGATTTGCCTTCTGATGAAAAATGCCAGATGAAGTGAAAATTCTTGTTTCTTGCCTAGAACACGAAAATACATACTTTACATGCTGGGCTATTGAGGCTATGAAATTAGGTTTTCCTTAATGTAAATCCAATTGCTAGAAACATTTGCCAAATAAGATTTTTTGAACTGAACTTTATTTGCATTAATCTGAAAAATTGAAGTATTCTGACTCATGAAGTTCTCAAAGTAATACACTGAAAAAGTTTTGCCCTTAATACCATTATATCTTGAAAGGTAGAGGCCAAGAATGAGGGACTTCTGTCTTTAAAGAGTCCTAAAAATCTTGTTTGCTCACATGATATGAATTACCATATTTGTTGTAAATGCGCAACTTTGTATACACTAAAGCACTGCCAATATGATTTTTTATCAATTGTGCCTCAGAGATATTAAAATGTGACATCTTAAATATTACATATTAGAATAATTGAAATACAGCATGAGTCTTTATATATTTTTTTAAACCCTTAAATTGAAAGATGGAGTCCTAGGCCGGGCACGGTGGCTCACGCCTGTAATCCCAGCACTTTGGGAGGCCGAGGCAGGCGGATCACGAGGTCAGGAGTTCGAGACCAGCCTGGCCAACACAGTGAAACCCCGTCTCTACTAAAAATACAAAAAATTAGCCGGGCGTGGTGGCGGCGCCTGTAATCCCAGCTACTTGGGAGGCTGAGCCAGGAGAATGGTTTGAACCCAGGAAGCAGAGGTTGCAGTGAGCCGAGATCACACCACTGCACTCCAGCCTGGGCGACAGAGCGAGACTCCATCTCAAAAAAAAAAAAAAAAAAAGAGTCCTGTTCAGGTGCATTTCCTGCTTCTGTCACTTTGACCTGTGTTTATGAATTCTCATCCCAAGCAACCCTGGTGGCTTTTGAGCTTTGTCAGTTGCTTTCTTCTTGGCTGTTGTGCATGGTGAAAGGGGATGTATTAACTGCACTGAAGCAGCAAGAGTAGTTTTAATTTTATTGTAATCCAAGGGCTTATTTCTAAGTCAGGGGCCTGGCAGCTGAACAAAGTGTTTGCAACTTCCTGACAGCTGCCCCACACGGGATTGGAGGGTGGGCCTTTGATGCTCCTCAGGCAATAAGTCACATGGAGAACTTGCATCGTAAGTGTTAGCAAGGGCTCACCTCACTGCCTTGGAAACCTACCATCCTGTGACTCGCCCTTTCCCAGCCTGTCTTCAACTCACATCCTCTCTTCTTGCTCATCACCCCAGCCCTTCCTGACGTCGGCTTTCCTAGCTATTCTACTGGGCACCAACTTTCACCACCTCTTTAAAAAGTATCTCAAGTACAAAATAAACATCCTATCCTTGGTTTTGGTTTTTCCAGAAAACAGACTTTAAGACAGGGATTCTAGCTCAGGTAGACTTTTTTGGTGGAAGTGCAGGCACAAAGCTCGGCAGGAAGTGGCCCTTGGAAGGCAGCAGATGAGGAGTGTGAAGCCACTGCCACTGTGGGACTGGAGCTCAACCCCGCAGGGAATCTGGAGAACAGTGCAGAATACATGCCTCAGAATGCACCTGTCTGAGGCTTGAAGAAGCTGAACTTTTTTTTGAGATGCAGTCTTGCTCTGTTGCCCAGGATGGAGTGGGCGCAATTAGTGGCGTGATCTTGGCTCACTGCAACCTCCGTCTCCCAGGATGAAGCGATTCTCCTGCCTCAGCCTCCCGAATAGCTGGGATTACAGGTGCCCATCACTGTGCCCAGGTAATTTTTGTATTTTCAATAGAGACGGGGTTTTGCCATGTTGGCCAGGCTGGTCTTGAACTCCTGACCTCAGGTGATCCACCCACCTCGGCCTCAGCAAAGTGCTGGGATTACAGACGTGAGTCACCATGCCCAGCCTGAACTACTTTTTATTTCTATTTTTTAAGACAGAGTCTCGCTCTGTTGCCCAGGCTAGAGTGTAGTGGTGCAATCCCAGCTCACTGCAACCTCTGCCTCCTGGGTTCAAGCGATTCTCCTGGCTCAGCCTCCCAAGTAGCTGAGATTACAGGCATGTGCCACCCGTCCGGCTAATTTTTGTATTTTTAGTAGAGATGGAGTTTCACCATGTTGGTCAGGCTGGTCTTGAACTCCTGACCTCTAGTCATCTGCCCACCTTGGCCTCCCAAAGTGCTGGGATTATAGGCAAGAGCCACCGTGCCTGGCCTTAGTAGATTGTAGAATTCTGCTGGAACCATCACTCCACTACAAAGCCAATTTGGTTTTAAGTCATGATGATTCTCTCCGCCCTCTAGAAATTTTTTATTTTGGCCATCTTTTTTTCTTTAAAAAATTTCCTAAGCAGTTTGTTCTCTGATTGCTCCTCTTTCCATAGGAACCTGTTCTTCGTGGATGTAAGGACTGTGTATAAGAAAATGAATTAGTTTTTTTTTTTTTTTTTTTTTTACAATTCTTATCTCAGGGATTAGGTGAGTTGTTCACCCTAATTCTTATGGAGAAGAACAAATCCTAAGTGATGCTTGGTCCTTTAATGCAGGACTGAACTGATTTGTAGAAGTTCCTAGGAGGTGTTTCTTTTTCTGGGATGTTTACCCACAAGGCCACTTCCTATATTGGAAGGCTGGGTGAGGGTCACTGTATGGACGTATGTCCTGGCTTCCTTTCAGGGACTGAGCAGGTGGGGGGCAGGTAGCCTTGACCCCAGATCTTGGAGCTGCCTTTCTTCCCTTTGCTCTGGGTCTGTTTCGTGGTATTCTACTCAGCTGCTTCAACTTGAACCCTCTACCTCCCCTTCAGTTTAGGGAACATTCCTTAGCAGGTGAGCATCTGAGCTCATGTGCACTTAACCTGTGTGTTTGTGTGTGTGCATGTGCATGTGCATTTGAGTCTTAAGAGGAAGAGTTGGTAAAGCCAGCCCCCCAGTTAGTCACCCCTTCTGCCTCCAAGCTGGGAGGTTTCCAGGGAAGTCTTCCTGTAAACCCACATCCCATGCAGCCTTCTCCCCATCGTGTGCTGGGCTGCGGTTTCCTCTTCCAGTTTGTCCATTAATACAATGCCAGATGTTTCCCGTCTTTCACAAAATGAATTATTTCTCTTGGTGGTATTGTCTTCACTGCCAGTGCTGCCTTGGGCTTCTTCATTATATCTTTTGTTATTTAGGTAGGGAAGGAGGCAAACACTTCTGACCATCCACTATTCTGACCTGGGAGCCCCCAGCATTTTAAATGTATTAATTTAATTTTTTGAGATGGTCTCACTCTGTTGCCCAGGCTGGTGTGCAGTGGTGTGATCTAGGTTCACTGCAACATCTGCCTCCTGGGTTTAAGTGATCCTCGTGCCTCAGCCTCCCAAGTAGCTGGGACCACAGGTGTGTGCCACCACACCTGGCTAATTTTTTTTTTTTTTTGTATTTTTAGTAGAGATGGGGTTTCGCTATGTTGGCCAGGCTGGTCTCGAACTCCTGGCCTCCAGTGATTCATCTGCCTTGGCTTTCCAAAGTGCTGGGATTACAGATGTGAGCCACCGTGCCCAGCCTATTTATAATTTTTAAAGACAGGGTCTCTGTCCCCCAGGCTGGAGTGCAGTGACGCAATCATAGCTCACTGCAGCCTCAACCTCCTGAGCTCAAGTGACCCTCCCGTCTCAGTCTCCTGAGTAGCTGGGACTCCAGGTGTGCACCCCCATTCTTGACTCCCCAGCATTTCTTGTCTTCCCTGACCTGAGGCCTTCACCACATTGACCTCCACACCTGGAAATTCTCCTTCCTGCCGTGGATACGGCATCCGTTCCCCGGGTTCTTGAATCTCTGCCCGAAAGCTTTCTTTGGCTGCTAAGTGCTGGGCCTGATCCTCCCACACTGCACCCACAGCCTCTTCCTGGGTCTCTTCCTTGGCCTCCCCACTCAGTCCTCAGGGTTATCTCTGTGGGCACCCTCCCCGAAATATCTCCACCTCTCGTTCCTTTCTGAGTCAAGCCCACTCTTGAGTCCACCTCCATGAAGGGGCTGTTGGCCCTTCATACCAGGAGAACCCTTCCAGGTTTACTCCTAGCCCACCCATTCCCAGTGTCGGCGCCCTTGCCCTTCTCTTTCACTGGAGTCCGATCAACCCTCCCTTTCAAACAGTTCTGCCTCTCCAGCCCTCCGTCTCTCCCTGGATGTGCAAGTCAGCCTGTCCTTGAAGCCAGCACGACTTTTGGGGTCCCCTTTGCCCATCTGTGTACGCTTCTCAGCTTCAACCCCAGCAAGTCTCCTGCCCCATCCCCTTCCTGGGGAAATGGGTCTCTATCGGAGGCCCCAGGCCTGAGGGAGGTCCATTTTGTAGAAATGGAAGGGGTTCCATTTTATGGTTTCTAAGATGTATTTTCCACAAATTTAAAAGGATTGTCAGCTGGGTTTGGTGGCTTACGCCTGTGATCCCAGCACTTCGGGAGGCTGAGGCACGAGGATTGCTTTAAGGCCAGGAGTTTGAGGCCAGTCCTGGTGACTTAGTGAGAATGTGCCTCTATTGCAAAAAAAAAAAAAAAAGGACTGTCCCTTGGCTCCTGATCCTTTTAAGTGCTCTTAGCTCTGGGGCAGGCCCTCAGTTCCCTTCCAAGTTGCTCTGGGTTGCCCAGGAATGTGACGGAGGTGAGAACGCCCCTCATATCAAGGCAAGAACGTGAATATCTAGGGTCGGTGCCTCCATCGTCATTAGGATCAGAGTGCATTCTACTTTGCTTGTCCTTGTTGATATCTGCCCTGTGCTCAGAGTCAGCTCTCCCACATTCCCCCACTCAAATGTAGGAGCTTCCCCTCCTCTGACTGCCTTTGGGTGAGGCCCCTGCCCCTTGTCTACCGGAACTGGGTGGAAAGGACCTGAGACAGAGCTGTCTCCCTCTGCCTTATCCTCCTCCTCTGCCCCTTCTGTAGAGCTCAGTAGTGGGAAGGTGACCTTGGGAAGGGGCCTCTGGGGCTCGTCCACAGACACCCGACCATGCCCAGGCGGCACCCCTTCAGCTGTCAGAATTCCTGGGGTGGGTGGGTAGGAAGCAACCAGGCCCTTCCAGCCTCAGTCTGGCTCTACCCAAGACCTCCCTGGACACTAGAGAAAGCCCCAGCTCTCACCTCCTTTTGACTCAGTGACCCTCTGGGGCTCTTCCTCCTCTCATTCAAGGGTTCAAGGCAACTGGGGTTTGCCTTTTCTAGTTTTCCTACTCTTTCTACCTTTCCTACTTTTCCAATCTCACTGCAAAATGTGGCATAGTAATGAGGTGTTAACTCATCACTGGATAATTTATTTGTAGTCTGGCGTGGAGAGAGGGGAATGAAAATATAGACTTTTGTTGACACAACATGAAGACTGCAGTGGGAAAGGCTTGCAGGAAACCTAACTGGGCGGAGATTCGGGAATCAGGCAACAGGTGCCAAGGCGCTGCACAGGGACCTGGCCTGGGTCCTGCCTTGTCGTTTCAGCTATTGGAACATTTGAGGACAGACCTACCTGCTTCCGAGCTGCAGTCAACCAGGAGGCCAGAGCTGTGGCTACCTTGGCAGCAGCTGCCAAGCTGCTGTTTTTCTGGCTGGGGAGGTGGGAGAACCCAGGGAAAACCTCAGAAAAATAAAGAAAACCTGAATGTGGACACGCTCAGATGTCTTAAATAGTAACAATATCACATGAATCTTTACTCTTGTGGGATATGAGAAATGAGTGCTAGACACTGAAGATAAAGTTGTTGGGCTTAAAGTTGGTGGGAAATGCCTTTATTTATTTAATTGCAAAAGTCTCTAAAAGTGAGTCACCACGGAAGGAATGAAGAAGGAGGGGTTGTGATGGACTGTCAAGAAGGCTGGGGAACTTTCCCACTCACTGTCTTGAAGAGCAAGACAAACAGAAGTTGCAAAACCACCCCACTGAGGCTGGTGCTGGAGGCCTGAGGAGAGCATTTCATTGTTGGGGGCAGCCTGTCTCACTGGTCCCTCCTCCAGAAGTTGGAGAGATGCTACCTAGCTGAGTGTTTAGCACTTGTCCCTGCAACTGAGTACCTGCTCAACAAATACGGGCTGCCATGGCAATAAAAAACCCAGCTGTGGCAGATGTTTGTTACGGCAGACAATTAGAAATATTCTCTGCATTATCCCAGGTCTTGGCATGGTTCATTGTTGGTAGACCAACCCAATAAATTACTTTTCTGAGATAACATTGATGTGTTGGGTGAACCTTTCACTTAGAAAGCTATTTTATTTTACTTATTTTAATTTTTGAGACAGAGTCTCACTCTGCCGCCCCAGCTGGGGGAGTGCAGTGGCACAATCTTGGCTCACTGCAACCTCTGCCTCCCGTGTTCAAGCAATTCTCCTGCCTCAGCTTCCCAAGTAGCTGGGATTATAGGCGCCCGCCACCACGCCCAGCTAATTTTTTGTATTGTTAGTAGAGACAGGGTTTCTCCATATTGGCCAGGCTGGTCTCGAACTCCTGACCTCAAGTGATCTGCCCACCTCGGCCTCCCAAAGTGTTGGGATTACAGGCGTGAGCCACCGTGCCCAGCCTCACTTAGAAAGCTTTAAATTAAAAAGTAAACATTTTCAGTTTTGAATTAATTTTGACTTACTGAGAAGTTATAAAAATAGTATGCAGAAGCCAGGTGTGGTGGCTCATGCCTATAATCCCAGCACTTTGGGAGGCCGAGGTGGGCAAATCATGAGTTCAGGGATTGAAGACCAGCCTGGCCAACATGGTGAAACCCTGTGTCTACTAAAAATACAAATATTAGCCGGGCATGGTGGCGGGTGCCTGTAATCCCAGCCACTCGGGAGGCTGAGGCAGGAGAATCGCTCGAACCTGGGAGATGGAGGTTGCAGTGAGCTGAGATCGTGCCATTGCACTCCAGCCTGGGGGACAAGAGCGAGACGAAGTCAAAAAAAAAAAAAAAAATAGTATGCAGAGAACCCATATGCCTCTACCCACGTATTCCCAATGTTAACATCTTACATAACCGTATCATAATTATCAAAATCAACATTGGACCAACCAAGAACAGCAATGAAATCAACATTGCTGTTATTCTATTATCTGCACTGCAAACCTGACTTGAATTTTATCAATGTTTTTCACTAATGTCCATTTTCTTTTTTGTTCTTTTTTTAATTTGACACAGGGCTTCACTCTGTCACCCAGGGTGAGTGCAGTGGTGTGATCACAGCTCACTGCACCCTTGACTTCCTGGGCTCAAGTGATCATACAGGTGTATACCACCACGCCCAGCTAAGATGTCCACTTTCTGTTCCCGGATGCTATTTAAGGCCCCACATGACATTTGGTTATTTTTCCTTGGTTTCCTCCCATCTGTTTCTCAATCTTTCCTTGTCTTTCATGACTTTAACGCTTCTGATGAGTACTGGGTGTTTGTAGAATGTCCTTCCATTTGGGCTTGTATGGTGTTTTGCATGATTAGAATGAGGTTTCATATTTTTGGCAAGAATACCACAGGCGTGATGTTTTTTTCTGTCTCAAGGCCCCACATTGGGGGCTCATGATATCACTGTGTCCTATTCCTGGTTATATTAACCTTATGCACTGAGTTCCTCCACAGTAAGTTATTGTCTTTCTCTTTGTAGTTAAAAAATATCTTGGGGGACATTAGTATATGTAAAATGTGCAAATAATTCGGTGAGTCAATGCATGTAAGGTGCTTGGAGCCTGGCATGTGGAAGTGCTTGATGAATGAGTAGCTGCTGCTTTTGTTGTCATTATTAGTGCTGCTTCTGTGCCAGTTCTCCTGCAGCCTCCCTCCTCTGCTGTTCAGTCCTTTGACTCTGTTCATTGTCCTCGGCCTCTTGGGCTGATCCTCCCCCGGCTGGTCGCTTCCTTACATGAGGATTGACTGTCTTACTCAAAATGTCTGTGGCCTTAAGGGCCAAGAAGAGCTCCGTGCTTCTCATCAGCGTATGGGGTTGGGTGGAGGAGGAGCCTACTATTACTCAAAGGTAAGGGACAAAGCTGTGCTAACGGAACAGCTGCCTCTGTCTTTGCAAGTTGTGCCTACTTCTGAGGTGACCTTGGGGGGACCCCACCTGGTCCACATCCCTGGACCACGGAAGGAATGAAGAACGTGTCCTGGAGGGACAGGTCAGAGGAGCAGCCCACCTGGCTGAGACCTGGAGGCAGGAATGAGCCAGAGGTGAAACCCCTCCTTGGGGAGGTGGTGGAGTTTTCTCCAAGGAGGGCTGGGTTGCTGTGCTGAGCAACCTCCAGGGGCAGGAGAGCCAGGGCGGGGGCGGAGGGAGCATCAGGCCTGCTGTGGGAGGCCTCCCCTGCCTGCGATGGGCAAGGCTGTGCCAGTTAAAGCAACTTTAGTTCCCTCTGTAGATGACAGCAGGGGTTCCCTCCTTCCTCAGTCGGGGTTAGGAGATGCCAGCGTGCCCCAGTTGCTTTCTGGGGCTCCCATGCCCTGGTCTAGCACACACAACTCTATCTGCGGAATGGCTGTTCTTGGCAGCAATCAGCCTTCCAGACTCCTCTCCAACTTTGGAGCATTTGAGCTCTATTTTTATGCAGAGAGGAGAAGTTTCCCATGTTTGAAAATAGCTGCCACGCAGAGGACTGTGGTAGCTCCTGTTGTTGCTTGTCTTTCCATCCTCCTTTTTCTGGAGATGGGCTGTGCCCCGGGGCTGTGGGGTGATAAACAGGGCCTATTGGAACCCTCCTGGGGACTGGGAGAGGGAAGCTCTTCTTCCATTGGTGTTGCTAAATGGGCATGGTGGAGTTGCCTGGCCCTCTCCCTAACAAGTGAGAATGAGGGCAAAACATGTGGAAGGAGGAGGGGCTGGGAGTGGTGCCAGCGTCCATGAGCCCCTTGCACCTGCCTCCATCTGGCCTTCCCAGGCCACATGAGCCTTTTTCTTTTTTGCTTAAGCTGACTGGAGTCGGTCCAGACTGATACCATGAAGGCCTGCTTCCTTCCCTGAGTTCTAGGGTGAGCCCAGCTGCCGGTGCCTCCAGATTCCCGCCTTTAAACACCCAATTTTAAGACTGTGATATTTGCTTCCAGTAGGCAGCTGGGGAAGAAACTTGATGTACCTGCCTTTGGCCAAAAATCTAAGTGGAAAGACTTAGGAAGCAGGGAACACCTTTCTTCAGCTGTTCAGTGTTCAGTGTGGGTCCGAAGACCCCTGGGTGAGAGGTAACAGTTTCTCTTTCAGGGTCAAGTTTATACATTTAGTTCATAGATATTTGCTTTGGTGACACGTGAAGAGCTGAAAAAAGAAGCAGTGTGCATGCAAACCCAGTTCCTTGGGAGAGGAAGATGCTGGTGGGCTGAGAAGGGATTTCAAGGGGGAGAGAGGTGCTTGGCTACCTGTACAGTCATTGTGGGGTGTGAGCCAGATGTGTTGGGTCTTATGGCCTAGGAGGGAGAGCTGGGCTTAGACCCTCACTCTTCCACAGCACAGTAACAAACAGCCTGGCCCGCCCAGAGGGGAAGGTGGACGCTCATTAGAAATTTCTATGCTCCAAGCTGCCCAGGATTCTCCCGGGCCAGAGCAAGCTGGGGTCTGGTCTTGCCCCTCTGCTGAGGCTGGAACAGCTGACTGACAGCCCCCTGCTGTCACATTCCTGGAAATATGCAGGGACCCCTGTGCCCCACCTGGGGGAGCACTGGGGTCCGGCTATGTGGCAAGCACTCAGGCAGCAGGGAGGGAAGCGTAGTATGCCTGTGTGCCATGGCCCACCCATCCCAGTCCGGGGCCCTTCCTCATGTAACAGATGAGCAAAATGAAGCCAACCCAAGTTTAAACAACTAGCAAGTATTTTATACTTGGGGCCAGGATTTATACCTTCGGCCTCTGATTCCATTGCCCATGGACTTTACCCCACTATGGGACCGTCTCCCTGAGCCTTCCAAAGGAGGACATGTGCCACCAAAGGGCTACCGGCACTGCAAGGTCTGTCAGCTCCCTACCCATGAACTTGTATTTGCCTTTTGCCCTTTGACCTCACTGTCCAGAGATTTTTGTCTCCATCAACTGCCTCACTCAGGTGTTGTCAGCCCAGAGTCTGATCTGAGTCCCACTTGTGCCTCACTGTGCAAAGCTTGGGTTCCTATTCATAGACCTACAGTGTTTGTCAGTAAAGGGGTGGGCCACCCCAGAGTAGACATGTGTTATTAGATTAGATGAGAAAACTAAGCCTCAGAGGATGTAATTTTTTTTTTTTTTTTTTTTGAGACGGAGTCTCGCTCTGTCGCCCAGGCTGGAGTGCACTGGCGCGATCTCGGCTCACTGCAAGCTCCGCCTCCTGGGTTCACGCCATTCTTCTGCCTCAGCCTCCCGAGTAGCTGGGATTACAGGCACCCGCCACCACGCCTGGCTAAATTTTTATATTTTTTAGTAGAGATGGGGTTTCACCATGTTAGCCAGGATGGTCTCGATCTCCTGACCTCATGATCTGCCCACCCTGGCCTCCCAAAGTGCTGAGATTACAGGCGTGAGCCACTGCGCCCAGCTGGATGTGATCTTTAATTTTAATTTTAAGTTTTTTTTTTTTTTTTTTTGAGACAGACCTTTGCTCTTGTCGCCCAGGCTGGAGTGCAATGGCGTGATCTCAGCTCACTGCAACCTCTGCTTCCCGGGTTCAAACGATTCTCCTGCCTCAGTTTCCCCAGTAGCTGGGATTACAGGTGCACGCCACCACACCCAGCTAATTTTTGTATTTTTAGTAGAGATGAGGTTTTGCCATGTTGGCCAGGATGGTCTCGAACTCTGGACCTCAGGTGATCCCCTGCCTCAGCCTCCCAAAGTGCTGGGATTACAGGCTGAGCCACCATACCTGGCTTAATTTTTATGTTTAAAAAGACAACCTCGCTCTGTTGCCCAGGCTGCAGTGCAGTGTCACTATCATGGCTCACTGCAGCCTCAAATCCTGGACTCAAGCAAGAGCTAGCAATATATATATATATATATATATATATTTTTTTTTTTTTGGTAGAAACTGGGTCTCTCTATGTTGCCCAGGCCTGTCTCAAACTCCTGGCCTCAAGCAATCCTCCCATCTCGGCCTCCCAAAGTGCTGGCGTTACAGGGATGAGCCACTGTGCCAGGCAGAGGATTTAACATTTTAATTTCAAATAGGCAGTAAAAGGTAAGGCAGGTTAGGGGATGCCTAGGTTTTGAAGTTGCTGTAGGGAAATGGGGAGTGACTACTATGGGATGTAGGGTTTCTTTTCGGTATGATGAAAACGTTCTAAAATTCACTGTGGCAATGGTTGAACAACTCTATGGATATACCAAAACCCATTTTGATACACTTTAAATAGGTGAATTATGTGGATGTAAATTATATCTCAATAAAGTTGTAATAAAAAATAAAATTCCAGCCAGGTGCAGTGGCTCACACCTGTAATCCTGGCACTTTGGGAGGCCGAGGTGGGTGGATCATCTGAGGTCAGGAGTTCGAGACCAGCCTGATCAACATGGTGAAACCCTGTCTCTACTAAAAATACAAAAATTAGCCAGGTGTGGTGGTGGGTGCCTGTAATCCCAGCTACTCGGGAGGCTGAGGCAAGAGAATCACTTGAACCCCGGAGGTGGAGATCGCACCACTGCAGTCCAGCCTGGGCAACAGAGTGAGACTCCATCTCAGAAAAAAAAGAAAATTTCACTGAATCTAAAAAAAAAGTTTAGGCAGGGCCTCAATTCCAAATCTTGTAATAACCAGAACAAATCGATCAATTCAGACTGCCCCTCCAATACCAGTAACAGACAGGACCTTCACATGATGTGCTAATAGGCTTACTGCCCACCAGAAGTCTCCTTTTAATGTCCTCCTCTCCCCCACCCCCGCCCAGGGTGGGGGCGGACCTTCCCTGAGGTGTCCTTCACAGTTCTGATGACGAATAAAAGCCTAGGGACTCTGCTGAGACTAAAATTTTATCACTGATTCATGATGCCATGAGCCCCCTCCTGCTTGTGAGCTGGTTGCTTGGAATCCGGGGTGCAGTCTGGGGTGAAGGGCTGTAATTTACTGGGCATAGTCACTCCCCTTCCTCACGTCATACCATTCGATCAGGTGCTCACACAGGGTAGAGACCCGTCTACTCATTCCAGAGTCCCAGTGCCTCCTGTCCTGCTACTGCACTCAAAGGGTGTATTACTTTGTTTGTACATTGTCTCCCACTCACTAAAAGTTCTGCAAGGCAGGGACGTTGTCTCTCACGTTCACCTCTGTGCCTTGCCCAGTTGTAAGCTGGGCACAGTGGCTTTTGCCTGTAGTCCCAGCTACTCGGGAGGCTGAATGAGGTGGAAAAATGGCTTCTTTTTTTTTTTCGAGACTAAGTCTCGCTTGTCACCCAGGCTGGAGTGCAGTGGCCCCATCTCTGCTCACTGCAAGCTCCGCCTCCCGGGTTCAAATGATTCTTGTGCCTCAGCCTCCCAAGTAGCTGGGATTACAGATGTGCACCACCACTCTTGGCTAATGTTTTTTGTTTTTGTTTTTTTTTTGAGACAGAGTTTCGCTTTTGTTGCCCAGGCTGGAGTGCAATGGCACAATCTCGGCTCACTGCAACCTCTGCCTCCCGAGTTCAAGTGATTCTTCTGCCTCAGCCTCCCGAGTAGCTGGAAATACAGGCATGCACCACCATGCCCGGCTAATTTTTTGTATTTTTAGTAGAGACGGGGTTTCTCCATGTTGGTCAGGCTGATCTCGAACTCCCGACCTCAGGTGTTCTGCCCGCCTCGGCCTCCCAAAGTGCTGGGATTACAGCCGTGAGCCACCGCACCTGGCCATTTTTTTTTTGTATTTTAAGTAGAGAAGGATGTTCACCATGTTGGCGAGGCTGGTCTTGAACTCCTGACCTCAGGTGATCCACCTGCCTCGGCCTCCCAAAGTGCTGGGATTAGAGGCATGAGTGACCATGCCCTGCCTGAAAGATGGCTTGAGACAAGGAGTTTGAGGCTGCAGTGAGCTCTGATGACACTACTGCACTCCAGCCTGCAGCCTGGGCTACTGAGTGAGACCCCATGTCTTAAAAAAGAGAAGTAGTTGTAGAATGCAATTGTTGAAGAAGTATGTGAGTGAATAGATAATAGTTTCAGATTCCCACAGTGTTTCTGATAACATTTTGTACTCATCAAATTGACTGACAATATAAATGTAATCTTCGTTCTCTTCCAGTGTTCATGTGACAGTAGGTGATAAGTTCTGCAAGGGCAGGGCTGTTCCCTGTTGCGTTCACTTCCACACCTTGTCCGTAATAAGTGTCCAATAGATAGTTGTTGAATGAATGGATAAATGAACCCAGTAACATTTGTTGTAGGAACAAAAATCACAGTGACAATCAAAAGGTCTCCAGAGAGGGGAGGCAGAAAGAGCAGGGAAGTGTTGTTCCACACAGTTGCTAACTCTTTATTACATCCTTTATGTCTGTCCCATCCTGGTGCCTCACCTGGGCCCACACTGCCCACACAGGGATAACCTGGGATAACCAGCTGCGGGTGCTCACTTACCTCGAGGAAGTTGCCTCTTGTACAGTCTTCCAACTCCCATTCGCCTCTGCCATTACATTTCCCCCAAATTTGCCAAAATCCTAACAATATACATGGCATTACCAATAATGCATTGTGAAGCTGAAATAGACTTTTCTAAACTGTCAATGAAAGGCAAATTTTGATCAAACGTGCTAGAGGAAAGACTGAATTATCCCTTCTGTTCTCTCTAGAGAAAATCATATCATAAGATTGTTATATGAAGTAGCAATCAGTGTGCAGACCCTACTCTCTGGTCTGAAAAAATATTATAGAGGTGTGTCAGGCAGTTTATGAAAATATTTTGTAGGCCGGCCGTGGTAGCTCATGCCTGTAATCCCAGCACTTTGGGAGGCCAAGGTGGCAGATCACAAGGTCAGGAGTTCGAGACCAGCATGACCAACATGACGAAACCCCGTCTCTACTAAAAATACAAAAATTTGCCAGGCGTGGTGGTACAAGCCTGTAATCCCAGCTACCTGGGAGGCTGAGGCAGGAGAATCGCTTGAACCCGGGAGGCGGAGGTTGCAGTGAGCCGAGAGTGCCATTGCACTCCAGCCTGGGCAACAAGAGTGGAACTCCATCTAAATAAATAAATAAATAAGCAACAAAATTGCATAAGCTTTAGGGTCCACACAGCCTGGATCTATTCCAGTCCCCTCTGAGTAACAGTGGGGAAATTCCCTGGTGCAGGAGTCACAGTTCCTTGTTTCTGCTTTCCCACGTCTCATTCCAGCTGTGTCTTACGTCCTTAGGAGAGCTCACTGGGTTTTTTTTGTTTTGTTTTGTTTTTTTCTGAATTTAATTGACCTTGAGGAGAGAGGCAGAGGGGACACATGACCCAAGGTGTCCTTCATCAGAAAGGCGGCCAGGTTAGGGGGGAGTAGGGGAGTCCTGTGTGAATTCAGAAGATGTCAGAGCCGGAATTGTGGTGGAAGTCACATTCAGAGAGACTTCAGTTAATTGAGACAAACACCTTTCTCACAGTCGACCTTCTGTTGGCAACGCTGCCTGGGCAGGCAGGTGGATTCCATGGTATGTGAAGTCTCTCCTTTCAGCACCTAGATGTCCTCACAGGAGGGACTGGTATCTGGAGGCTGGACTTGACACTGGGGCAGGGCGGAGCCTGGTGTCACAGACCCTGTGCCTTAGATGTTCTGCTAATATTAACAGGAATGTATCATAAGTTCTTAGATGATATGTGAAATTATATAATACCATTTGAAAGTTGACTCTGATAAGTTGGATATATACTATAAACCCTAAAGCAACCATTAAAGAAACAAAGAATTATAGCTAATAAGCCAATAAAGAAGATAAAATAGAATCATCAAATATGCTCCATTAATCTATAAGTAGGCCGAAAAAGAAGAAAAGAGAAACAGAAAACATGTAGGACCAATAGAAAACAAATTTCAAGATGATAGACTTAATCCTAATTATATCAGTAATTACATTAAATAAAAATGGTCTAACACTCCCAATTAAAGGCAGACAATATCAGATTGGATATCAAAGCAAGACCCAATCATGCTGCCTTCATGAGGTGCGCTTAAATATAAGAACAAGGTAGGCCAGGTGCAGTGGCTCATGCCTGTGATCCCAGCTCTTTGGGCAGATCACCTGTAGTCAGGAGTTCAAGACCAGCCTGGCCAAATGGTGAAACCCTGTCTCTACAAAAATACAAAAATTAGCTGGGCATGATGGCGGGTGCCTGTAACTCCAGCTACTCAGGAGGCTGGGGCGGAAGAATCGCTTGAATCTGGGAGGGGGAGGGTGCAGTGAGTAAAGATCGTGCCATTGCACTCAAGCCTGGGCGACACAGTGAGACTACGTCTCAAAACAAAAAAAAGAACACATAAGGTAGGCTGGGCGCAGTGGTTCATACCTGTTATCTCAGCACTTTGGGAGGCCGAGGTGGGTGGATCACTTGAGGTCAGGAGTTCGAGACCAGCCTGGCCAACATGGTGAAACCACATCTCTACTAAAAATATAAAAATAAATAAATAAAATAAATTAGCCGGGCGTGGTGGTGGGCGCCTGTAATACCAGCTACTCGGGAGGCTGAGGCAGGAGAAGCGCTTGAACCCAGGAGGTGGAGGTTGCAGTGAGCTGAGATTGTACCATTGCACTCCAGCCTGGGCAAGAAGACTGAAGCTCCACCTCAGAAAAAAGAAAGAAAAAAAGGTAAAAGTAAAAAAGATGGAAAATGTTAGACATACAAACACTAGTCAAAAGAAAGCTGGAGTGGCTAGATTAATGTTAGACAAAGTTGATTTCACAGGGATAGTGCATTTCATAATGACAAAGGGGTCAATTCACCCAGAAGACATAAAAATCCTAAATGTTTATGCACATAGATCTTCAAAACACATGAAACAAAAACTGATAGAATGGTAAGGAGAAGTAAAGAAACTTCCAATTATGGCTGGAGATTTCAATACCTCTGTTTCAATAATTGGTAGAGCATGAAAATAGAAAAATCATTAAGGATATGGAAGATTTCAACATTATCAACCAACATGGCCTGAAAGAGTCCACCCAAGAACAGAACACACATGTTCAAGTGCGTGCGCATGGAAGATTTACCAAGATAGATATATTCTGGGTTATAAACCAAGTTTCAATAAATTTTACAAGATTAGAATCATGTGAAGTATCTTCTCTGGCCACAATGAAATTAAATTGGAAATCAATAATAGACTTCTGGGAAATCCTCAAATGCTTATAAACTTAATAACACACTTCTAAATAAGCCATGGGTCAAGAAGAAATCAAAGGGACCTTACAGAGTCTTCTCTGAATTGAATGAAAATGAAAACACAACGTATCAGAATGTTGGAGATATCGTTAAAACAGCTGTTAGGGGAGAATTTATAGCACTAAGTGTCCATATGAGAAAAAAATAGAGGTCTCAAATCAATGTCCTCAGCTTACACATTAAGAAACTAGAAAAAAGAGACCAAATTAAACCAAACTAAGCGAAAGAAATAATGAAGATCAAAGCAGAAATCAGTGGAACAGAAAACAGAAAAAATAATAGAGAAAATGAATGAAACCGAAAGCTGGTTATTTGAGAAGATCAGTAAAATTGATAAACTTACTACCGGATTATTTAAAAATAAAAGACTCAAATTATCAATCAGGAATGAAAGAGGTGACTTCCTTAGATAGTCTGCAAATATTAACAGGAATATAAGGAACATTATTGTGGTGTTATAATATATATTGGTTTTCATCCACAGTTTCTGGCACATAACTCCCATAGCCCTTGTTACAGTCTTTTGTTGGGTGTATTAGGCCTCAGGGGCAGGCCTCTGACCTGCCCTCTTCACCTGCTCCAAGGCAGGACTCTAATGTTCCCCGGCCTCTCTCATTGTGGGTCTTAAGACCCTCCTATGCGAACTCCCACCCTGTGCTCTGGGGGAAGGAATGCTTCCATTAAAAACGAGAGGACAGGGTTCAGGGAGCTTCCAGATAGCTGAACATGTGGAGGTTCCTGCACAGTGGCACCCAGGGAGGGCGTGGAAGCTCTGCACCCCTTTCCCCATACCTCACCCTATGTGTTTCTTCATCTGTATCCTGTGCCTTATCCTTTATAATAAACTGGTAAACTAAGTAAGTGTTTCCCTGAGTTCCGTGAGCCACTCTAGCAAATTAGTCAAACCCAAAGAGGGGGTCACTGGAACCCTGACTTGAAGCCAGTCAGAAGTTCCAGAGGCCTGGATTTATGACTGGTGTCTCAGTGTGGGAATGAACCCCCAACCTGTGGGATCTGACACTAGCTCCAGGTAGATGGTGTCAGAACTAGATTAGAGGACACCCGGCTGGTGTCTGCTGCTTGGTATGTGGAGGAAAGCCCCCACACATTTGGTCACCTAAGGCTTCTGTGTTGATGACTGTCACGGTGTGAGAGCAGAAGAAAGCACGGATAGTTTCCCCTATACAATTGTGAACGACTTTATGCCAATAAGTTTGACAACCCAGACAAAATGGACAAATTCCTGGAAAGACCCAACTACCAGGGTTCTCTCAAGAAGCAGGTTACCTGAATAGTTCTATATCTGTTAAAGATATTGAATGTGTAGTTAAAAACCTTCCCAATAAGACAGATCTAGTGAATTCTAACAAACATTTAAAGAAGAAATAATACCAATTCCACATAAATTATTCAAGAAAATTGAAGAGAAGGGTACATTTTCCAACTCATTTTATGAGACCAGCATTACTCTAATATTAAAGTCAGATAAAGACATTATAACAAAACTACAGGCCAATACTCATAATGACCAAAAAATTTAAACAAAATTTTAGCAAAGTGAATTCAACAGTAAATAAAGAGGGGATTTATCCCAGGATTGCCAGGTTGGTTCAATATTCAAAAATGAATCAATCTTCCAGAAATTTTTCTAGATTAAAAAAAAAGAATCAAGCTGGGTGTGGTGGCATGCACCTCTAGTCCTAGCTACTTGGGAGGCTGAGGTGGAAGGATGGCTTGAGGCTGGGAGTTTTCTGGCTGCAGTGCACTGAAATCATGCCTTAGAATAGCCACTGTGCTCCAACCTGGGCAACACAGCAAGGCCTCATGTCTGAAAAAAATAAAAATAAATGAATCAATATAGTCATTTTAACAAATTAAAACAGAAAACCTAGATGATAACCTCAATCGATACAGAAAACACATTGACAAAAATCCAACATCCACTCCTGATCAAAAACTTTTGGCAAAGAATAATTAGAAGGGAACATCCTCAACCTGATTGGTGAAGGACGTGTATGAAAAACCTGCAGCCAAAATTATACTTAATGGTGATAGACTGATGATTTCCTCCCATGTTTGGGAATAAGACAAGGATGTGAGATCTCATCTCTTCTAGGCAACATTGTATTGAGGTTTCCAGCTAGTGGGGTTAGGCAAGAAAAAGAAACAAAAAATAGCCATCTGATAAAAGAACAAGTAGGCTGAGTGTGGTAGCTTATTCCTGTAATCCCAGCACTTTGGGAGGCCAAGGCAGGAGGATCAATGGAGCCCAGGAGTTTGAGACCAGCCTAGACGACATGGTGAGAACTTGTCTTTACAAAAAATCAAAAAGTTAGCCAGGCTGGTGTTGTGTGCCTGTGGTACAAGCTACTCAGGAGGCTGAGGCAAGAGGATCACTTGAGCCCAGGAGGTTGAGGCTACAGTGAGCTGTGTTCACGCTACTGCATTCCAGCCTGGGTGACAGAGCAAGACCTTGTCTCAAAAAAACAATGAAATAAACAAAAAAGTAAAAGTAAAACTGTCTTTATTTGCAGACAACGTGATCATCTATGCAGGAAGCTGACACAGTCTATTAAAGGCTACTAGAACTGGGCTAGGCACAGTGGCTCACGCCTGTAATCCCAGCACTTTGGGAGGCCGAAGTGGGCGGATCACAAGGTCAGGAGTTCGAGACCAGCCTGGCCAACATGGTGAAACCCCTTCTCTACTAAAAATACAAAAATTAGCTGGGCGTGGTGGCACACACCTGTAGTTCCAGCTACTCGGGAGGCTGAGGCAGGAGAATCGCTTGAACCTGGGAGGCAGAGGTTGCAGTGAGCTGAGATCGTGCCACTGCACTCCAGCCTAGGTGACAGAGCGAGACTTCGTCTCAAAAACAAAACAAAACAAAACAAAACAAAACAAAACAAAACAAAACAAAACAAAACACACTACTAGAACTAATGAATGAGTTTAGCAAGATTACAAGATACAAGACTAATATATTAAAATAAACTGGCTGGGCACAGTGGTTCACACCTGTAATCCTAGCACTTTGGGAGGCTGAGGCAGGCGCATTGTCTGAGCTCAGGAGTTCGAGACCGGCCTGGGCAATATGGTGAAACCCCGTCTCTACTAAAATACAAAAAAAAAAAAAAATTAGCCAGGCGTGGCAGCATGTGCCTGTGGTCCCAGCTACTTGGGAGGCTGAGGCAGGAGAACTGCTTGAACCCAGGAGGCAGAGGTGGCAGTGAGCCGAGATGGTGCCACTGCACTCCAGCCTGGTGACCGAGCAAGACTCTTTCTCAAAAAAATAAAAACAAAAATAAAAATAAATTGCTTTTCTGGGTATGAACAATGAGCCATTGGAAATAAACAAAAATTTTTAAAATATGCCACTAATAGCAACATAAAAAAATACTTATGGATACATTTATCAAAAGATCTAAGAAGACTTGTACATTGAAAAGTACAGAACACTGATGAGCAAAATATTATTTTATTTTATTTTTTATTTTTATTTTTTGGAGAGAGAGTCTTAACTGTCATCCAGGCTGCAGTGCAGTGGCATGATCTCGGCCCGCTGCAACCTCCACCTCCCAGGTTCGAGTGCTTCTCCTGCCTCAGCCTCCCGAGTAGCTGGGATTACAGGCACCTGCCACCACACCTGGCTAATTTTTGTACTTTTAGTAGAGATGTGGTTTTACCATATTGGCCAGGCTGGTCTCAAACTCCTGACCTCAAGTGATCTGCCTGCCTTGGCCTCCCAAAGTGCTGGGATTACAGGAAAGAGCCACCACGCCTGACCTGATGAGCAAAATTTTAAATGACCTAAATTAATGGAAAGATCAAATTGATCCATAGATTCAGTGCAATTACAAATACAATCCCAAGAGGCTTTTCTGCAGAAAATTACAAACTGAATCTAAAATTTACATGGAAATGCAAATGATCTAGAATAGTAAGAACCATTTTAGAAGAGAAGAACAAAGTTGAAGGACTAACATTACCCAATTTCAAGACTTATTTTCAAAAATGTTGGTATGTAATAATAAAAAGTAAAAAAAAAGGAATGACATGAAAATATATGATCCTTGAAAGGATGAAATAAAAATACTAAATGTATATTTTAAAAAATTGATATATTATAGTTGTATGTATTTGGGGGGTACACGTGATATTTTGTTACATGCATACAATGTGTAGTGATCAGATGGGACAATTGAGATATCCATCACCTCAAACATTTATGTTTTCTTTATGTTGAGAATATTCATTATGTTAGCTATCTTGAAATATACATTATTGTTAACTATAATCACCCTAGGGAACTACTGAACACTAGATCTTATTCCTTCTATCTAACTGTATTTTGGTACCCATCAATCAATCTCTCTTCATCCCTCTCTTCCCATCCTCTCAGCTTCTGGTCAACACCAATCTGCTGTCTCCATGAGATTCACTTTTTTAGCTTCCACATATGAGTGAGAACATTCCATATTTGTCTTACTGTGCTTGGCTTATGTCACTTAACATAGTGATCTCCAGTTCCATCCATGTTGCCACAAATGACGGGAGCTCATTCTTTGTTATGGCTGAATACTGTTTTCAATTTTGACTTCTTATGCAACTACAATAAGACAGTGTGATACTGATGTGAAGAAAGAAAATAGATCAATGGAATAGAACAGAGAGACTGGAAACAGATTTTCAATGAAGATACAAAGGCAATTCAGTAGAGAAAGGATCATCTTTTCAACAAATGGTGCTGGAACATTGGATATTCATAAGGCAGAAAAAATTAACTTCAACCCATACATTGCACCGTGTATAAAAATTAACTCAAAATGAAGCATAGATGTCAATGTAAAACCCAAGATTATGAATCAACTTCTAGAAGAAAACATAGGAGAAAACCTTTTTGACCTCGAGTTAGACAAAGATTTCTTAGAAACGGCAACAAAAGTACAATCTATAAAAAAGTAAATTGAGAAATTGAATTTCATCTGTTCGGGCTCAGAAAACAATACCCCAAAGTGAAGACCTCAGCAGCAGCCTCAGAAGCAAAAGTTTTTCTCTGGCTTTCTTCTTCCCTCTTATCTCTCAGTCCCATTCTCCCCCGAGGTTAGCCATAGAAACTAGAAATCTCTCTTCCCTAAAGCGGGTCATAGAAACCAGAACCTCTTCTCCCCAAAGCTACTCATAAAACCTAAAAATATACTCTAATTTTCCATCCACCTTTCTGCATAAAGGCTGATCATAAAGAAACTATCTGACCTATCTTGTTTATACCTGTCATAAGACCCCTGCCCCCCCCGCTCCATCCCAGAGAGGAAGGAATGCATGCTCAGAGAGGCCAAGAAGAATGTAGACACACAGGCCCTACTGGGTTTCCCTAACTCAGCCTATTAGCATTAGATCATATTCTTTTTGTCCAATCATACTTCCTCACAGCTGTCTATACTTTGTTGAACCTAAACATTAAAATAGACAATTTCTCCTGTATCTTTGGGTCTTCATTCTGAAGGCTCCTGTGTATACATGCTAAATAAATTTGTGTGCCTTTTCTCCTATTTATCAATCTGCTTCATGTCAGTAATTTTCAACAAACCTCAGAAAACAAGCAAAAGGAAACACTCTGGCTCTTTGACACGCTGTTAAAAGAACAAAGGCAGGCTACAGACTGAGAGACAATCTTTGCAAACCATATTTCTTTTTTTTTTTTTTTTTTTGAGATGGAGTTTCGCTCTTGTCACCCAGGCTGGAACGTGATCTCGGCTCACCGCAACCTCCATCTCTTGAACCAAACAGGTTGAGGCTGCAGTGAACTGTGATGGTGTCATTGCACTCCAGCCTGGGGGACAGAGTGAGACCCTGTCCTAAAATAAATAAATAAAAAGCCTGAAAGGAGATATGTCCTGAGTAGCTGGGATTACAAGCATGTGCCACCACGCCTGGCTAATTTTGTATTTGAGTGGAGTTGGGGTTTCTCCATGTTGGTCAGGCTGGTCTCGAACCCCTGACCTCAGGTGATCCACCCGCCTCAGCCTCCCAAAGTGCTGGGATTACAGACATGAACCACCACGCCCAGCCTGCAAACCATATTTCTAATAAAGGACTTGTATCTCTAATATATAATGAACTCTCAAAGCTCAACAATAAGAAAATAAAACACCTAAACTTAAAATGGGAAAAATTTAGGCTGGGCGTGGTGGCTCACACCTGTAATCCCAGCACTTTAGGAGGCCGAGGCAGGTGGATCACCTGAGGTCAGGAGATCAAGACCAGCCTGGCCAACATGGTGAAACCTTGTCTGTACTAAAAATACAAAAGTTAGCTGGGCATGGTTGTGCACACCCGTAGTCCCAGCTACTCGGGAGGCCAAGGCAGGAGAATCTCTTGAACCTGGGAGGTGGAGGTTGCAGCGAGCCAAGATCACACCACTGCACTCCAGCCTGGGCAAGACAGTGAGACTCCATCTTATAAATAAATAAATAAATAAATGGAAAAAATCTGAATAGACCCCTCACCAAACAGGATATATGGATGGCACATAAGCACAAGAAGAGATGCTCAATATTATTTGTCATTTGGCTCACTAATGAGGCAACAAGCATTATGAAGAAGTCAGTTCCAAGGAGAATAACTGAAGTCTATATAGTCAGTGAAGGTATACGCGTGTTATTTAGGAATGTAGAATAAATACAAACATTTGAGTGGTTGCCTCTGAGAATGGGGTTGGCTGGTAGACAGTGGAAGGGCAGGTCCTGCTGTTTTTTGTTGGAGGTCTTATAGTATTATTACTATACTTAAAAACAAAGCAAAACTATGTATATGTATTACTTTCATAAGAATAAAATTTTAATTAAAAGAAAAGCATAGCAGGTGAATGTGAAAGTATAGCAATATTACTATCAGATAAGTAATCTCAAGGCAAAAACTTATAATTAACAAAGAGGGATTTTGCATATTGGTAAAAAATACTATGCATGAAGACGATAACAAATTTCCATAAACACTTACGTTTCTAACAACATATCTTCAAGACATATAAAGCAAAATGATAGAAATATATATTCCCAAACTTACAATCACACTATGGGGAAATCAACATACAAACAAACAGGGCTGGGGAGGAATCACCGCCTGTAATCCCAGCTCTCTGGGAGGCTGAGGCAGGAGGATTGCTTGAGGCTAGGAGTTTCAGACCAGTCTGGGCAACAAAAAAGAGATCTCTGCCCTGCCCTGCCCTGCCCATCTCTACAAAAAATTGAAAAGTTAGCCAGTCGTGGTGGCAATACCTGTTGTTCCAGCTGTTTGGGAGTCTGAAGCAGAGGGATCGCTTGAGTCCAGGAGTTCAAGCCTGCAGTGAGCCGTGATTGCAGCACTGTACTCTGTCCTGGGCAGCAGAGCGAGACCAATAGATTTCACAGTAACAGTGTACAAAATATTCATTGTTAGGTTTCGGATTCCCCATTGCAAATAACTTTTAAGAAACTACCACTTGCACTTAGAAGTTTAGTATCAAAGAAGAATATATACAATTATTGGAAAAGGCTGTTTTTGGTTTGCTTTTTAGAGATGAGGTGTCTTGCTATGTTGCATAGGCTGGCCTTGAACTCCTAGGCTCAAGTGATCCTCCCACCTCAGCCTCCCCAATACCTGGGACTACAGGTGTGCACCACCAAGGCTGGCTTAAAACGCTTTTTTTTTTTTTTTTTTTTTTTGAGACAGAGTCTCGCTCTTGTCGCCCAGGGTGGAGTGCAGTGGCAGGATCTCGGCTCGCTACAATCTCCGCCTCCCAGGTTCAAGCGATTCTCCTGCCTCAGCCTCACAAGTAGCTGGGATTATAGGTGCCCGCCACCACGCCCAGCTAATTGTATTTTTAGTAGAAACGGGGTTTCACCATATTGGCCAGGCTGATCTTGAACTCCTGACGTCAAGTGATCTGCCCGTCTCGGCGTCCCAAAGTGCTGGGATTATAGATGTGAGCTGCCACGCCTGGCCAAAAGGCTATTTTTCCACCTACATATTTGTGTAATACCCATTTTTTTCATATACTTCAGCCAAAGCAATATAACGACAGATTGACTGCAAACACAGATACGAGAATCCAGCTGTCTTTTATTAAGTCAGATATTACAGAGATTTGCAAAGATGCAAAACAAGTCTACTCTTCTCACTTTTTTTTTTATTTTGGGAAAATATTATTTTCATAAAAATATTTTATTTCTATTAATATGTAATATGCTCATTATTGTTCTATATAGTTTTATTTAATGTCATATATATTTTTATATTATATTAATGTCTATAATTATTTACACATTTAAAAAAAATAAAGTTGTTAAGAATGTAAATGGGGCCAGGCATGGTGAGTTATGCCTGTAATCCCATCACTTTAGGAGGCCGAGGTGGGTAGATCACTTGAGGTCAGCAATTCGAGACCAGCCTGGCCAACATGGCAAAACCCTGTCTCTACTAAAAATACAAAGTTAGCCAGGCGTGGTGGTGCGTGCTTGTAGTCCTAGCTACTCGAGAGGCTGAGGTATGAGAATTGCTTGAACCCAGGAGGCGGAGGTTGCAGTGAGCCAAGATCGTCCCACTACACTCCAGCCTGGGCGACAGAATGAGACCCTGTCTCAAAAACAAAAAACAAAAAAAGAATGTAAATAGATCCTGAGACCAAAAAGCTTACACACTAGAATAACACAATTAATAAGCTTGATTTAACATATTATATATTATAATTATACACAATTATAATACGCTGTTATTATTATATATTTTGTAACAAATAGAGAATACTTTTTATTTTCAAACATTCAAGGAGCATTCCTGATAATTGACCATGTATCATCAAGAAATGTGAATTGCTTGATTGTATCATCAAGCAATCAAGAAAACTGAAACAAATTACAAAAACAAATTACAGGGACTCCATTACACCATGATACAATAAAGCTAAAAGAGAACAATCAGTAGAATAGCCAAAAAACAAACAAAGAAAAACCCACCCCTACTCTCTTAGAAAACTAAAAACACCCTTTAAATAACTCTTGGGTTAAATAGATAATCAAAACTAAAGTTACAAATTACTTAGAAAATTAATGACAATGAGAACACTTTATATCAAAATTGGTGGGAGGCAATTAAAGATCAACTGAAAGACAGTCATTTCAAAACTTTTCACAAAAGGGCAAGAATTGGAAACAACTGAACAAAATAACTGCACAAAACAACTGACGATGGAGAAAAAGACGACTCTTAGAGATGTCAGAAAAAGTTGTCTCTAACTCTCTCCAAAATCAAACAAAAAAATGTTAAGGAAAATATGTAGAAAACCCAGTCTTCTACAAAACTAGAAAATGTGCACAACCTCAAAACTCAATCATGAAGAATGCTTGGCATGTACGATGAAATCAGGATCAATTTGAAGGCTCAGCACTCACTGATTATTTGGCTATTTGGAGAAGTAAACATTTGTGGGTGGAGTTAATGGGGAGGAGGTAGGGTTTAAGATTTTGAGGTCTTAGGCCCTGTGCATTTTATTCCCCCCCGAGACAGGGACTCACTCTGTCACCCAGGCTGGAGTCTAGTGGCACAATCGTGGCTCACTGCTGCCTCAAACTCCTGGACTCAAGCTAACCTCCCACCTCAGCCTCCTGAGTAGCTGGAACTATAGGCATGTGACAACATGCCTTGCTAATTTTCTTAGTTTTGTAAAGATGGGATGCTCCTATGTTGTCCAGGCTAGTCTTGAACTGCTGGGCTCAAGCGATCCATCCACCTCTGCCTCCCAAAGCATTGGGAATATAGGTGTGAGCCACATTGGCAGACCAGACCCTGAGCTTTAATCACACCTGCCCACTCTCCACTCTCCACTCTCCACTCTCCACAGAGAATCTGTCTCAGTGCGACTCAAGACTGCAGAAAGGGCGCATCCTCGGGCTGCATTGCCCCTGGTGACTTGGGAAGGGGCTTATGGTTAGTTTGAGATAAGTGGGGCCAGGCATGGTGGCTCACGCCTGTAATCCCAGCACTTTGGGAGGCCAAGACGGGCGGATCACGAGGTCAGGAGATCGAAACCATCCTGGCCAAAATGGTGAAACCCTGTCTCTACTAAAAATACAAAAATTATCTGGGCATGGTGGTGCACGCCTGTAGTCCCAGCTACTCAGGAGGCTGAGGCAGGAGAATTGCTTGAACCTGGGAGGCAGGAGTTGCAGTGAGTCGAGATCCAGCCATTGCACTCCAGCCTGAGCGACAGAGTGAGACTCCGTCTAAAAATAATAATAATAATAAGTGGAGAATGGTGGGCTGTTCCCAAACTTTATTGCCAAGAGGTTTACAGTATTTAGGAATTTCAGGAATCAAGAAACTTTGGATAATGTGTTCATCCCAGTGAAGAGATCCACTTCAGTGTGGCCAAATTCTGACCCATGAATAATGGATCCAGGTCAGCAGGTGACAGAACTTGCACTGTTCCATTTTTAATGACACTGCGTACATAGCCACCCTCCAGGCCTGGCCAAAGAAGAGTCTTAGCCTGTTTAAAATTGGAAAGGATCTGGTCTCAACACATACCCTCTCATTCTCTCTCAAAGCTGCCAGGAAATGAAGGGTGCCCCTCTTTCTGTGTCTTTTACCTCTGTGTGCAGACTGTCAACACTCACACTGCTTTCTCAGAGCAGGAGCTTTATGCAGGCATATTGGTGTAACAACACTTTGTATGCTACATCCAAATGGTATCAAAATGAGGTCACATTTTACTTTCGTAGCTAGCTAAGATGGCCTTAAGCCACCACTCAGGATGTCCCTTCAGGGGTTCTGGGAATGCCCAGGGTTTGGGCTCAGATAGCTCAGGAACCAGTCTGCTTGGATTCTTCCACTTAGTTTGAAAAAGCTTCCAGGTATGGTGCCCCTGTGATACCAGTGAGACTATGTCCAGGCGCCCCTGCTGCCCATCTCTACCAGAACTAGTGTGAGTTTTCAAGCACAGAGAATTTTCAAACCATATTTAGGCAACACGCACCGCCATACCCACAACCCGAACCCCCAACACCCACACACACCCAAAACAAAAATCACTGCCTAAGGAAACAAATTCTGAAGAGATTTGACTCTGCAAGGCATAGACACCCTATTACATTATTATAGAAAGCAATTTAGCTCAAACATTTCCTGCTTAATATTTGCATAAAATTAATGAACCAGGCAGGTGTTTTTCCAAGAACAAAGGGAGATTGAGTCTTCAGTTTATTGCAAAACAGAAAACTGCTCCCAGCTTTGAAATGACAGCTTTTAAAATTTTTGTTTTTCTGGCTTCTACCAAGCTGTGGGTAGCCTCCCCCAGCAATCTCTAAAAGGAGGCAGCTCCTTCCAAGCACTTAGAGTGTGTCTGGGAACTTAGCCTGAGGCATTGGCAAGAGAAGCTGTGTTAGCCCTCAGCACCTGCCCCAGGGATCTCTCCTGCCTTCTCTCAGGCCTGCAAGGGCTCCATTTCTCCAGAATAATTCATTAGAGGAAGTGTCTTGGTGAGGTTTGGGTGCTTGTGCTCAATCATAGTTTGCCAAGGTAGAACTCATTCGTCTACTGGGTATGGCCTCTGCAGGGAACTGAGGGCTACAAAAATGAACAAGGCAGGACAGGATATTTGCATGGTGCCAACATGTTACTCTGTGAGTTATTTATTAATTACAGAGGGAGATATCTGGTGATCAGAACTTTAACCATGCAATCAAATGTAGGTCACTAAGAGTGGGACACCTGACATGACATGGTATGCCCTAGGAAGTATAAAGCATCACCTATGAAATCATTTTACCAAAATAGCTTAACCTGAATCATCCAACCTTTATTTATTTACTTTATTTATTCATTATTATCTTTTTCAGACGAGGTCTTACTCTGTTGCCCAGGCTGGAGTGCAGTGGCACAATCATGGCATAAGTGATCTTCCCAGACTCAAGTGATCCTCCCCACCTCAGCCTCCCAAGCAGCTGGGACTACAGGCACTAGCCACCATGCCCAGCCCCAACCTCAATTTAATAGGAAGCATAGGTGATAAAGGAACCAAGCAAATTGTATCACACACACAAGCTGAATCAAGCTTACTTAGGTCAGAATTTTGGCTCTCCATGTATTAGCTGTGAGCCCAGAGGTAAGTAACTCAGCTTCTCTGAGACTCAGTTTTCTCTTCGGTAAAATGTGTGTACTCAGATATAACAGAGCCTTCCTAGGCAGCTCAGACTTGGCCTTAATGATTAATGATGCGTTAAGAAACAAAACAAGCCGGGTGCTGTGGCTCACGCCTGTAATCCCAGCACTTCGCTGAGGCCGAGGCGGGTGGATCACCTGAGGTCAGGAGTTCAAGACTAGCCTGGCCAACATGCTGAAACCCCATCTCTACTAAAAATACAAAAATTAGCCTGGTGTGTTGGTGCATGCCTGTAATCCCGGCTACTAGGGAGGCTGAGGCAGGGGAATCACTTGAACCTGGCAGGCGGAGGTTGCAGTGAGCTGAGATGGTGCCACTGCACTCCAGCCTGTGTGACAGAGCGAGACTCTGTCCAAAACAAAACAAAACAAAACAAAAAGGCATAAACACACGCACAGACACACACAGAGACTATGTGACATTTTAAAAGACAAATGGCTTGAATTCTTCAAAAAGTCAACATCATAAATTATAAAAATAGTTTAGGGATTGTTCTTGTGGGGCCAAGGCAAAGCTTATCCTTCAGCCTCTGAAGAGTCACAGAAAACCAGCTGACAAAAAGCTGATTAATAGGAGAAAGGGCATATTAAAATTTTTTTAACATGCATAGCACCAAGGAATCACAGGAGAGAATGATTACTCAATAACCCAGTAGGGTACAGAAGCTTGTGTACCCTTCTTCATAAGGGAGTGGGGAGACAATTCTTTTGAGGGGCAGTAAATGATTTTCAGGGAAAATGAGTGAGTCCAAAGACCAGTGGCCTGGGACCAAGTTTCCCTGGGCTCTGGGGGAGGTGACAGTACAGGTTATGGAAGAGGATGTCAAGCAAAGGCTGTCTTATTATGCAGATGGAAATATCTCAGGTTGTCTCTGATATGGTTTAACTCTGTGTCCCTACCCGAATCTCATCTCTAAGGGTTATCTCCATAATTCCCACATGTCCAGGGAGGAACCAGGTGGGAGGTGATTGGATCATGGGGGCATTTTCCCTTATGCTGTTCTCATGACAGTGAGTGAGTTCTCATGAGATCTGATGGTTTTATAAGGCACTTTTCCCTGCTCTTGCTCGGTCTCTCTTTCCTGCCACCATGTGAAGAAGATCTTTGCTTCTCCTTCACCCTCTGCCATGATTGTAAGTTTCCTGAGGCCTCCCCAGACATGTGGAACTGTGAGTCAATTAAACCTCTTTTCTTTATAAACTACCCAGTCTTGTGCAGTTCTTTATAGCAGTATGAAAATGGACTAATACAGTCTTGGAGCTGCCCTCAGAAAGGATAGATGGTAGCCTGTGGTTGACATAATCTTTTCTAGATCTGGACAAAGGATGGGTGGAGGCACTCAGAGGAAGCATGACTGTTCATTTCACTAACCTAGATTTTTCTGTATAAATGCAAATCTCTCCTACAAAAGGCAGCTTTTCAGGGCTATTCCTTTCTGCAGGTCCTCTGAATAGCCATCTCAAAATATGTCAAAGAAGTGTATTTTGGGGTCAGGCATGGTGGCTCATGCCTGTAATCGCAGCACTTTGGGAGGCCAAGGCAGGCAGATCATGAGGTCAGGAGTCACCAGCCTGGCCAGCGTGGTGAAACCCCATCTCTACTAAAGATACAAAAAATTAGTCAGGCGTGGTGGCGCATGCCTGTAATCCCAGCTACTTGGGAGGCTGAGGCAGGAGAATCACTTGAACCTGAGAGGTGGAGGTTGCAGTGAGCCGAGATCGCGCCATTGCACTCCAGCCTGAGCCACAGGGTGAGACTCCATCAAAAAAAAAAAAAAAAAAAAAAAAAGCACATTTTGGGGTGAATATGGAAATATGTTTGGTTTCTTTTAGTCTCCCATTTGAAACTTTATTTTCAGGAAGTTTTACCTATTAAAATAGGATTGCTAGTTACGGAGAGAGAAATCAGGTTAGTAATTGAGTGGCAAGGAATTTGCAAAGGGAGAAAATAACACAGATTAGGATGAGAATAAGCACATAGAAAAGAACAAACCTAAGCACTCTCCCCCACGCCCAATTAAACCAGTCTCACATTTCAGGGAATAGGCCAGTCCAATTAAGCAGTGGTATATCATTCTAGAAGACGGCATTGCAGATGGGTTGTCAAAGCTATGCCTCTATATATGATGCGGGCAGTCTTTAATAAGAGGCATTTCTGTGGAAACAGAAGAACAAAGGTTAATGTCTGGAGTAGTCTATAAGCTAGTTTTTCTAGAGTTTGGAGGGCAGTCCACTGCAAAAATTAGTGGCAATCTGACAGATTTTTCTGGTTTGCAGTTTGCATGTACAACATTTGTCCAAATATAAGCTGTTGTGGTGATTTTTCTTCAAAGCCAAGCTGACCAGCTTCAGCTTGTAGGCCATTAGGGAAAAGACGGTTTTAATTTCTAGTGATTCCAAGTCAGAAGGATGGGAGAACAATTGGAAACATTAGTCTGGAGAGTTGCAGCCAGATATTGGAGAAAACTGAAATTCTGGATTCAGCCTGGATAACAACAACAACAACAACAACAAACCCCTCAAAAACAAATGGACAGGGCTAGAATCTCATGCACTATAGTTTTCTTCTGAAACAAAAGCTTTCTCTTGCCATTTTCTCATTTTTATCAAAGATATTTATAGCAAGACTAATTTACTTGTAAAATAAGTTTAGTTTCATTAACTTGGCCTGGTTATTTGCATAAAATGCAATAACGATAGTGACTCATCATATAGACTCTTGTTAAGTTGGCTTTGCTGAAACTTCATAAGAAATGTCAAATTAGTCTTTTAAAAACCACTTGAGGCTTAGGAGTTAAGCCAAAGACTGTAAGACCAATACAAATTGAGTGAATTTCTCTCTTCCTGAGGTCCCCCAAATAACTTGAGGTTCCTGGGCCTGTCAGAAAGTGACATTCTTTACTTACTTCAAGGTTAGGAACCTTATTAGAGTACTGTGTAGACAAGGTACCAGGCCGGTCTTTCTAAAGGGCTTTTTATTGGCTCCATACAAGTCAACCTCAGTCTCTCAAAGCAGTCCAGTCATATTTCAAAATATGACATTCTAGTTAAAGCCTTGGTAAAATAACCAGTTTTTCCAACTGTGTTTTGTGGCAGATGAAAACAATCTTACTGAACTTACACAAATAACTATATTGTCACAAAATAAGAATACTCACAAATAGTTTCCAAATTCTAGAGGGAGTAGGTAGAGAGAGAGGTAAATGTTTTAAATCTGTTATGAAAGTACACTTTACTCAATTGCTGTAAGCTATAAATAGCCTTAAATAAGAAGAAAAAAGTTTTCTTAATTCTGGAAAACAAAATATAAAAATCAGCAATATGTCAAACAAAAAAAAGTCATAAAAAATCTTTCACTCTTCTACCAGTTCAGTCCCATCTACTTAGTTCTTGTTCTGCTTGATGTTAGGTGGGCGGTTTTACGAGTCCAGGTTTTCTGGTTTTGTTTTGTTTTTTAGTGTTCTGAAATTTTTTGCCTAGTCCAATGGTGATCTCAATGTTGTCAGAAACATGTATTTGTCAGGGTTCTTTCCATCCTTTCCACAAACCTCCTTGAAGATACAACATTTAGGATTTGCAAAGAGCTTTCAGGAAAAAAGTATCAAAATAAAGCAATTAACTGTGGACAACAGAACTTAAAATGGCCATACTTAAATAAATAATCGATTTTTAAAACTTGGTTATTTTCTGTGATCTACAATTTTACATAATCACCATAATTATGAGTTGATAACATGTCAGATTTTTAGGATTTGCATACAATTTTGGAACACATTAATGACATGTTTATACAAATATAACTCAAAAAAAAGGCTGAGCATCATTTTTTATTTGACAGTTCTTCCCATATAATTTAACGTACCAATAGGCCTGCTTATGAGCTCTCTTTTGGATGCTTCAGGGGCCTCTTTGAACATCTCAAAGTTAGTTTGAGGTTGAAAACACTTAATTTCAAATATAAAGTTTGATTTGGGGAAGCCTGTGAAATATGTAAAAGCTTGAAAACACTTCATCAAAATAGGAAAGGTTTAAAAGGTTTTAAACATTTTATCACAATAGGATCACAGGTCACTGTAAAACGATAGTCATTTAGCCAAAGTTATAATTTAATTATAAAAGATTTTGAAAAGCAAAAATCTTTACTTTTTGATAGAGAGGAGACAAATATTCAAATAATTAAAAGATCTAATAAAGTACGCAGAATCTGTTTCTGTCCTTCCTTTTTTTTTTTTGAGACTGAGTCTTACTCTGTTGCCCAGGCTGGAGTGCAGTGGTGCGATCTTGGCTCACTGCAACTTCTGCCTCCCAGGCTCAAGCGATTCTCCTGCCTCAGCCTCCCAAGTAGCTGAGATTATAGGTGTCTGCCACTGCGCCCAGCTCATTTTTG
Source organism: Hylobates moloch (assembly GCF_009828535.3). Classification (NCBI taxonomy): domain Eukaryota; kingdom Metazoa; phylum Chordata; class Mammalia; order Primates; family Hylobatidae; genus Hylobates; species Hylobates moloch. The sequence goes on along the minus strand of NW_026652290.1, from coordinate 62,609,060 downwards.
CATTTTTAGTAGAGACAGGGTTTTTGTTGGCCAGGCTGGTCTTGAACTCCTGACCTCAGGTGATCCACCTGCCTTGGCCTCCTAAAGTGCAGGGATTACAGGCGTGAGACACTGTGCCCGGCTTACTATCTTTTATTAGTAGTACACAAAAATTTTGTTCAAAGAGAAAACCAAAATTTACCCATGTTTCAGTGTATTGATACTAAAGCTAAATTTAATAAAACTTTATAAGCTCATCTTTATGAACTTTATAAGTTCATCTATTCTTTTTTTTTTTTTTGAGATGGAGTCTCGCTCTGTCGCCCATGCTGGAGTGCAGTGGCGCAATCTCGGCTCACTGCAAGCTCCGCCTCCCGGGTTCACGCCATTCTCCTGCCTCAGCTTCCCGAGTAGCTGGGACTACAGGCGCCCACCACCACGCCCGGCTAGTTTTTTTGTATTTTTAGTAGAGACGGGGTTTCACTGTGTTAGCCAGGATGGTCTCGATCTCCTGACTTCGTGATCCGCCCGCCTCGGCCTCCCAAAGTGCTGGGATTATAGGCGTGAGCCACTGCGCCCGGCAAGTTCATCTATTCTTAATTAGCTTTGACCACACAAGATTTCCATAAGCCTTTTATAACCTAACCTGGTATGAAATTTTTTCTACTGTCTTTCTTTTCCCAACTTTCTATATTCACTCAATTTTATGTATATCATTAAAATTTTGAAATAGGCCAGGCACGGTGGCTCATGCCTATAATCCCAGCGCTTTGGGAAGCCAAGGCAGGAGGATCACTGGAGCCCAGGAGTTCAAGATCAGCCTGGGCAACAGGGTGAAACCCTGTCTCTACAAAAAATACAAAAATTAGCCAGGTGTGGTGATGTGCGCCTGTAGTCCCAGCTACTTGGGAGGCTGAGGTGGGAGGATCACTTGAGGTCGAGAGGCAGAGGTTGCAGTGAGCTGAGAATGTGTCATTGGACTCCAGCCTGGGTGACAGAGTTAAGACGCTGTCCCAAAAAAAGGGAAAAAAAGAAACAACTTTTAACTGCAAAACTAGACAAAAGTATTTTTTAAAAACAAAAACACATGTCCTTATGCCTTTTTATAACTCTTTTCTCACCAAAAACATCTTGGGTTTTTTGTATACTTGGTATACAGGATTGTTTTCCCTTATTTCTAGTAGTTTCAATTACATACACTTAAACCAATATTATTTTTATTTACCAAAGATTACTAAAAATTCATATGAACTTGAAAAGCATTTGGTTTTATTTACTTAATTTATGAGCATTCATTTATTTACAAGTCAATTTGGTACCATGTAGACAATACAGAAACACAGATATGTACACATGTATACATAAAAACACAAATGTAAAGCCCTTATAGTTAGATTTTTTTTTTTTTTTTTTTTTTTTTTTTTTGGTGTGATACAGAGTTTGTGAGACAGTCTTCCTCTGTCACCCAGGCTGGAGTGCAGTGGCATGATCTTGGCTCTCTGCAACCTCCACCTCCCAGGTTCAAGTGATTCTTGTGCCTCAGCTTCCCAAGTAGTTGGGACTATAGGTGCCCACTACCATGCCCAGCTAATTTTTGTATTTTTAGTAGAGATGGGGTTTCACCATGTTGGCCAGGCTGGTCTCGAACTCCTGACCTCAATTGATCCAACCCCCTTGGCCTCCCAAAATGCCGGGATTACAGGCGTGAGCCACCACATCAGCCCTGTAGCTTTGATTTTTAAAACTAGCCATGAGACACATAACATTCACTAGCTTAAAAGGACAGTTGAATTCAAACTATGCCTTGTAAATAGAACAAATTAAAGCTTATCTGTCCCACATAAAGGGAGACTTTATTGAGTTTTAGAGGAAACAGGATAGCAAATTTACATCTCAAAGCCCAGAGAGAGAATTTAAGCTTTTTCAAGGAGTTTGGATGTGTTAGAGGGAGATTAAAAATGGATTCCAATGCCAGGCTGAACACTTGGGGAGACCGAGGCGGGCGGATCACTTGAAACCAGGAGTTCAGGACCAGCCTGGGCAACATGGTGAAACCCCGTCTGTACAAAAAATACAAAAAATTAGCTGGGCGTGGTTGCTTATGCCTGTGGTCCCAGCTACTGGAGAGGCTGAGGTGAGAGGATGGCTTGAACCTGAGAGGCGGAGGTTGCAGCGCACTGCACTTCAGCCTGCATGACAGAGCCAGATCCCGTCTCAAAAATAAAATACAATAAAATAAAAGATGCCAGGCCGGGCACGGTGGCTCACGCTTGTAATCCCAGCACTTTGGGAGGCCGAGGGGGGCGGATCACGAGGTCAGGAGATCGAGACCACGGTGAAACCCCGTCTCTACTAAAAATACAAAAAAAATTAGCCGGGCGTGGTGGCGGGCGCCTGTAGTCCCAGCTACTCTGAGAGGCTGAGGCAGGAGAATGGCGTGAACCCGGGAGGCGGAGCTTGCAGTGAGCCGAGATTGCCCCACTACACTCCAGCCTGGGCGACAGAGCGAGACTCCATCTCAAAAAAAAAAAAAAAAAGATGCCAAAAGTAACACAGAATCACAGGAATTTGCCACAGGATTGAATAAGGATACCAATTTTAGTTAGATAGGTAGCTTCCTATTGTCTTTTTCAGCTGGATGACTGAGCTCAGGGTGGAGGCCACTGAGGAGCAAAACCAAGCATTTGCAGCCTCTAGGGCCCAACCCTCACACATGGAAAAGGCAGGTGCAGCTTGCCTTTTTCTCCTCTGTAAAACGGGTGTAACTGAAGTATAACAGACCCTTCCTGGGCAGCTCAGATCTGGCCTTGCCAGATAACGACACATTAAAAAACAAAACAAAAAGATATAAAGCTGACTGTGAAAGGAGTAAGGTATAATATATTGTATTTCTTTGAAATTGGGACACATTTTGAACTGATGGGCGCTTGTAATTGGTAATTCTCTTCCTTCATACCTTTCTTCCTTCCTAAAATATGATGTGCCTTTTTTTTTTTTTTTTTTTTAAGAGGTGAGTTTTCCAGGCTGGGGTGTCTGTTTATTCACAGGCATCATCCCACTACTGATTAGCATGGGAATTTTGACCTGCTCTGTTTCCAACCTGGGTTCACCTCTCCTTAGGCACCCTGGTGGTCCTCTGCTCCTGCGAGGTGACCATACTGATGCCAAACTTAATGCAGACATCCAGTCAGCATAGCACACTACATCCCAGAACTCCTGGGCTTTGTGAGCTCATCCTCTCTCAGCCTCCCAGGTAATGGCACTACAGGTGTGTACTACCACGCCCAACAATGATGTATCTTGCCATCGATTCTATCTTACAGTCATTCACATCTTGGATTAGATAAAATATGGCAGATTCAATGCTGAAATTTTCCTGGAGATATGGAAGAAAGAGTAAGTGATATTTCATGTACCAGAACTTTGAAAAATCCTCTCTAAATGTCCCACTATTTCCGCACAAATCCGCCCCCGCCTCTGTTGTGGCCATGACACCTTCCCCTCCTCTTGAGCCTGCCAGCCCTTGCCAGGTTCCTCCCAGCTCCTCGTCTTTGCCTTCACTTTCTCCTTACTCTCCTCTTCCACCCCTTAATCTGCCCCCCTCCCCCAGCCCTTCCAGGTCTCCATCTCTTTATTCTAATTTAGCCTTCCCTCTCTCTCTCTTCGCTTTTCCACTTCCTGTCCCCAGCAGCACCCCATCAAGTAAAATGAAGCACCCTCCAAGGAATCTACCTTCTTAGAAAGTGAAGAGCAGGGAGACAATTATACGTACTTAACGTTTAATATTTTTTGTGTTTCATGGATAATAATATCTACCTCATGAGGCTTTCGGGAGGATTAAAAGAGAGAGGGAATGTAAAACACTTGGCAAGTGGCTGGCGCATGTTAAGAATTCACCAAATGTTAGCTGACATTATTTACTGTTGTTCTGTAAATGATTGTACAATCAATACTGTAACAACACAGGGAAGAGGAAAGAAGAAAAAGACCAAAGGAATAAGAATCACCTAGAGAATCAACACCATATATTTTTCTAGTAGTAATCGTAAACATGCCACAATGAATTTGATTTTTGTGCTTTTCCTGTGACAGAGCATTCTTATGAATCATAGCTCATAAATGACAATATCAAAGGGTGGAAAGAAAGTCGTGTATTTTTAATGTATTTTAACATGTAGCATTTTGTGATGTTTTTAGATCGTGACAAAGAGGAAATTACTGTCATCTTCATCCTTTATCTAGTATGAAGCTCTTTTTTTTTTCTTTTATTGAGACCGAGTTTTTGTTCCTGTTGCCCAGGCTGTAGTGCAATGGCACTACCTTGGCTCACTGCAACCTCTGCGTCCCGGGTTCAAGCAATTCTCCTGCCTCAGCCTCCCGAGTAGCTGGGATTATGGGCACCTGCCACCATGCCTAGCTAATTTTTTTTTTTTTTTTTTTGAGACAGAGTCTTGCACTGTCGCCCGGGCTGGAGTGCAGTGGCACAATCTCAGCTCACTGCAACCTCTGCCTCCCGAGTTCAAGCAATTCTCCTGCCTCAGCCTCCTGAATAGCTGGGATTATAGGCGCCCGCCACCATGCCTGGCTAATTTTTTGTATTTTTAGTAGAGACAGAGTTTCACTATGATGGCCGGGCTGGTCTCGAACTCCTGACATCATGATCCGCCTGCCTCAGCCTCCCAAAGTGCTGGGATTACAGGAGTGAGCTACCGCACCTGGCCCACCTGCTAATTTTTTTTTTTTTTTTTTTGTATTTTCAGTAGAGATGGGGTTTCACCATGTTGGCCAGGCTGGTCTTGAACTCCTGACCTCAGGTGATCACCCGCCTTGGTCTCCCAAAGTGCTGGGATTACAGGCATGAACCACTGCGCCTGGCCGGAAGCTCTTTTTCTTTAGAAGACCATGCTGCAGAAACTTCAAAATACAAAAGAATGCTACTATCTACTATTCTGGTAAAGTATTTTAAGAGGACTGCAAAAAACTAGGGTAATAGTTTTTAAAATGCTTCCTTGTTTCTAGTAATGGAATGTAAGAGGGAAACTGTGGAGTTTAAGTCATAACTTGTGGTCTTGGTCGTCAATTCACATCATGTGACTGGAAATTGAAGATACTGCCCCAAAGGCTGAGACTGGGAAACAGACCCTATGCTGTGGACTGAATTGTACCCCCAATCCCAAATTCACATGCTGAAGCTCTAACCCCCAATACGGTAGTATTTTCTTTTGGAGATAATTAGGGTTAGATGAGCTCATGAGGATGGGGCCTTCATAATGAGATTGGCATCTTTATAAGAAGAGACACCAGAGAGTTTGCTCTCCTACTACAAAGAGTCACGTGAGCCCACAGCAAGATGATGGCTGCCTGTGAGCCAAGAGAAGAGGCTTCAGAATGAAACCTACTTGCTGGCACCTTGATCTTAGACTTCCAGCCTCCAGAACTATGAGAAGTAAATTCCTGTTTAAACACTCAGCCTATAGTGTTTTGTTACGACAGCCCAAGTTGACAGCTGACTAATTACAGTCTGGTGGCCTCCGTTATCAAAGTCAGCAACGAAGTTAACATAGAGCTTTCTTAGGCCCGCTTTTCCACACAGAGGGCAATCTCCTAAAAGTAGTGTGAACATTGGGACAACGTGATCCTTCTGTAGTTCATAAGCATCATGCCTGGGTTTTCGCATTCCTGTGTGAGCTGTGCCTCCCTCAAACCTTGTTATGGCATCGGCATGTTACCCATCTGATGTGAAAAAGAAAAAAAAAGAGGAAGAAAATATAATTAAAAGGAGAATCAATGTGAGAGGGAAGGACATATGCATAATACTGTAAAACCAATGGAAGGCTTGATGAAACTCAGAACTAGGAAGTTCTATTTTAAGAAATTGCAACATGCAGCTTAACTGTTTCTGGATTTCTTTGCCGGCTGAAAAGTGGGGATGATGAATTGACACCCACTACAGGGGCATTTTGCTTCCTCAGCAAGTTTCATGCAGCTGCTTCAGTGCTGACTACTGCAGTAGCCGCTGACAGCGTCTCCCGAGGGTCCCCAGCTAAGAGCCCTTAGACTACATGAGTGGACTAGGACACAAATTACCTGTGCCAAAAAGGTTTGCCTTGCCTTTGGGAAAACCTCATCTTCCCTAGAGGGAAATTCTTTTTTTTTTTTTTTTTCTGGACAGAGCCTCAGTCTGTCACCCAAGCTGGAGTGCAGTGGTGCGATCTTGGCTCACTGCAACCTCCACCTCCTGGGTTCAAGCAATTCTCATGCCTCAGCCTCCTGAATAGCTGGGATTATAGGTGCGCACCACCACACCTGGCTAATTTTTGTATTTTTAGTAGAGAAGGGGTTTCACCATGTTGGCCAGGCTGGTCTCAAACTCCTGACCTCAGGTGATCCGCTTGCCTTGGCCTCCCAAAGTGCTGGGGTTATAGGTGCGAGCCACAGCACCTCGTTGTGAGAAATTCTTAATCCAGTTCTTTTTGGGGCTCTGAGAGTATAAATATGATAAATTAAAGGCAGTTTCCCAGGGAGCTATGTGACACTAAAAAAAAAATTCTTCTTCTCTTCCTCCATTTTGCCATATATTTGTATTGTTCTTTCACATGTGGTGGGAGAACATTTTGCTTCTTACTAAGAGAAATGTCTTACGTTGAGGGGAAATGGTTCTTAGTTTAGAAAATTACCTTGCTGGCCCCTAGGGTTGCTGACGGTGAGACTCAGCTTCAGGGCAGAATGGGCTGCACAAAGAGGGTATTTGGATGTGAGACCTTTGGGAGATAATTTTGAATTGTCCTGCCCAGTAAGGTGGGACGAATATTGAATTCCTGGAGATAGTTCTGGAAAGAGGGTCAGGGAAGAGAAGGGAGGGACTGTGGAAAGGTTCGCAGGGGTGTCCAAACTTTTGGCTTCTCTGGGCCACATTGGAAGAAGAAGAATTGCCTTGGGCCACATATAAAATACACTAACACTGATGATGCTGATGAACTTAAAAAAAAAAAAAAAAACTCAAAAAAAATCACATAATGTTTTAAGAAAGTTTATGAACATTTTCACTACTGTTCGGTTCTTGAAGGAAAAAAAAAAAAAGAAAGTTTACGAATTTGTGTTGGGCCACATTCAGAGCCATCCTGGGCCACAGGTTGGACAAGCTTGGTTTAGACGAAGGAAGGTGGAGGGGTTGACTTAATGTGCAGGTAGCCCAGTGTGAGGCCTGAGAAGGGAGAACCAGCAAAACATGCAAAACGGCAGGGATGCTTCTGGATTCTAGCAGTCAATAAGAAAATGGTGGCTGTGCAGTGCTGTGAAGAACGCCTCTCCAAAGCTTTGTAGATATCTGCTGCACACAACTGCTTTGGGCAAGTTATGGCTCCAAGAAATCAAGAGGGATCTAGGGTCCAGTGGTAGGACCAAGAGAAGGGAACAGCCACAGTGCAAGGCATAGGAATTCAGTGGGAATAGGAAATGGGAGTGGGAGCTGGCCACCAAAACAAAACCCCAGGAATGCATAGCTTGAGCTATTTAGATGCAAAGGTTAACAGAAAGGGCAACTTGCTGAGGCTGAGGACTTCCCAGCTGTCAGATCTGAGTCACGTGGAGGAGTAAGGGTGTGGTTGTACTCTTGGGCACTGGAAGAGATCAAGTCCCATCCAAGTAGGGGATGGGGGTGGGGGGTTGAGGGGGCAGTAGGGGGGGTCCAGAAGAGGGAGGACATGCCCACAGCTATCCTCGACAGTCCTGCCCATCCTCTGGGGGAAAAGTCAAACCCCAGATTTCAAAATGGCTTCAAAGCAAATTCTGATCTGCTTCATGGTCTAACTTTAGAGATGTCTGAGGGTGTGAGTGGGCAGCTGGATGGATGAGATGGTTTTTTTATACTTTTAAAATTTCTTCTGTTTATTCCCATTCTTTCATATTTAGCAAAGTCATTTTGAAAGCCTGCTACAACTGTGTTAAGGATGTCAAATATAATTTTCAAATAGTTAAGAATGTAACATAAGTGAGCCCTTGTCAAAGATGTGTTTAGCTCTCTAATGAGGACACCAGCAAGATGGCAACACCAGTTCAAAGTTTATATGTAGTCGGTGAAAAGAAGAATGCAGAAAGATGGCAGAGTCAGATACAAAACAGGTCCTGACAGAGCAATAACTGTAACCTTTGGGCTTATCTTTTCTACCGGAGAGAAATCATTTACTTCACCAGAAAAAAAAAAAAAAAAAAAAAAACTTTGCAAAACATATTAATATTTTATAGATTAAATCTAGCTTTTCAGAACCTAGCCTGATCAACTGCAAATAGTAAGTCAAGAGGCCAGGCACGGTGGCTCACCCCTGTAATCCCAACACTTTGGGAGGCCAAGGTGGGAGGATCACTTGAGCCCAGCGGTCTAAGGCTGCAGTGAGCTATGATTTTGCCACTGCACTTCAGCTTGGGTAACAAAGTAGGACCTTGTCTCTATTAAAAAAAATAATAAGTAGGTCAACTGAAGTTATATCCCTTAGAAAAGCAGATGAGTGTTAGGAAGGTTGTTACACAATAGTCAGTCATGTGGCTTTGAAAGGGCATGCGGTAATCTTTGTGCTGAATTTCCAATTTTTGGATGATTTTTCTTAAGGGAAAGCAGGGGACTAGATTATTGTCCTCACTTAACTCACAGAGCTAAAGGGGAGCAACAGAGTCTTGGAGCCACCATGATGGGGTAGAAGTAATAAAGGGAAAGAGAGATGGTTGAAACTCGAGAAATAAAAAGAAGACTGCCTGCTCATCCCTGCCCTCCTGGAGAGTCTTCTTTTACTTCTAAAACCAGATTTTTCTGCTACTGATCTAATAAAGGGACTGCTGGTCTCTTATATCCATCAATACCTTCTGTGCTACCACTTGGGGACCCTTGAGTTTGCACTGGAGTCAAAACATTGTAGGGAACCCAGGCACGGCCCTATCCACTAGGGGTGACAGAGTTAAATGTTAAAATCTCTTTGGGACATTTTTGCAATATCTAGCAACATTATTTTTTTAATCGTGGTAAATTTATACATAACTTAAAATTTACCATTTTAACCATTTTAAGCATATGGTTCAATAGTATTATGCACATTGACATTGTTGTGCTATTATTACCATCATCCATCTCTAGAAGTTTTTCATCTTCCCAATTTCTTCCCCCCACAACCATTGGCAGTCACTATTCTACTTTCTGTCTGCATGAATTTAACTATTCTACTCATGTAAGTAGAAATGTACAATATTTGTCCTCTTGTATCTGGCTTATTTCACTCGGTAGAATATCTTCAGTCTGTCCATGTTATTGCATGTGTCTGAATTTCATTTCTTTTTAAGGCTGAATATTCCCTTTTATGTATATACAACATTTTGTTTATCCATTTGTTATGGTTTTGCTGTGTCCCCACCCAAATCTCATCTTGAATTGTAGCTCCCATAATCCCCACATGTTGTGGGAGGGACCCAGTAGAAGGTAATTGAATCATGGGGGCAGGTTTTCCCCATGCTATCCTTGTGATAGTGAATAAGTCTCACAAGATCTGATGGTTTTATAAAGGGCAGTTCCCCTGCGTATGTTCTCTTGCCACCATGTAAGACGTGCCTTTGCTCCTTCTTCACCTTCTGCCGTGTTTGTGAGGCCTCCCCAGCCATGTGTGAGTCCATTAAACCTCTTTTTTTATTTGTTTGTTTTGTTCTGAGACAGAGTTTCACTCTTGTTGCCCAGGCTGGAGTCCAATGGCTCGATCTCAGCTCATGGCAACCTTTGCCTCCCAAGTTCAAGGGATTCTCCTGCCTCAGCCTCCCAAGTAGCTGAGATTACAGGCATGCACCACTATGCCTGGCTAATTTTGTATTTTTAGTAGAGATAGAGTTTCTCCATGTTGGTCAGGCTGGTCTCCAACTCCCAACCTTAGGTGATCTGCCCACCTTGGCCTCCCAAAGTGCTGGGATTACAGGCGTGAGCCACCGTGCCCGGCCAAACCTCTCTTTCTTTATAAATTACCCAGTCCCAGGTAATTCTTCATAGCAGGATGAAAATGAACGAATACACCATTCATCCACTGATGCCTATCAACATTTAAAATGAACATACTCTTTTGATCCAGCAAGTCTATTTCAAGGACTTTGTCCTATGCATATACTTGCGTATATACACAAAGATGGTATTTGTAGAAGACCCTCTTGGTTGCTACCCAATAGACATTTCATCCTTTCTTCTTGCCAAGGACCTTGAGTTTCTTCAGGTATCAGGATGTTCTGTGATCAGGACAAGCCTGTTCTTCCACAGCTCCAGGGATTAATCTTAACTGGTATAAGCCAATAAGAGTAATTATTTCCCTCTTTAACAGTGATTGGTTTATGGATGGGTATGTTCTAGCTAATGATTTGTGAAGAGAAGTCTGTGGCAGGGCTTCTGGGAAAAGTTTTCCTCCCTGAGAAAAAGAGATGTGAGAGAAGAAATTGATTTCTTGTCTTTGAACAGCTGAATCATGATGGGATGGCTGGAACAGTACATGCCATCTTACTTCCAAACCTAGGGCAAAAAATCAAACACTCTGAAGATGGCAAGAGAAATATGGAAAACACTTGGTCCCTTAATGATATTGTTGGACCACTAAATTAACTCATCCTGGGACCACCTAGCTGCAGATCTCTTGTTATGTAAGATAATAAATCCTATGGTTTACTTACAGTTGGGTGTTCTGTTATTTTCATTCTAAAACACTAATTGATACAGTGTTTATTGCAGCATTGTTTGTAATAGTGAACACCCTAAATGTTAATCAATAGAGGACTCATTAAATAAATTATGTAACATCCATACAATAAAATACTATGCAGTTGTAAATAAAAAGAAGTGGATTTATATGCGGATATGGACTAAGATCTAAGAAATAGTGAATAGGGGCTGGGCACGGTGGCTCACGCCTGTAATCCCTCTGCCTTGGGAGGCCAAGGCAGGTGGATCATGAGGTCAGGAGATAGAGACCATCCCGGCTAACACGGTGAAACCCTGTCTGTTCTAAAAAATACAAAAAATTAGCTGGGCGTGGTGGCGGGTGCCTATAGTCCCAGCTACTCTGGAGGCTGAGGCAGGAGAATGGTGGAGCTTGCAGTAAGCCGAGATTGCGCCACTGCACTCCAGCCTGAGCGACAGAGCAAGACTCTGTCTCAAAAAAAAAAAAAAAAAGAAAAAAGAAATAGTGAATAGGAATAGCAAAGTACATAAACATTTCTAAGTAGGCTCCTGTTTGTGTGTTAAAAAATATACGCATATATACGTTTGTGTAAATACAGAAAATTTATGCAAGTGTATGCAACAAATTTTTAATAAGGTACCTCTGGGGAATGAGGCTAGGAGTACCAGGACGGAAGGGAGACTTACTTTTTATTTTATGCTTCTCTTTAAAGTTTGTATTTTTATACTGAGATCATGTATTACTCTTTCAATTTAAAAAGAAAGTTCAAAACCACTATCACCATAGCAAAAACACTAATATCAGTTCAGAGTGTAAACTGCCAACTTCCAGGCACTGTCTTTTGCAGTGAGCCAGCCACGGATCTGCTTAAAGCTGATAGAGGCTTGGCTTCAGAAGGTAGAGGCAGGACTTTCAAAAGAGGCACATCGTAGGTGGAATCTGGTCCAAGAAAATTTATCCCCAAACAGGGTTAATTGAGCCCCCTGTTTTGTCTTTTGTAACTACCCTAAGGCTGATATTCAGCTAGGATACATTGGCATGGGCATATCATTTATAACTGGGGTCCATTCTGACTGGGCTGGTCCCCTTTCAGAGTATTTTGTGCCCATGAGGGACCAGCTGTTAAATATCTTGAATATCGTGTCTAACCTGTTCCACTCAGTATGCCTACCTCTTCTTGTGCCTTCAACCATCTGAAGATGTCCTTAACTGTTGGTTAGTAACCTTGTCTCCTGATAGTGAACATTTTCGGGGATGTATTTGGCCGCAGGTAATATAATACCAACTAAAATAGCTTCAACAATATACAGTTTTTGGGCTGGGCATGGTGACTCATGCCTGTAATCCCAGCACCTTGGGAGGCTGAGGCAGGAGGATTGCTTGAGTCCAGGAGTTCGAGACCAGCCTGGGCAACAAAGTGAGACCTTGTCTCTATAACAAACAAAAAAAGTAGCCATGCATGGTGGCATGTGCCCATGGTCCCAGCTACTCAGGAGCCTGAGGCAGGAGGATCGCTTGAGCCTGGGAGGTTGAGGCTGCAGTGAGCTGTGATCACACCACAGCTTGGGCAACAGAGTGAGACCATGTCTCAAAACAAACAAACAAACAAACAAACAAACAAGCAAACAATACAGTTATTTTGTATAACAAGTCTGGTTAGTAGTGGGCAGTTTTGGGGTTAATCGGGTGGCTCAGTAGTGTCATTGGAGACCAGGAGCCTTCTCACTTTTCTTTCTGCCATCTCGGCATGTTGACAAATCTCCCCGGCGGCCATCAGATGGCTGCTGTAGCACTGAGTATTATCTTCACATGACAGCACCCTCACAAGATGGTTAAGGAAGAGGATATAGTGGACCTTTTCCTCTTGTGATTCTTTCTCTTATTTTTAACAAATGAGTAAAATCTTCCCTAACAGCTATGAGTAGGTGTCCACTTGTGTTTTGTTTTGTTTTGTTTTGAGACAAAGTCTCGCTCTGTGGCCCAGGCTGGAGTGCAGTGGTGCGATCTTGGCTCACTGCAACCTCCACCTCCCAGGTTCAAGCAACTCTTCTGCCTCAGCCTCCTGACTAGCTGGGACTACAGGCGCACACTACCATGCCCGGCTAATTTCTTGTATTTTAATAGAGATGGGGTTTCACTGTGTTGCCCAGGCTGGTCTCAAACTCCTGAGCTCAGGCAATCCACCTGCCTCAGCCTCCCAAAGTGCTAGGATTGCAGGTGTGAGCCACCGTGCCTGGCCCCACTTGTGTTTTATTAGCCAGAACTAAGTCATGTGACTACCCTTAGACCAACCAATTGCTGACAATGAGGATGAGCTTTGGACTAATTATGATTAATCTTTTTCAGTTGTGCATACTGACCCTGAATCAAATCAGGTTTCTGCCTACAAGAAGGAAGAAGAAATGGCAGCTAGGTAAGTAATCAGCTATGACTGGCACTAATACCTCTTTAGTTTGTGTTCTCTTTAACTTGGAATTCCATCAATAGTCTGTTACTCAGCTGGGCACGGTGGCTCACACCTGTAATCCCAGCACTTTGGGAGGCCAAGGCAGTGGATAGCTTGAGCCTGGGAGCTTGAGACCAGCCTGGCCAACATGGCGAAACCGCGTCTCTACAAAAATTAGCCAGGTGTGGTAGCTTGTGTCTGTAGTCCCAGCTACTCTGGAGGCAGAGGTTGCAGCAATCAGAGATGGTGCCATTGCACTTCAGCCTATGTGACAGAGTGAGACCCTGTCTTAAAAAAAAAAAAAAATAGTAGTCTGTTGCTTCTTTCTTTCCGTTTTGAAATAATGTTCATGTGTTTCTTATTATAAAAGTAATGTATGCTCATTGCTAATTAAAGGGAATATAGAATACACGGAGAAAATAAATCAACGTGTGTGTGTGTGTGTGTGTGTGTGTGTGTTTGTATGTATTAGGGTTCTCCAAATTAACAGAACCTATATGATATATATGTTAATTTATTTATTTATTTCTGAGATAGAGTCTTGCTCTGTCGCCCAGGCTGGAGTGCAGTGGCATGATCTCAGCTCACTGCAACCTCTGCCTGCCAGGTTCAAGCAATTCTCCTGCCTAAGCCTCCCAAGTATCTGGGATTACAGGTGCTCACCACCATGCCTGGCTAATTTTTTATTTTTAGTAGAGACAGGGTTTCACCATGTTGGCCAGGCTGGTCTTGAACTCCTGACCTTAAGTGATGTGCCTGTCTCGGCCTCTCAAAGTGCTGGGACTACAGGCATGAGCCTCCATACCCGGCCTGAACCAATATGATATATATGGATATATAGGAAGATATATATTGTGACGGATTGGTTCACGTGATCGTGGAGGCTGAGAAGTCCCATAATCTGCCATAGGTAAGCTGTAGATTGTGACATTGTGGTAAAATAAGAAATACATATTTGTTCTCTGTCCCTGGTTCCTGGCACAGAGCCCCCAATCCCTTGGAATTCCTGGGTGATAGGAGGATCTTTTGTTCTAATTAGGTGACTCTTGGTGGGCTTCTGGATGGGAGTTGGTCACCAGAAAGACCAAGCCATGATTAGAAGCTTAGAACTTTCAGCTTCAACCCCCATCCTCTGGGAGGGTGAGAAGGACTGGAGACTGAGTCAATAATCCATCATGCCTATGTGATAAAGCTGCTATAAAAATCCCTGAACTATGGGATTCAGAGAGCTTCCTCGTTGCTGAACACATGTAGGTACCAGAGGGTGGTGTGCTGACAAGGGCACGGAATCTCCATGCCCCTTCCTACATACCTCACCCTATGCATCTCTTCTCTTTGGTTGTTCTTCTGTATCCTTTTTAAGGTCCTTTATAATAAATGGGTAAACATAAATAGTTTCCCTGAGTTTTGTAAGCCACGCTAACAAATTAATTGAACCTGAGGAGGGATTAATGGAAACTCCCAATTTATGGCTGGTTGGTCAGATGTACAGTCACAACCTGGAGAATTTGTGACTGGCATCTGAAGTGGGGGCACTCTTCTGGGACTTCTTGTGGGACTGAGCCCTTAACCTGTGGTATCTGACGCTAACTCCAGGTAGATAATGTCAGAATTGAGTTAAATTGGGTATACCTAGTTGGCACCTGATGGAGAATTGGCTGATGACACACATTTTGGTGACTAGAGGTGAAGTATTGAGCGGTGAGTGTGTGAGGGTAGGGAAAGCAATTTGGTTTTTCCTGTCTCAGAGACCAGGAGAGTTGGTGATGTAGTTCCAGTCCAAGCCCAAAGGCCCGAGAACCAGGGAAGCCAATGGTATAAGTCCCAGTTCTAAGCCAAAGACCTAAGAACAGGGTAGAGGGTGGGGTGTGGTGGATGGCGTGTATCCTGGTCAGAGTCTGAAGGCCTAAGAAGTGGGAGGCTGATGGTTCAAGTCCCGGTCTAAGTCTGAAGGCCTAAGAACTGGAAGCACTGATGTCTGAGGGCCTGAGAAGATGGATATCTGAACTTTAGCTGAGAGAATGAATTCACCCTTCCTCCGCCTTTTCATTCTATTTGGGTTCTCAACAGATTGGATCATGCCCACCCACGTTGGTGAGGGTATCTTCTTTACTCAGTCTGCTGATCCTGATGCTACTCTCTTCCAGAAACATTCTCACAGACACACCCAGAGAGAATGTTTTACCAGTTAGCTATACATTCCTAAGCCCAGTCAAACTGAGACATAAAATTAACCATCACAGAATGTATGTGTATGTGCATATATATATGTGTGTGTGTGTGTGTGTGTGTGTGTGTGTATGATGATCTAGTTTAGTATCTCTGTGTGTGTGTGTGTGTGTGTCTATGATCTAGTTTAATATCCTATCTATTTTCACTTAACATTTCCTGATGAACTTGCTGTCTCCCCTCTTGGTCCCAGCCCCCTCTTCACACTTGTCCAAAATAAGGAAAAGAAGCACAGAATACATCATAAATCTCAGTGAAGTGATTAATTAGATCAAAGTCACTTTTGATTTGGAAATGTCCTTGTTTCGTCGCTCCTGACTGGTCTCCACATGGGCATGCCATCTTAACACTGTCCACTGAAGAGCACCCTCCTGGGTTCCAAGGACATTTGGACACCTGGGTGCAACATGAGAATGAGGGAACATACTCTTCTCCAGGCTGTCTAGAGCTTGACATTGGGACTGACCACACCTTCATGTAGAAACTTGGCCTCACCCTTGCAGGCCTGACAGAGTTTTCCGCACCTAAATCTCAGCTTGAATTGTAACTCCTACAATCTCTATGTGTTGCAGGAGGGACTCAGTGGGAGGTAATTGAGTCATGGGGGCGGTTCTTTCTCATGCTGTTCTCGTGATAGTGAATAAGTCTCACGAGATCTGATGGGTTTTATAAAGAGGAGTTTTTCTGCACAGGTTTTGCCTGCCGCCATCTACCTAAGACATGACTTGCTCCTCCTTGCCTTCTGCCATGAT
Organism: Hylobates moloch; assembly: GCF_009828535.3. Taxonomy (NCBI): domain Eukaryota; kingdom Metazoa; phylum Chordata; class Mammalia; order Primates; family Hylobatidae; genus Hylobates; species Hylobates moloch. The sequence goes on along the minus strand of NW_026652290.1, from coordinate 62,592,963 downwards.
TGTGAGGCCTCCCCAGCCATGTGGAACTGTAAGTACATTAAACCTCTTTCTTTCGTAAATTGCCCAGTCTTGAGTATATCTTTATTAGCAGCATGAAAATTCTGCTAATAAACACCTATATCTCCAAACAAGCTGATAGCTTCAACTGTTATATAAAGTATACATATGCTCAGTGTTGGTGAGAGGGGTTAATCTCTGTCTTCATGAAACATTGTTCATTCCTTCAGTGTGTCCTTATGTTGGATTATAGGGAGCTGTGCACAGGAGTCTCTCTTGCTAAGCTGGACCTCTGGGAGCCACAGATGGGAAACCGTTTGCTCTTCGCATAAGTTCCCTGATTATTCAATGTGTCCCCAGTATACTGTCACTTCAGGAGGCTTTACTTTAGAAGAAACATGGTCTATGATGGTGCTATGGATTATCTGTCTTTGTTGTTGTTTATTTGTTTTTTGAGACTAAGTCTCGCTCTGTTGCCCAGGCTGTAGTGCAGGGGTGCAATCTCGGCTCATTTAAACCTCTGCCTGCCAGGTTCAAGTGATTCTCCTGCCTCAGCCTCCACAGTAGCTGGGATTACAGGCACCCACCACCATGCCTAGCTAATTTTTGTATTTTTAGTAGAGATGGGGTTTCACCATGTTGGCCAGGCTGGTCTTGAACTTCTGACCTCAAGTGATCTGCCCACCTTGGCTTCCCAAAGTGCTGGGATTACAGGCTGTTTTTCTTAATGTATAGTTAATTTTGGTTACAGAGCTGGCAGAGACAAATGCCTGCTGGCAATAGGATTTAGACCTATTATCTGAGGACGGTTCCTCAAAGCTCAAAGTGAAGGAAAAAAGAGATAAAAGCAGATCTTTTCTTGCAATTCTATTCCTTCAGGCCATGAAACTTAAATGTCATCTTTTAGGTAATGGAAAGCCATGAAAGGCTTTAACCTCAACTCTATGAGGACCTCCTTGGCAACATGTGGCAGATTATATTTTCCAAAGATGGCCACAATGTCTCCCATCCCCCATACCTTTCTGCAATGTGACCTTGTCATTCCCTCATCAAGAGGTGGATTGAATTCTCCCATTGAATCTGGCTGGCCTTAGTGATTCCCATGTGAGGTTACCAGATTTAGTAAATGAAAATGCATGATGCCCAGTTGAATTTGAATTTCAGATGAACAACAAATGGCATTTGTTATATAGAAGTATGTCTCATTAATATAGTTTGGATGTTTGTCTCCACGCAAACCTCATGTTGAATTGTAATCTGCAATGCTGGAGGTGAGGCCTAGTGGGAGGCATTTGGGTCGTGGGGGCAGATCCCTCATTTCTTGGTGATGTCTTTGTGATAGTGAGTGAGTTCTCAAGAGATGTGGTCATTTAAAAGTGTGTGGCACCTCCCTCCAACTTTCTCTTGCTCTTACTTTTACCATGTGAAGTGCCTGCTCCTGCTTCATCTTGTGCCATGAATAAAGGTTCCAGAGGCCTCCCCAGAAGCAGATGCCAGAACTATGTTTCCTGTAAAACCTCAGAACCCTGAGCCAATCAAACCGTTTCTTCTTATAAGTGACCCAGCCTTAGGTATTTCTTTATAGTAATGCAAGAATGGCTTAATACAGACAATTGGTAGTTGGAGTGGTGCATTGCTATAAAGATACCTGAAAATGTGAAAGCAGCTTTGGAGCTGGGTAACAGGCAGAGGTTGGAAGAATTTGGAGGGCTTAGAAGAAGACAGGAGGATAAGGAAAAGTTTGGAACTTCTTAGAGACTGGTTAAATGGTTCTGACCAAAATGCTGATAGTGATATTGACAGTGAAATCCAGGCTGACAAGGTCTTAGATGGAAATGAGGAACTTATTGGGACTTGAAGCAAAGGCTGTGCCTGTTATGCCTTAGCAAAGAGCTTGGCTGCATTCTGTTCATGCTCTAGGAATGTGTAGAAGTTTGAATTAAAGAGAGTTGATTTAGGGTATCTGGCAGAGCATTCAAGAGGTAGCCTGGTGGCTTCTAACAGCCTAGCTACACTCAAATGTAGAAGCAAGTAAATGACTTAAAGTTGGAACCTATATTTAAAAGGGAGACAGAGCATAGAGAAAATTTGCAGCCTGATCATGTGGCAGAGAAAGAAAATGCTTTTTCTGGAGGGGAATTCAAGCAGGCTGTGGAGCAACCACTTGCTAGAGAGATTTGCATGACTGAAAAAGAGCCAAGTGTTAATAGCCAAGACAATGGGAAAAAGGCCTTGAAGGCATTTCAGAGACCTTCAGGCAACCCCTCCCATCACAGCCTCTGAGGCCTAGAAGGACTAAATGGTTCTGGGGGCCAGGCCCAGGGCCCTGCTGTTCTATGCAGCCTTGGGACACTCCTTTCCACATCCTGGCTGCTCTAGCTCCAGCCTTGGCTCAAAGGGCCGCAGATACTTCTCATGCTGTCACTTTGGAGAATACAAGTCTCTGTAAGCCTTGGTGGCTTCCACATGGTGTTAAGCCTGCGGGTGCACAGAGTGCAAGAGTGAATGAGGCTTGGCACCCTCTACCTAGATTTCAGAGAATGTAGGAAAAGCCCAGGTGCCCAGTCAGAAGACTACTGCAGGGGCAGAGCCCCACAGAGAACATCTACTGGGGCAGTGTGGAGGGGAAATGTGGGGTTGGAGCCCCTACACAGTCTCCACTGGGGCACTGCCTAGTGGCATTGTGAGAAGGGGGCCACTGCCCTCCAGATCCAAGAATGATAGATCCACCAGCAGCTTACACCTTGTGCCTGGAAAAGCTGCAGGCTCTCAACAACCTGTTAGAGCAGCTTAAGGGCTGGACCCTGTAAAGCCACAGAGGTGGAGCTGCTCAAGGCCTTGAGAGCCCAGCCCTCACACCAGTGTGCTTTGGATGCGGGACATGGAGTCAAAGGAGATTATTTTGGAGCCTTACGATTTAATGACTGCCCTGCTAGGGTTTGGATTTGCATGGGCTCTGTAGCCCCTTTCTTTTGGCTGATTTCTCCCTTTTGGAATGGGAGTATTTACACAATGCCTATGCCCCCATTGTATCTTGGAAGTAAATAACTTCTTTTTAATTTTATAGGTTCACAGATGGAAGGGACTTGCCTTTTCTCAGATGAGAATTTGGACTTTGGACTTTTGAGTTAGTGCTAGAATGAGTTAAGACTTTGGGGAACTATTGGGAAGGTATGATTTTATTTTACAATGTGAGGACACAAGATCTGGCAGGGGCTGGGGCAGAATGATATATTTTGCATGTCTGTCCCTGCTCAAATCTCATGATGAATTGTAGTCTGCAGTGCTGCAGGTGGGGCCTGATGGGAGGTATTTGGGTCATGGGGATGGATCCCTCATGGCTTGGTGCTGTTTTCAAGATAGAGAGTGAGTTCTTGACACATCTGGTCATTTAAAAGTGTGTGGCACCTCCCCTCCCACTCTCTCTTGTTCCTGCTTTTACCATGAAGTGTCTGCTCCTGCTTCATCTTCTACCATGAGTAAAAGCTTCTTGAGGCCTCCTCAGATGCTGAGCAGATGCTGGCACCATGTTTCCTATAAAGCTTGCAGAACCATAAGCCAGTTAAACCTCTTTTCTTTGTATTTCTTTGTAGGAATGCAAGTACAGCCTAATACACCCATGCAATATTTGTATTTTATCTGGCAAACCCTACTGGCACGTAACCAATAGAATGTGGCAGAAGGGATGCACATGACTCAAGGATGGATTACAAGAAGCCTTGAGCTTCCACTTTGATCTGTTAGAACTCTCACTCTCCTGATGCTTCTCTTAGGACACTCTCTCTAGCAGCCATGGTATGAGAAGCCAAAACCAGTCAAAGATCTCAGTTGAGTCCAGCCTTCAAGTTATGCCAGCCCAGGCACCAGGCATTTGAGTGAGGAAGCCTCCAGAACAGGCTTTCCAAAAGAACTTTTTACAGTCATGGAAATGTTTAATATCTGTACTGTCCAATGTGGTAGACACTAGCCACATGTGACTAGCAAGCCTTAAAATGTGATCAGTGCCACCTAGTAACTAAATTTTAAATTGTATTTAATTTTAATTCACATTTAAATAGCCACATGTGACTAGTGGCTACTGTACTGGACAGTGCAGTTCTCGATGATTTCAGCACCCAGCCTTTGGAGTCACCCCTACCTGTTTGCATCTTCCTAGCTGAGGACTCAAGCACTATGGTGCAGAGAAAAGACACCCAAGAGTGCCCTGTTCAAATGCTCAACTTGCAGAATCTGGGAGCATAATAAAATGATTGTTTTATGTTGCTAAGCTTGGGGTGGTTTATTCTGTAGCAATAGATAATCAGAACAAGGCGACATGTGCTAAGAAGAGACTAAGTAGAAGAGGGTTCCAAAATTAAAGGCCCCAGGGCCAGGAAGTGAGTTAATGAAGAGAATAGGCCTGGAGACTATGGCCAAGGCCCAGGTTGGTGGAAGATCTGAGATCTGGGCTCTACTTCTTACTATCAGGGAGATCTCAAGCTAGTTTTTTTTTTTTTTTTTTTTGGTGAGATGGAGTCATGCTCTGTCGCCCAGGCTGGAGTACGGTGGCGTGATCTCAGCTCACTGCAAGCTCTGCCCCCGGGTTCACGCCATTCTCCTGTCTCAGCCTTCCGAGTAGCTGGGACTACAGGTGCCCGCCACCACGCCTGGCTAATTTTTTGTATTTTTAGTAGAGATGGGGTTTCACCGTGTTAACCAGGATGGTCTTGATCTCTTGACCTGTGATCTGCCCGCCTTGGCCTCCCAAAGTGCTGGGATTACAGGCATGGGCCACCGCTCCCGGCCTTCAAGCTATTTTTAACTGGGCTCTACTTGTTACTAGTAGGGAGATCTCAAGCTACTTTTAACTTTAACCCTCAATTTCTTTCTTTCTTTTTTTTTTTTTTTTGAGACAGAGGAGTTTCACTTATGTTGCTCAGACTGGAGTGCAATGATGCGATCTTGGCTCAATGCAACCTCTGCCTCCTAGGCTCAAGCGATTCTCCTGCCTCAGCCTCCATAGTGGCTGGGACTACAGGAGCACACCACTATGACTGGCTAATTTTGTGTTTTTAGTAGAGATGGGATTTCATCATGTTGGCCAGGCTGGTCTTGACCTCTTGACCTCAGGTGATCCGCTGCCTTGGCCTCCCAAAGTGCTGGGATTACAGACATGAGCCACCACGCCCCGCCTAATCCTCAATTTCTTAACCTACAAAGTGGGACTAAAATACCTACACAGGTTGGCTGAACATGTTGTTGGAAGATCAAGTGAGCCTGTGATAGGAGAACACATTGTTTGTTCATCACATCAGAATCTACCTCTCTTATACCTGCTCAGTCCTCAACTCTGCAATAGCTTTGAAAACCGGCCATCAAAGCTCTCATTTCACTTGCAAGAACTCGAGTCTTAGGAGCCAAATTCTTACTACACACACATTGATCTTGAATTGAGTTGCTCCGGAAAATTGTCAACTGCAACAGAAAAATCAACATTTTTTGGGCACAATTTAGATGAAAACTCACTGTTAAAAGAAATCTCATTGTTTTTCTGTGGATTCTGTGTGCTCAGTTTCTATGACACCTTCAACTCTGTGTACTTGGCTAAAGCTGGTTTCCAATAACAGTCATCCAGGTGGTCTTGGGAGGCAAAGCCCACTTGTCTGGATGGACTTGCTTCAGGGACTGGGCATCTGTGTTTGGGGTCTCAATGCCCTCTTAGATGTTGGGAGCATCAAGGGAATTGTTGCTTGAAACTGAATTCTGGCTGAGAAGGAGGAGTGAGCTCACGTGTAATATCTAGGGAAAAACATGTGAAATGTGTGTAGTCAATACACACTAGACTTTAGGAAGAATGATTTCAAAAAAGGTCAAGAGAAAGATAAATAGTTATAGGCATGATCCCATGTTTGAATGGAAAGAGTGGGGACTTTAGAATGAGGCAGCCTTGGGTTTGAACTCTGGTTCTGCCACTTACAGCTTCAATGATCTCTGAGACAGTTTTCTTATCTGTACAAGGGGTATCATACCTACCTCATAGGGAATTGTGAAGAGTAAATTAGGACATAACAATACAGATATTTAATCATTTAAAATAAATATAAAAATATTCAATATACAATACAATAAATCAAACAGATATTCAATACATACATAGATGTTTGGTAAATACAGAACTCCCTCCAAAGAGAAGGTGGCTCAGGAAGGCTGGGGGCTCTTGAAAATAAAGTGGGACAACACAACAGCCAATCATCTTGGTGAGGAAGGAAAAGGCAAGCAGCAAAAGCTGTCAGAAATCAAACAGGAATGTGGTTCCGCTTTTCCACCTACAAAGAAGCAAAGATGAAAACGAGTAAAAATGTGCAGTGTTGAAGATGATTTAGGGGCTTGCATTCCCTCTCCCTTCTGAGTGGGAAGGTAAATCCCACATACTTCTGGAGGCCAATTCGACAATTTCTTAATATCTTAAAAATCCAGCAGTCCTCTTTCTTGAAATGTATCTTAAGGGAATAATTAGAAAAGTTAACCAAAAAGAATATTCAAGGGTGCTGTTGATTAATACCAGAAAACTAGAAACAGCCTAAATATCTAACAATGATAAATTGGCTAAATAATTGCTTTAACTATATAAGAAAATAATGTAGCCATAAACGTAGATGATGTAGATCTGTATTTATTGACACAGATTGATATTCAAAAAATGTAATGTGACAATGCAGGCTAGCAAATAATATGAATAATATATATCTAAAAGTACATATTTGTTTAATGTTGACCTGGAAATATACCTGCTATGGTTTGAATGTATCCCCCAAATTTCATGTGTTAGAAATTTAATCCCTAATGTAGAGGTGTTGAGGGGTGGGATCTTCAAAAGGTGTTTAGGTCATGAAGGTTCTGTCCTCATGAATGGATTTATGCTATTACCACAGGAGTGGGTTCATTATTGTTGGAGTGGGTTCCCTATTGAAGGATGAGTTCAATCCCTTTTTGTCTCTTTCTAACTCTCTCACTTTCCACTATGGGATCATGCAGCAAGAAAACTCTCACCAGATGCCAGCCCTTCAATTTTGGATTTCCCAGCCTCCAGAACTGTAAGCCAATAAATTTCTATTCATTATAAATTACCCAGCCTGTTGTATTCTGTTATAGCAACATAAAATGGATGAAGACAATGTCTATCTTCATATTAATTGCTTAAGTTGGTCGGTGGATAGGATGTGCTTTTAATTGATATATAATTCACATACCATAAACTTCACCACTTTAATGTATACAATTCAGTGTTTTTTAGTATATTCACAGAGTTGTGCAATGATCATCACCATCTCATTCCATTTTCATCCTGAAAGAATATTTTCACAACCTGAAAAAGAAACCCCATATCCATTAGTAGTCACTTCTCTTCCAAGTCCTTGGAAACCACTAACCTACATGCTCTCTCTATAGATTTGCCTATTCTGGACACTTCACGTACATGGAATCATACAATATGTGACCTTTCATGTCTGAATTCTTTTAGCATAATGTCTTCAAGGCACATCCACATTGTAGCATGTCAGTACTTCATTCTTTTCTATTGCCAAATAATATTACATTGCCATATTTTGTTTAGTCATTCATCAGATGACGGACATTTGAGTTGTGTGTACCTTTTGGCTATCATGAATAATGCTCCTATAAACATTTGAGTACAACTTTTGTGTGAACATATATTTCAATTATTTTGGGTTTATATTTAGGAGTGGAATTGCAGGCTCATATAGTAATTCTATGTTTAATTTTTTGACTAATCCTCAAACTGTTCTCCACAGTAGTTGTACCATTTTACATTCCCATCAGCAGCATATGAGATTTCCAATTTCTCCACATCCTTGTCAACACTTGCCATTTTCTGTTTTTTTTTTTTTTGAGATGGAGTCTCGCTCTGTTGCCCAGGCTGGAGTGCAATGGCATGATCTCCACTCACTGCAAGCTCCACCTCCCGGGTTCATGCCATTCTCCTGCCTCAGCCTCCTGAGTAGCTGGGACTACAGGTGCCCGCCACCATGCCTGGCTAATTTTTTTGTATTTTTAGTAGAGATGGGTTTCACTGTGTTAGCGAGGGTGGTCTCGATCTCCTGACCTAATGATCTGCCCGCCTTGGCCTCCCAAAGTGCTGGAATTACAGGTGTGAACCACCACGTGGCCCACTTTCTGTATTTTTATAATAGCAACCCTGTTAATGGATGATGTAACGTGACATCTCACTGTCATTTTGATTTGCATTTCCCTCATGACTGACAATGAGCATCTTCTCATCTCCTTACTGGTCATTTATCTTCTTTGGAGAAATGTCACAATCCTTTGCCAGTTGGTAGGATTTTGATTGTTTCCTTTTGTTTTTCTGCATTTCTTATTTGAATGCAACAGCAAGAGTTGCTTGTGTAAGAACAAATAAAAGAACCAGGATAGAGCCCCATGTGGTGGTACATGCCTATAGTCCCAGCTACTTGGGATGCTGAGTTGGGAGGATTACTTGAGCCCAGGAGTTCAAGTTCAGCCTCAGCAATATAATGAGACCTTGTTTCATTTAAATGTGTGTGTATATATGTATGTATGTGCACAAAAGATTTGACCAGACTTCACAAAAGAAAATATATGAATACCTAAGGCCAGGTGAGGTGGCTCATGCCTGTGATCCTCGCACTTTGGGAGGCTGAGGTGGCCGGATCACCCGAGATCAGGAGTTTGAGACCAGCCTGCCCAGCTTGGTGAAAGTCCGTCTCTACTAAAAATACAAAAAATTAGCCGGTCTTGGTGGTGCATGCCTGTAATTCCAGCTACTCGTGAGGCTGAGGCAAGAGAATCACTTGAGCCTGGGAGGCAGAGGTTGCAGTGAGCCAAGATTGTGCAACTGCACTCTAGCCTGGGTGACAAGACTGAAACTCCATCTCAAAAAGGAAAAAAAAGAAAATAATCAATAAACATACTAAAAGGTGCTCAACATCATTATTTATCAGAGGAAAGCACATTAAAACCACAATACAATACCACTACCTAACCGCTAGAATGACTAAAATTAAAAGATTGACAGAACCAACTGTCAATCTTGCTGGTAAGGATGTGGAACAACTGGAACTCTCATACATTGCTGGTAGAAATGTAAAATGTATAACCACTTTGGAAAATAGTTTGGCAGTTTCTCAGAAAGTTAAGTTAAATATATACTTACCGTGGAACCTAGCACTTCTAGGTATTTACCCAAGAGAAATGAAACATATGCCCACGAAAAGACTTACGGATGAATGTTCATGGCATTATTTATAGTGGCCCCAATCTGAAAATGACCCAAATGTCTATTAACAGAGGAATGAATAAACAAACTATGGTATAGTCATACTGTAGTTGCCTGACAGGTTCTTCCTGCCCACTGCACAGACAAAACCAATTCATTAAGACTGTAGTATTGTAGTAGAGAAAGGATTTAATTAATGCAAGACCACCTAGTGGAAGGACTGGTGTTATCTCTCAAATCAGTCTCCCAAGGGCTTGGAAGTTAAGGTTTTCAAAGAATAGTTTGGTGGGTGAGGGACTAGGGAATGAGTGCTGCTGATTGGTTGAAGATGCAATCATAGGGGTATGGAAAACAGTCCTTGTGCACTGAGTCTGCCTCTAGGTGGGGGGCCGTGGACCAGTTGAGTCATGAGTCACAAGTCCAGGTGGGGTCAGTTGGGTTCCGGAATGGAAAAGTCTGAAAAACATCTCAAAAGACCAATCTTAGGTTCTACAATAGTGATGTTATCTGTTGAAGCAAATGGAGAAATCACAAATCTTGTGACTTCTGGCCATGTAAGTCCTGAGCAGTAAGGAGTTATAGAGACTATACCTACAGCTGGGCACAATAGCTCATGCCTGTAATCCCAGCACTCTGGGAGGCTGAGGTGGGAGGATTGCTTGAGCACAGGAGTTCAAGACCAACCTGGGCAACATGATGGGATGCCATCTCTACAAAAAATACAAAAACTAGCTGGGTGTGGTGGTGCACACCTGTAGTCCCAGCTACTCAGGAGGCTGAGATAGGAGGATCGCTTGAGTCTGGGAGGTTGAGGCTGCAATGAGTTGTGATGGCACCACTGCACTCCAGCCTGGGTGACAGAGTGACACCTGGTTTCAAAAAAGAAAGGAAAAGAAGGGAAGTGTAAGGGAGAGGTGGAGGCAGGGAAGAGGAAGGGGAAGGGGAGGGAAGGGATTACACCTATATTTTAGCAGAGTTCACGTCTCCTCTCATAATCCTAATCTCATGGCCTTTCATTAGTTTTGGTCCCTGAGCAAGGGGGCAGAGGTTAGTTTTAGGGAGGGACTATTATCATCTTTGTTTCCAAGTTAAACTGTAAGCTAAATTCCTCCCATGGTTAGCTTGGCCTGTGCACAGGAATGCGCAAAGATGCCAGCCTGCGAGGCTAAAAGCAAGATGGAGTCAGCTGTGTTATATTTCTCTCACTGTCATAGTCTTTGCAAAGGCAGTTTCAATACAAGGGCTACTACGCAATAATAAAAATGAACAAACTGCTGATGCATGCAAGAACATAGATACTTCTCAAAAATATCATGCTAAGCAAAGAAAGCCTTATACAAAAGAGTACATGCTGTGTGAGTCTATTGACATGAAATTGCCAGAGGCTGGGCGTGGGAGAAGGAATTAACTGCAAGGAGGCAGTCAAGGGAACTCGGGGGGTGATGGAAATGTTCTCCAACTTGATTGTGATGGGGGTTTCGTGACGGAGTGAGCATCTAAAAACTAATAGAACTGCACAGTAAAAAGGTACATTCAATTGTATGCAAATTATATCTGAGAAAGTTAATTTAAAAAGCAGTAGAAGTAGAGGAGGAAGAGGAGTAGGGATAGGAATAGCAAGAAGATGAACGGTAGAAGAGGAGGAGGAGAATCAGGAGAAGAAAATTACCATGTAGAAATGATAATACGCTCCCACTTAATCCATCGCCCACGATATGCCTGTCACTGTTAAGTGCCAAGGAGGGGGTATTCTGTAAAAAGTGAAAGACCTGTCCCCTGTCTCTAGGAGTTTACAATCTACTGGAGAGGTGAAATATTCTGCAGAATCCCAAAGTGTGAGAAATGAGAAATCAAATTCATCTGCTCCCTCCACTAGGGTTAGTGGGAAATCAGTCTCTGTCATTGTTTAGGATTTCCTCCCTCCTCCCCCACTCCATCCACCCAGCCCAAGGTGTGCATGTGATGCCCAGGCTTACACTGTCTTAGGGAAGAGGGAAGAGCCCCTGTCTTTGGTCCAGCATTGGCTGCTTCTCCTCGTGCAATTTGTCCACAGCCCTTCTGATCTCATCCATGCTCATGACTCCTCCTCTTTCTTTCTTTCTTTTTTTTGAGACGGTGTCTCGCTCTGTCGCCCAGGCTGAAGGGCAGGGGCGCCATCTCGGCTGACTGCAAGCTCCGCCTCCGGGTTCATGCCATTCTCCTGCCTCAGCCTCCCGAGTAGCAGGGACTACAGGCGCCCGCCATCATGCCCAGCTAATTTTTTTGTATTTTTATTAGAGATGGGGTTTCACCATGTTAGCCAGGATGGTCTCGATCTCCTGACCTCGTGATCTGCCCGCCTTGGCCTCCCAAAGTGCTGGGATTACAGGCGTGAGCCACCGCGCCCTGCCGACTCCTCCTCTTTCAAACCAAGCTAGGACACTTCTTTGCAGAGGTTCTCAGGCCTCTGCCTCTGGTGCCATAGTCGCTGACCTTCAGGATGTGTCATTCCTAGGGTGCAGATCCCTGAGTCATGAGGCCTGCAGAGGGCCGATGGCTCACGTACCTCATCCTTCCCTAGCTTCCTTCCAAGCTGCTTCCTTCTCTAGCTTCCTTCCAAGCCATCCCACCAGCTCTTTACTCGCTTCTAAAAATACAGCCTTCACCTCTCTGGGCAGGGGAAACCTATGCCCCAGGACTTGAGGCCTGGCTATCCAATAGGAGGAGAGGGATAGTTCATTTTTTTCATTATATGCCTACAGCCCAGAAAACAAGGGGCAGTTACTTTTTCTTTTTTTTTTTTTGTTGGGTCTCACTTTGTCCCCCAGGCAGTGGTGCAATCTCAGCTCACTGCACCCTCAACTTCTGGGGCTCAAGCGGTCCTCCTACCTCAGTCCCCCAAGCAGCTGGGACTACAGGACATACTACCATGCCCAGCTTTGCCATGTTGACCAGGCTGGTCTTGAACTCCTGAGCTCAAGGAATCTGCCCGCCTTGGCCTCCCAAAAGTGCTGGGATTACAGGTGTGAGCCACCGTGCCCAGCCTGGGGCAGTTAGTTTCTTAGCCTGGTTGTTCTATTAGACTGCTGCAGGGGCCTGGTTCTAAAAAGATAGAGAGTGTTGGATGTCTATTGTGGGTGAGATGGCTCAGAGGGTGATTAGTGCCTGTCAGTTGAGTGTGGTGACCTCGTGAGGGGTGGGGCTAGTGGCAGGCAGCCAGGAGCTCCTGAAACAGAGGACGCCTCAGTGTCCTGGCACTGTGCCCAGTCTGTCTGGGGCCAGTCTCTCGCCAGCTGAAATGTATGTGGTTACAGGAGAAAGGGCACCACACTGGGTGACAGAGCAGCTAGTTTCAGGAGGTGTGAGCCCAAAGAAATCCTGGCTTTGGGGAATTTGAGGGAGGTAGCAGTTTCAGAGAATCTGAAAGTCAGCCCATAATCCAATACCAAGGAGAGAAGGCACCAAGCTCCACCCAGCCTCTGGCCACTGGCTGACTCTGAATGGGAAATAGGCCTACTATTTGCTGTGCGTAACCTGCCCATCCCCCAGGATTTCTAAGAAGTGCTTGGCCTGTATTTCTTGGTTCTCCTGAGAGCCAGATGTTTAATAATTTGAGTATATTTGAACTTGAAAATGCAAAAACATCCTTCTAGCTGCATCCTCCTTTTCCTTCCAGGGCCAGAATGATGTAGTGGGAGAACTTGATTCTGAAATCAAATGGAAAGTGCTTTTGTTTCTGGAGGTTAGAAAAAAAAAAAAATTGTCAAAGAGCCAGGGCCTCATCTCTAAAAAGAAAACGTGAAATGGGCCATGAGTCCTGCTTAATAATTCAGAGATCAAACAGAGCCAACAAGAAGCTGGAGTGAATGATCAGATATACTCACACCCTTCTCTTTTTATCAGCTTGCAAATGTTCTCGTTGGCAGCTGGTTAGAGAGAAGTAGTCCATCACAAATAAGCTAAACCATTCATTCATTCATTCACTTTTTCAACAAAATCTTCATGATCGCCTCTTACAGCAGACATCACTAATGCTGGGGATGCAATCCAGAACCAGCATGTGTCCCTCTGCTTCAGGGACCTCAGGATCTATATCATGGTTCTCAAACTTTCATGTCCATCAGACTCCCCTGGATGGCTTGTTAAAACACAGATTCCTGGGCCCTACCTGGGGAGTTTCCAATTCAATAGGTCTGGGATGGCTTGAGCATTTGTATTCCTGAACAGTTCCCAAGTGATGCTGATATTGCTGGTCCTGGGACCACCCTTTGAGAACCACTGGGCAAAGCAACCATGTCAGCCAACCATTTTCACCTCTCAGCATTACATGGCTCACTGTAGGAAATTTGAAGCCCTGGATATATATTATATATATATATATATATATATTCCACTCTCCAGAAAGACCAAGACTCAGGGCATGAGAACCGTTTTCCACGCCCCTATGATTGCATCCCCAACCAATCAGCAGCACCCATTCTCTGGTTCTCTGGCCACCAAACTATCCTTGACAAACCCTAACCTCCGAGCCCTCAGGGAGACTGATTAGAGTGATAACACCAGTGGTTTCGTGTGTCTGGCCTTGCATTAATTAAACTATTTCTTTACTGCGGTACCACGGTCTCAGTGAATTGGTTTTGTCTGTGCAGTGGGTGGAAGGAACCTGTCAGGTGATTAAAATAATGGGGCTTGTGATTGACATTGGAAGTTGGGGGGCAGTCTTGTGAGGATGAACCCTCAACCTGTGGGATCTGACACTATCTCCAGGTAAATCGTGATTGAACAGCTGGCATCTGCTGTGGAATTGCTTGCTTGCCTGCTTATTGATGGAGAGAAATCCCCACACATCTGGTCACCCAGGTTTTCTGTGCTGATGGTTGTGGTGTGAGAGCAGAGGAAAAACAGTGTGTTTTTCATTCATCCCTAGTGAAAAGAAGACTAGCTCTGGAGAACTCTTAGATCAAAGCAATCTCGTTATGTATCAGTGGCATGCCCTGGCTTTCGAAAAGTTGAGGTTATGTAAGAGGTATTTTCCCTGCCTCTTATCCAGGAGGTTCTGTCTGAGTGCCAAAGTCAGCAAAGCAGTCCTCTAGGCTCTTCCCACTGAAGAGGTAGAGAAACTTTCAGTCACTTTGAAACTGAAAGTTGCCTAATCTGGGGTCCTTTAAGGACTGCTGTCTCCTCTATGTTCCCACGTTTCTCCTGGCTGTTGTCCAGGGCTCTCCAGATTTCTCTGAAGGCCCTGAGCTGCCTGCCACCTGCCAGAGTCCCTGCTACCTGGCGATTACATTTGCCAAGGCAGAAGGCTTCTTGCCTCCTCAGTGTGAGCCCCACCACAGCAGCAGCCCCACTTCAGCTCCCCGTGAGAAGTTCCAGCTCCCCGTGAGAAGTTCCACCATCAGGGACCCTCTCTTGTTTTGTTCAAACCCTGCTTGTCCCCAGCTGATGTACTGGGGGGAGCCTAGAACCCAGGGAGGGCAGGTTGCTGAACTGACCCTCTGCCCTAGCCAGTGTCTGAGGTGGATGCTCTTTCAATGGTCACTTTTTCTGGCTCAAGCCCATGATAGGAATGCCAGGAACCCACCAAGGGGGAATGAGGTCTCCCAGGATCCTTCTTTGCCCTGTCCAGACATTCAGGCCACAGAGCTGTCACCCCGGTTCCTACCCATACCATCACGTCGGTGGTCTGGGGCTTTCTTGACAATTGTGAACAGAGTTAGGGGTCTGGAGAAAGGGGAGCAGCTGTATTCCTGCCCTCTGCCATCCTGGTCCCCCACTTACCAGTGAGTCCAGGTCTGGGAGTAGAGGCACCTGGGGCACAGGATTGGGAGTGAAGCATGAGAAGGGCATGGAGGAGGGAGAGCAATGAGGGCTTCCCTTCCTTGAACTGTGCCTGGTGAGGTGTGAATCCAGTGGCCCAGGGCAGGGATTGGGCGGCTGCCAGAGAACAGTAACCAGAGGAGCTGCAGGATACCCGCCCACCCTGTGGGCATGGGAAGCAGGCTGGGGCAGGCTGAAGGTCAGGCAGGATGCCCCCACTGGTGGGTGGCTGAGGAGGGTCTTCTTGTTGGCAGCACCGTCGGCCTAGCACTGTGGGGAGGCAGCCAGGGAAACAGAAACCACAGTTCACAGCCCTGACGCAGGCCCTGGGCCCACTGGCTGGAGAGGCCTGAATTATTAACCTCGGGAGAGGCCAGCTGGCATGAAGGCCAAGGGGACTGAATTGACTCCTCCCAGCTCCGTTCAGTCACCTAGGAGGTGAAGAATTCAGCAAGCCCTGGTTCTGGTTGCCCCAATGTGACCAGCTCTGTAAACAGGGAGCCTGGCTGGTCTGGCACAGGCTGCAGCCAGGGCTGTTTGCCCCCCGCCTCCTACAAGCTCCTCCTGGATTTCTGAGGGCCGTGGCCTTTTGTTTACAGGCTCCCGCCTCACCTTCCTCTCCCAGCCCGGAGCCTCTCTGCTGAGCACGTTTTTAGCATTCCCTCAGAGCAGCTTTGCTTTTCCCCTTCCCACAAAAGAAGACCCTGCAGCTGCAGACACGCTGTGGTTTCTAGAGCCTGGGCTGTCATGGGTACAGTCACCAGGGTCCACCTGCACTCAGATGCTGTCCTGGGGGAACTGGCTGGCAAGACCCCTTCCACCCAGCTGGAAGGGTCCGGAGGAGGCCAAATCCACTCCCACATCTGCTCTGGGCTAGCTTTGGAGTTCCCCTCTGAGCAGACAGGGCTAATGTGTCCCATTTCCAATGACTGAAAAAGAAGGGTCGAGGGGCTGGGTGCAGTGGCTCATGCCTGTAATCCCAGCACTTTGGGAGGCTGAGGCGGGTGGATCACCTGAGGTCAGGAGTTCAAGACCTGCCTGGCCAACATGGCAAAACCCCATCTCTACTAAAAATACAAACATTAGCCCGGTGTGGTGGTGTGCGCCTGTAATCCCAGTTACTCAGGAGGCTGAGGCAGGAGAATCTCTTGAACCTGGGAGGGGGAGGTTGCAGTGAGCTGACATCATGCCACTACACTCCAGCCGGGCAACAGAGCAATACTCTATTTCAAAAAAAAAAAAAGAAAAAGAAAGGCCGAGGGACCCACCTGAAGTCATGGCGGTTGGAATAGTGCCCATGAAACCTAGAGGGAGAGGCCAGGTCCCAGGCTGTGCCACCTGCCATGGATCTGGAACCCTGGGGCAAGAATGAATCTGGTGGGTCTGAGGATGATCTGGGTCGTCTGTGGATCCAGACAGCCCTGTCTGGGTTTCTTTCCTGCTGTCTTTTCTATGAATGCCTATATTTTGCAAAACCACTGATGTCCTGCTACGACGCAGACCAGCTAGCTTCCTTAGGACCACAGGACATCCCTGGGCCTCTCCCTTCTTTGATAGCTCAGCTCACTATTTCCTCCCTGGGCACAGCTGTGGGCCTCACATTCCCGTTTCCTTTCCCCTGGGAAATAGGAATGAGAAAATTGTTAGGGAAAATTGTCCAAGACTTGAAAATGGAGCAGAGATTCCTGCAGGTCCTTTGAGTCATGTCAGCTTTGGGCGTTGTCTGGCAGGCCTGTCCGAGGAATTACCTGACTTTCTAGGGGTGTAGACCTTTGTCTAACTTGCTATTTACTACTCATTAGGTTATTTTACAACTTTATGACAAAGGCATAGGAAACTGACAGGGTGCAGGCTTGTTTTATAGTGACACAAATAAAAGTATTTTAGTCAAAAGGCCAGGGAGGACACTCATTCTATTTTATGGAATGAAGTATTGCCCCATAAAAAATTGTAAAAACAAAGGAAAAGGGGGAAAAAAAGGCTAAGTCCGGGCGCAGTGGCTCAGGCCTGTAATCCCAACACTTTGGGAGGCCGAGGTGGGCAGATCACCTGAGTTCAGGAGTTCGAGATCAGCCTGGCCAACGTGACAAAACTCCCATATCTCTACTAAAAATACAAAAATTAGCCAGGCATGGTGGTGGGCATCTGTAATCCCAGCTACTCAGGAGGCTGAGGTGGGAGAATTGCTTGAACCTGGGAGGCAGTGGTTGCAGTGAGCAGAGATCATACCATTGCACTCCAGCCTGGGCAACAGAGCAAGACTCCATCTTAAAAAAAAAAAAAAAAAGAAGAGAAAGAAAGGCTAAGGTTTTATATAAAGTGATTTAACAATATTACTTTAATATTCTTTCCTTCAGTGATTGTAACTATTTTGATGTCTCTTACATTTTTTTTTAAAACAGCTCTATCATCCTGCTGTTTCTCTCACTGATTAAACACTTTTTAGATACGTGTTCATTCTATATTTGTGTGAAAGCCATGTTTTAAAATTTAATTTTGAAAAATTAACATCTGGCAAAATTGAGGGTTTTCTCCATTTACAGTTCTATGAATTCTAACCCATATATAGTTGCGTACCTGCTACCACAATTAGGATACAAAACAGGTCCACCATCCCCCTAAAAAACTCCCTTGGGCCATCCCTTACAACCATGTTTTTGACTTTTTGAAAACGACTCTTTCAAAGGATGCAGAGGGTTGTCAGTGACTCGGGAGTTATGGGTGTGCCCGTCTTACCAATCCCCACAGCCTTGCCTGTGGAGATGCCCTATCTGTCCCCCTCTGTCAAGCCCAGGGAAAGGCGTGGGGTCTGAGGATTTGGCTCTGTCACACCACTCACTGCCTGCCCTCCCTCCCAGCGCTTCCAAGATCTGGTTGAATTAAACACGAGAATGAAGAGAGGAGAACGCCTTCACCCATGGTGTGCTCTGGGGACATCTCCAGGTGTGGGTGGTGGGGTCAGCCACAGGACAGGTAAATAACCAAAGGGAACATGGGTACCCAAGTCAGATGTCCTCTTAGCTCCTTCCCTCAGGAGAACCTGCCTTTTCCTCACCAGGGAGATGGCGACGCCCAAGCTTCTCTGCAAGGGTGGGAGGGACATCGAGGTGCCGGATAGCCAAGGGAGCAGAGGAGGAAGGGGCTCTTGGAGGAAACTTGTTGGGAATTAAGATGTGCTGCTCTCATCGCCTGGGTGTTACTTCAGTTGGAGAAAAAAGAGGCTTCACCATTTGTCTTTGTGCAGTGTTATCCTCAGCAAAGAGGACTGGGAACGTGGTACATGGAGGAGGGAGCCAGGGATGTGAGTGGCCAGCCACGTCCAGGGAGGGGGAGCGAGGCACAGGGATATCTCCAGACAAAACCCCTAAATCACATGGAATCAGATACACATGTTCTGTCTCTCTCTCTCTCTCTCTCTCTCTCTCACTGAGCTATTTTTCACTCAGTGTTCAGAGCCTGTGGTATGTGTGGATATGAAGTAGGGCTTCAGGTCTTCATAGGTCTAAAGTCCATAATGCTGTCTCTAGTGCCCTCCCTTTAAAATGTATTTTACAGCCTTTTATTTGTCTTTACCAACAAATGGAAAAGCAATGAAGGCAGACTTTTTTGGGATTTGCTGCATCTAACCGGTGCCCTTGCCCTCTCCAGAGGCCTCCCTTTCCCTGCTGCAAGAGGCATGTGCAAGGCCTGGTAAGAAAAGGAGCCTTAGACACTGGCTCCAGGGGTCCCTAGCCAGCCTCATGGGCTTTGTGACAATCCTAACACTTAAAGATGTGTTCTACTCTGACTTCCAAGTTCTCTTTTCGTAAGAATATGTCTTATCTAGGGTGACCGTGTAACTTTTAGCCTCCAAACCATGACATTCTTAAGAGTGAAAGGAGGTGGGAATAATAATTACTCTGGGACAATGTGTGTAAACTGGGACTGTGGCAGGCAAGCAGCGAAGTATAATCACTCTTGTCTTTCAGAGTAAATTGGGAACTTTTTCCATGAAGGGGCCCAGTCTGTCCATCTGTGATAAGATGTACTTGGGCTTTGTCCCCAAGAGATGAGTGTCTTTTGTGTGCCAGTGAGATGTCCAGTGGCCGGGGGTCCCTGGATAGCTTCAGGATGGGGGCTGCTCTTCAGAAAGACCAAGGCAGGAGTAGAGGGTTGGAAATTTCAGCCCTATCCTGGACCTCCTGGGAGGAGAGAGGGGCTGGAGATAGAGTCAATCCCCAATGGCTAATGATGTAATCAATCATGTCTAGGTAATGGGATCTCCATTAAAAACTGAACAGTGAGGTTCAGAGAGCTTCTGAGTTGCTGAATATGTTGAGGTCCTGGGAGGGTGGCATTCTAGAGAGAGCGTGGAAGCTCCACACCGCCCCCTAGTACCTTGTCCTTTACATCTCTTCCATTTGCCTGTTTCTTTTTTTTTTTTTTTTTTTTTTTTTGTTTGAGACGGAGTCTCGCTGTGTCACCCAGGCTGGAGTGCAGTGGTGCAATCTCAGATCACTGCAGGCTCCACCTCCCGGGTTCACACCATTCTCCTGCCTTAGCCTCCCGAGTAGCTGGGACTACAGGCGCCTGCCACCACACCCGGCTAATTTTTTGTATTTTTAGTAGAGACGGGGTTTCACTGTGTTAGCTAGGATGGTCTCAATCTCTTGACCTCGTGATCCACCCGCCTCAGCCTCCCAAAGTGCTGGGATTACAGGCGTGAGCCACCGCGCCCGGCCATTTGCCTGTTTCTAACTTGTATCTATTCCAATAAACTGGAAATAGTAAGTAAAGTACTTTCCTGAGTTCTGTGAGTCCTTCTAGCAAATTATCCAACCTGAGGAGGAGGTTGTGGAAACTCTTGATTTATAGGTGATTGATCAGAAGTACTGGGGACAACCTGCAACTTTCGACTGGCATCCAAAGTGGGGGCAGTCTCATGGGACTGAACCCTAAACCTGTGGTGTCTGCACTTACTCCAGATCCAATCCAACATATTAATTAATCCTACATATTAATCAGGATGGAATGGAATTGTAGGATGCAATTCCTATGGAGAGTTGGAGACCTCCTTGGAGTCCTCTTCCGCATCTAAGAGCTTTGTTAGGAGATGCTTAGTTAACACTGACTGATGGCTGCTTCTTTAAGGGGCTCTCTTCCTAAGAAATTTAACCCAGTTCAAGTTTAGAGGGAGAAACTTCTTGGTTTAGTTCAAACAACTTATTATATGTTGGGCTGGCTTTGGTTGTTAAATATCAACTGTTGTGAATGAACACTAAGAGACAACAGTTGACTTGTGATGGAAGGAGACTCTTTCAGAGAAGCCAGCCAAGTTCAGGCAGCTGCAGGCAGTGTTTGTCTAATAAGTCCCAATTGTGTGGCAGAGACTCCTGTGACCCCAATTGTGCTGGAGTCAAGAGCGAAGCATTGGCATGCCCAAATGGGATTTCAGGTATCCACTTTGTGTGAAAACCCACTAGGACTCTTTGAAAAAATGAAGATAATTTTAAGGACTGACTACAGGATTCTAGGAGAGCAGGTTTACATGTCTAGGGGAAAAAAAATAAAGACAAAGGTGACTTTGACCCCTGAAGAATATGCTTGGATGGGCAAAAAAATCACTCCATGGTAGAATCACTGCGGGGAGTCTCTTGCACATATCCCTGGGTGGTTGATGGTGGTCGATGGTTGCTGACTTCTGACCCAGCCCTGATGGAGGAATCCAGGAGGCCCTAAGAAAATGAAAAGAGCACGAGTGGTCCTTTTGGAGCCTTATAAACAAGCCATGAAAACTGATCAGGAGAGACATCTCTTCCACTTCAAAGAGTTGGAAACTGGGCAGGCTGTGCTCTACCACATCCCAAGAAGCCCATACACATAATGGACACCAAAGAGAAATCTTTCCAGCAAATGGCAGCCAAGTGTTGCATCCTAAAGTCAGAATATCATGATGGTTTTCTGTTAGAGGAAGTCCAACGCCTTAAGGAAGGGCACTCTTTGGTCTAATTGGCACAGGGGCAATGGGGTAGTGTCAGCCCCAACATGGGGTAGTGGCATCCATGGTCAGAGTACACAGTGATGTCCTCACTGGGGAGTGACAGTGACTATACTGTATTGCTAGTGGCCAACACTAGCAGTGATGTATGGAGTTGGCAACATCACTGCTGGTCTTGATGATGGCCAGGCTGGTGCTCATGCAAAACCTGCTGCCGATCCCACTGAAGCACAGTGGAGAATAGCCCGGAGAGAGGTCCAGGAAGGCTTTATCAGTGGAGGCAGTGTTGATGAGATACTTGGGCCCTGCCAGGAAGAGGAAGAGGGGACCATGGGGTAGGGGCCTAGGGTAAAAAAATTTCTATTCACACTGCAGTTGTAACTCAGTCCCTTAGGATGCCGTGACCAGGAAACTCACATTACATTGCGTATACACATACATTACACCGTAACCTCCACTTCCTGGGTTCAAGTGGTTCTCTTGCCTCAGCCTCCTGAGTAGCTGGGGTTACAGGTGTACGTCACGAAACCCGGCTAATTTTTTTGTATTATTTTTTAGTAGAGATGGGGTTTTGCCTTGTTGGCCAGGCTGGTCTCGAACTCCTGACCTCAAGTGATCCCCCTGCCTCTGCCTCCCAAAGTGCTGGGATTACAGGCGTGAGCCACTGCGCCCAGCCCTGTATGATTTTTGCTGTGCAGCTCATATTCAAAATTACTGCTTGGTTTCTTCGGCACAGAACCTCCCTTCTCTGCCAGGGCCTCTCACTGGGTCTCAGTGGTAGACACTCTGGAGGATGTCTGCCTCACTCTTTGAAGTGAATTATTTTGGGTATCACCTTGACCCTAAATAAGGTCAGACAATCCCAATATGCTCTAAACATTTGTTCAAATCTTATTCAACTATTTTCATGTAGTATAATAAAATTTTATTAATATCTCTTGGTTTAATTCATGATCATTTTACATGTGGTGACACTGACTGAGCCCAAGCTCTACCAACTCTGCCTTCACTTTTTTTTTCCAATTTTTAATTTTGAGGGTACATAGTAGGTATACATCCTTCATCATTGTGAAATTAAAATGTGTCTTTAGGCTGAGCACAGTGGCTCACACTTGTAATCCCAGCACTTTGAGAGGGTGAGGCGAGAGGATTGCTTGAGCCCAGGAGTTTGAGGCCAGCTTGGGCAATATAGAGAGACCTTGTCCCTACAAAAAAATAAAAGTTAAAAATTAAAAAACAGCTATTTTACCAAGGACCCGCGAACATGGGCTGCGTTTGCACCAACACCGTGAAGAAGGCGGCCCGGGTCATCATAGAAAAGTACTACACGTGCCTGGGCAACGACTTCCACACGAACAAGCGCGTGTGCGAGGAGATCGCCATTATCCCCAGCAAAAAGCTCCGCAACAGGATAGCAGGCTATGTCACGCATCTGATGAAGCGGATTCAGAGGGGCCCAGGAAGAGGTATCTCCATCAAGCTGCAGGAGGAGGAGAGAGAAAGGAGAGAAAATTATGTTCCTGAGGTCTCAGCCTTGGATCAGGAGATAATTGAAGTAGATCCTGACACTAAGGAAATGCTGAAGCTTTTGGACTTCGGCAGTCTGTCCAACCTTCAGGTCACTCAGCCTACAGTTGGGATGAATTTCAAAACCCCTCGGGGACCTGTTTGAATTTTTTCTGCAGTGCTGTATTATTTTCAATAAATCTGGGACAACAACAACAAAAAAATTAAAAAACAAATATGTCTCTTAGTGATTTTTTCTTTTCTTAATTACATATTCACTGTAACAAAAAAGTTTGAAGATACAGGTAGGCAAAAAGAAAATTAAAAACACCCCTAGTCCTATTCTCAGAGTTAGCTATTACTTACCATTTGATGTATTTCCTTCCAATCTTTTTCTGTGTATGTACATGTGAATGTTTGTGTATAAAAAACTCACACATCTATAAAACATAAATAAGACGTCCAGCTACCTCAATAACTGCATTGTTTGTTTCTACTACATATACTTTGTCATGTATTTGCCTATTTTTATTTCATAACCATCTGTTCTTATTTGTGATGGCTATTCTTTTATTTAGTTCCCTGAAGTTTCATGTATACATTTTAAAACCCCCTTTGAGATTGTCTATTATCTCTAGTTCCTTAAGTATAAATTTTCTTGTTTGGGGGGGTCTGAAAACTGCCTTTAGTGTTGTTGATCTTCCTTATAGAGTGTGTAATTCTTGCCTATGAGCTTGTCTTTCATGGGAGCCATCTTTCTTGGGACTTCTCCACTGTGTGGTCTGGGTTTTAGAAGAAGGATTCCGGTGAGGAGGTTTCAGTGTTGTCCTATGGAATAGAGCACTGACTTCAAACCAAGTCTATGGCTAGTGGACCAGGACTATTGACTGTTTCCACTGATAGCTGGGCAGATGGCTTGTGTTCAGCCACAACCTTGGGCAGCCCTCTTCCTGAAGGGGCGGCACGGTCCTGCCTCCTGGACTCATGGCTTCCTGCTGCATGTGGGGCTCATGATGCATTGAAATCGCAACCACAGCTCATCCAGTCTGAGTCCCCTGTGGGCCTTCTGGCTTTAGCTCTCATTTACAGGCATGCTTTATTTTATTATACTTTGCTTTATTGCGCTTTGCAGATATTGCATTTTTTACAAATTGAAGGTTTGTGGCAACCCTGCGTGGAGCAAGTCTATCAGTGCCATTTTTCCAATAGCACATGCTCACTTCATTAGCATTTTTTAGCAATATTATCTTTTAATTAAGGTATGTACATTGTTTAGACATATGCTATTGCACACTTAATAAACCACAGTATAGGGTAAACATACTTTTATACGCACTGGGAAACCAAAAAATTTGTGTGACTTTCTTTATCATGATATTTACTTCGTGGTGGTCTGGAACTAAACTGGCAGTATGTCTGAGGGATGCCTGTATGACTTTGTTCCTACCCTGTCCCTGGAGATTTCCCTTTCTTGCTTGGAGCTTGGACATATCAATCTAAAATATATTTTTATATTTTATTAAGTTTTTCTATGCACTTGCAATAGGAGATGACAGCAGTAGGGGGAGTTCACCCTGTGCTCAACATGTTGACCTGAAATTCAATAATACTTATCCTTATGTTGATTTGTGTTTGTCCTCCATACATCCAACATCTTCTTAACTACGTTAATTGCTTTGTCATTTTCTTCCACGTTCACTAGAATTATCTCAAGATTTTCCTGAGCTGGGAAAATTTCAAGCTTCCTTGATGTTTCTAATTTATCTAATAGCTCTATAAAGCTCTTGTTTTCATCCTGAATTTTTTTCCTTAGCTCTGAATTTCCTTTGCATTTCACTTGGTAGACTTATCAAGTCATCTTTGGGTTCTTGTTTTACTAAATTTCAAAAGCATATTAAATGTTTTAAAATTAATTATATACCAAGTTAATACAAATTATTAATTGTTAAATTAATATAATTAACTATTAAATTAATATGATTAATTATTAAATATTCTTATTGGTTCTACAATGTGAAGCATTCTCAGGAGTTTTCTTCTGTACTTGGGAGAGTGATTTCTTCCAATCTAGATATCTGGATATGTTTATCTTTTTCATGTTGTGTTTCTTGCTTTTTTTGTTTGTTTTTGAGACAGAGTCTCAGTCTGTCACCCAGGCTAGAGTCCGGGGGCACAATTATGGTTCATTGCAGCCTCCACCTCCTGTGCTCAATTGATCCTCCTGCCTTATCCTCCAGAGTAGCTGGGACTACAGGCGTGCGCCACTACACCCTGGTCATTTTTTCTATTTTTCGTAGATGCAGGGTCTCACTATGTTGCCCTGCTTGGTCTCGAACTACTGGGCTCAAGTGATCCTCCTGCCTTACCCTCCCAAAGTGCTGGGATTACAGGCATGAGCCACTGCACTCAGCCTGTTTCTTGCCTATTTTCCTTCTTTTCTTTCTCCTACTCTGCCTTCTCCTTCTTGGTGTTCTTCTTTTTAAAATCTAGTGTGTTGGCTTAGCCTTCATGCTATCTCTTTTAATTTTGCACAGGTAAGTCTGGTCAGACCATCTAATGCTCGGAGAGTGTGAGGACGAATTCTTTTTGACACCTTTTCTAGCTACCTGTCATTTCCTCAATACTAGAGTTTGGGGGCTGGGTGATACTTCCTTCCTGCTTCCTGAGCTCTGAGGGTCACACGGACGGGCGAAGGACAGAGCTGGGCCTGGCTCCCTCCTGATGTGGGCTAGCATCCCACACCTGGGTCCGCTCCACTTGGCAGGCACGTGTCCCCTCCTGGGACTTCAGCTCATTTCCTTGGACAGCACAGAGTTCTGAACAGCAGCAAGTCCAGCCAGCCACTCCTCCAGCCGCTGCTGGCTTCTGTGATGCTGCTCAGGGGCTCCTCCTCTCTGGAGTTTCTCCTGGACTCCCCAGGCTGCCAATTGAGCATCTTGGCCCTCTTTGTGCCGAACTGAGAGGTGCTGGTGACCCTTCTTGGGATCCTGTTCTCTTACCTTCCCTCATTTGGCTTCAGCTGTGTGTGTGGGAGAGAGACAGCTAACATTCCATTCTGAGACCCTCTATTTCTTCCCTCTTGACACCTTTTCAGTCTTATGTCATAAGGTTATACTATTTTCCATGTGCGGTTACCTCTGGTTAGCTTTTGACTTTTTTGTTTTTGTTTCGTTTTGAGATGGAGTTTCACTCTTGTCACCCGGGCTGGAATGCAATGGCACAATCTTGGCTCTCTGCAACCTCTGCCTCCCGGGTTCAAGCAATTCTCCTGCCTCAGCCTCCCAAGGAGCTGGGACTACAGGCACCCGTCACCACGCCCAGCTAATTTTTGTATTTTTAGTAGAGCCTATTGTCCAGGCTGGCCTCAAACTCCTGTCCTCAGGTGATCTGCCCGCCTCAGCCTCCCAAAGTGCTGAGATTACAGGGATGAGTCACTGCACCCTGCCAGTTTTTGACTTTTTTCAAAAAAATTATTCTTTGGTCACCTTATGATGTGCCAGGTAGAAGGAGGTGTGCTTCTGGCCTCACTTGTGCCACTCTTACCCAAAATCCAGACACATGTGCTGTCGAGGCTCCGTGCAAGACCCCAGGATCTCCTGGGTCTTTGCTACCACCAGAGGGTTGCACCTGCTTCTCAGACAGAAGACCCCCTCTCATGGTTTCTCTTTCTCAGGCTTCCAAAACCCCTGGTTACTTCATCTTTGAAATGAGTGTTTCATATGCAATTAACCTATGTTGAAACTTTACCAACTTTAAAGTGAAATTATACTTCCTTCCTACATCTAACTCTACCTAACCATAGAGTTCCCCTCCCGAGTATTTCTGAAAGTTTCCCAGGGACAGCTTTGCACAGCTCCAGAAAGTATCTCTCACTCTACCCTCTTCTTCTTGCTGCCATGATTCTGTCTCTGTAGCTTATGGGACTGGTGACTTAGTGACTCTGCCAGGCCTTGGGAAGGAGACATTGCCCTCCCCAACCCCCTGCAGCTCATCTGACCACAGGTTCCACTGAGTGGGGTCATACAGAAAGCAGCCTTAGAAATTTCCATCTGCCTCCAGAGGAGAAGTGTCTTGTACCCAAAGGCCTCCATTTGGCAGGGGCCACTTTAGCCCCCACCAACAGCAATATACAGGCCTCCTTTCTCCACAGAGAGAGGAAGAAATCCCTCCCTTTCCAGCCCACAACACTCTTTCTTGCCTGCCTTGGGATGACAGACCATGAGGACACCCCTTTCTGTTAGGGGCAATCTCCCTCCTCCCTCCACACCTGAAGGTGTGGTCTGACCCTTTCCCCTCTGAGAACATAAACCACCATCTTCGTGTCCAGTCTGAGTGTTTTGTTGTCAGAGCCTCAGGTCCGTCTAGGCAGCACTGTTCCCTCCCAGGGCATCATCGCAGCCTTTCCTCCAGCCTGAGGTGAGGAGAGGGTCAGGTCTTCCGACCTCTGGTAACCCCACCTCCCAGGAACAAATGTTGGACAACAAAGCACTCGTGTCACCCAGGAGCCAAAGGGCAGCCTCAACCAAGATTTTTAAAAATGGACACCTTAGAACATGTGTCTAATTTGTTTGGGGGCAGTTCTACCCATAAACACAATTAATGTTTCCTAACAGGACCCATAATGACTTTGCTCAGAATCACCCCACCTGGGCTTCCTCCAGAACAGCGTAGGCTTCTTGCCTCACAACAGGCGGCCTGTGAGTGCTGCCCAACATGGTTAAAATGTGAGCACACCGGCGGCTGACTCACAGGAAAGAGTTCCCAAGGCTGTGCCTGAGATAAGGCTGGCTTCTGGAGGCCTCTTTGCAGAGGAACCAATCCCACCCCAACTCCCTGATTGGATAGTAAGACTCAGAAGCTCCACTTCTCCCCTTCCTATGTGGCTTTGTAGGTTCTGTGTCTGACTGGACTGCCACTTTTCTCATGTACCTGTGATCAGTGCTACAGAACATCCTAGCCACACAGGAAAGGCGGCAGCAGTGGGTGGCTTGAGGCCAACTGAAGTTTCAATCCAGTTCCTCTCCCCTGCCACCTGCCTTACCTGGTGCTACCTCTGCAAACACCACCTGCTGGGACAGTGTGGGTGGGAGGGGCTGGTGAGGAGGATTCTTTCCTGTTACTGCCTTGGGGAAGCTGCTGATGGCATTGCTCACTCTTTTGATCTGGGCAGAGAAGGAAGCCACCTGCCTTAGCCAAGGTTTTAGCGCAATGACCAGATGAGAGCCTTCAGGTCACCTCGGGGCCCTGAGTCTGGAATCCAGAGCCACAGAGAATGAGGGAAAGTTGTGGAATCGTTGGTGGAGACAGGATTGGAAACTTCTTGCGGCCAGAAAAATCACCGTCGCAGAGGGAGACTAGAAACCATCTCTGGGCCGGAACCTATCTTTGCTTCCACCTTTCTTGTGCGGTTAGGTGGTTCTGTGACACTGACCTCAGGCAGGTGAGAAAAGTGGCAGTGCAGTCAGACAATTCACAGAGGCCAGACGGGACAGGGAGAACTGGAGCATCTGAGTCTTATTATCCAACCAGCCAGGCATTGGGGGTGGGCTTCGCTCTTCTCTGCAGAAAGGCCTCCAGAAGCAACCTTATCTCAGGCACAGCTTATGAAGCTCTTTCCTGTGAGCCAGCCACCAGTGTGCTCAAATCTTAACAAACAGCATGACCTTTACTTAATAAAGGCCTGGGGGAAAGCCAGGGCAAGCGTTCCCACTTTAAAGTGCTTCATAAACGACGTGGCACCTGCAGTCACAAGGATGACATGATTAGCCCACTGTCACCTGAGTCATTTTTTCCAGATGAGGGGTGAGGGGCAAGGCAGCCAGCTGGTGTCATGGAAAAAGCTCTGGATTCGAGTCTTGGTCAGATGTTGGCTACCCACTCAAACTGCTGCCATGGCAGTCCTGCCTCCTTGCACCACCGTCACATCTCTGATGTGGGAGATGAAGAGGGGAGTGATCCATGCCTGGTATTTTGCAAACAGAATGCATGCATTCATAAATATGAGAGCACTGAAAAAACCCAAGCTGTTGATTCGGCAGCCAGACTGTGTAGGGGGATGTTCACTAGACTCGGTGTTTAAAGACTCAGGTTGGATCCAAGCTAATTCTTTTTTTTTTTTTTGAGACAGAGACTCCCTCTGTCACCCAGGCTGGAGTGCAGTGGTGCGATTTCGGCTCACTGCAACCTCCACCTCCCGGGTTCAAGCAATTCTCCTGCCTCAGCCTCCCAAGTAGCTGGGATTACAGGCATAAGCCTCCAACCTGGCTAGTTTTTTGTTTGGTTGTTTTTGTTTTTGTTTTTGTATTTTCAGTAGAGATGGCATTTCACCATGTTGTCCAGGCTGGTCTCAGACTCCTGACCTCAAGTGATCCGCCCACTTCAGCATCCCAAAGCGCTGGGATTATAGGTGTGAGCCACCATGCCCGGATGGATCCAAACTAATTCTTAGTCATGTAAATCTA
This sequence comes from Hylobates moloch, assembly GCF_009828535.3. NCBI lineage: Eukaryota > Metazoa > Chordata > Mammalia > Primates > Hylobatidae > Hylobates > Hylobates moloch. The sequence continues at coordinate 62,563,967 of NW_026652290.1, read as the reverse complement.
AGCAAGTGACTTAGTGTCTCCGGATCTCAGTTTTCTCCACTGTGGAATGGAATGGGTGTAATCACCCTGCACCCGGCTCTCCTGAGAGGTAGATTAAATGAGATGGGGATGCATGGGAAGTGCTGTGGGGGTGGCGTACTCCGATGTTATTTGATGCTGTCTAAGGTTAACCCTTCTTATTTCAGCTACTAGGGCAGAGCACATCTGGGCCTCCCAAGTCCATTCTCTTTCAAGAGAAGAGAGCAGCTGCCAGTTGCCCTGGTAACCCAGACCAGCAGCAGGCTTCCTGCAGGGACTTTCCTCCCCTGGCACAGTTGTCAGTTTCCCTTCTCAACCTTAGCTGAGGCCAAAAGTGTGGTGGAGACACAGGTTTCTCAAGCAGGGCCCTCAGCAGAGCACACCGTGCCCAGTGGCATTATTGCCACAACTTCTCCTTGCTTTGTGGAAGAGAATCTGGTTACACATCTTACTGGTTTTTCTGCTTTCTTTCTGTGACTCATCATGTTTGTGAATATTTCAGGTAAACACTTGTAGGGGGCAGCCTTCTTGGCTCAGTTTTCTCCTCTCTGTGTTCTCTGTGCCAGGCTGGTGACCCTCCTCTCTGTGTCCAGCCCCCTGTCCCCTGGGAATAGGTCAGGCGTCTGAGATCGCCGGCTGCCTGGGCTGTCTTCAGCCAGGACCTGAGGGGTTTGTCTCTGTAGCAGTGGAGTTCATTCACTGCTATCCTTTGTGAAGAGTGGAAGCTGCCCATTTCTCCCCTGCTGTTCCTGACAGGAAACTAGCACTGGCTGAAATTTCTCCAGGGCTGACCCGCCTCTCAGTGTCCTGGTCCCATGTTCAATATAAAAGTCCTATGAATCACCACAGTCTTCAGGAGTAACACTTCCTATTCCCAGAAAGTCAGGACCAGCCTGGGAGGACTTCGTACCTTCCTGGGATTTGCTCTTTTGACCACCCCCTATCTGTTTTCCTGTAATTATCTGCTGTGAAACTTACAAAACTAAAATGCCATGAGTGCTTATCTACGGAGCAACCAAAAAACAGAAGGCCTTGAACCTGAGTGCTTCTGTACGTGTGGGTTTCTATGAGGGGTGGGTAGGCACTGCCTGATGGGAGGGCAAGAAAGCCTAGAGCTGACAGGGCACCAGGGAAGGGCCGAGGAGCCTGCCCAGTAAGGAGGCCTGTGGGTGAGTCCCTGATCTGTGCCAGCCAGGAAGTTGTAGAAGGCAGGGAGCAGTTGCCATGCTTATGTGATCCTTGTAGGGGTGGTCCCTGAGATTAGTTGGAAAGGCCCTTTATCAAGGATCGGAGAGCTATCCAAACTCTTGGTCCACAGGAATAATAAAAGTGTAAAAGCACGTAACATCCCTCGTAGCTGTCCTTTATCGATGTTTTCTCTGTGCCCTGCCTTATCTCATGCTCATGTTAAACCTGGGAGGTGGTAGTTTTATCATCCCCATTTTACAGAAAAGGAAAATCAAAGGGCAACCACGTGGGCTAGGAATGTCGCATCCGAGTGGCTTTTATGGAAGCGCTCTAGATGCCAGGCGCCCTGCTAGGTGCTTTCCCAAGTACCATCTGGAATCCTCAGAAGAGCTCTTTGGGGTAGGCTCTATTATCCCCGCTTTATAGGTGAGGCCCATAAGGTCCGCAGAAGGTGACGTGCCCAGGATGTGAGTGCAAGTCTGTCTGTCAACCCCGCTGCAGCTTTCTGCAGCATAGAAAGCTGGTCCAGCTCTTCAACTGGTTAGAAGGCTGGTTAGGAATCAGCCACCGGTCCCTGTCACATCCCAGACCATCACAGACCTCTGTGCTGCTGCAGGGTGGCAACCTGCTCTTGTCTGGCTCTCCCACCATCTAATCCCTAAGCAGGCCTGAGAGAGAGGAAGGAAAAGGGAACACCTGGCCCAACAAGGGGCTTGGACCCAGGTCACCTGTACCTACCATGTTTACTTGCACAGTCTCCTCACCCTCTGTACTTATTCTGATGGTGCATGAGCTTGACCATTATAAACCAAAGAGATAAACTTATTTATTAGCTGCTGTGAGTCCTACTCTGTGCCTCACATGTGTGTTGTGTGCTCACAAAATCTCTGTGAGGCAGAGAGCAATCCCCATTCCACAGAAGCAGGAACTGAGATAGAGGGGTCACAAATGCATCCAGCCACACAACTAGTGGTAGTCAAGTCAGGATTCAACCCAAGCCTCCTGGCCTCCACAGCTCATGGAATTTCCTTCAAACCGGAGTGAATAGTTTAGCACTATCCTCTCTTGGTACTCCTCCCTCATGAGTGAGTTCTCATGAGATCTGGTTGTTTAAAAGTGTGTGGCACTGCCCCCTTCTCTCTCTCTCAGTCCTGCTCCTGCCACGTAAGACACCTGCTCCTGCTTTGCCTTCCGCTGTCAGTAAAAGCTCCCTGAGGCCTCCCAGAAGCAGATGTTGCCATGCTTCTTCCTACAGAGCCTGTGGAACTGTGAGCCAATTAAACCCCTTTTCTCTATAAATTACCCAGTCGCAGGTATTTCTTTATAGCGATGTGAGAGCGGAGAAATACACTTGTTTTTGATGACCTTGACAGTTTTGAGGAGTACTAGTCATGTATTTTGTAGACAACTCCTCAATTGAGATTTGTCCAATGTTTTTTCATGATAAGACGGGGGTTTTGGGTCATGGAGAGGAAGGTCACATCATGTCATTTCAACACATCATGTCAAAGGTACATACTATCAATATGTCACTGTTGACATTGACCTTGGTCATCTGGTTGAGGTAGTGTGTCACTTTCCCCACTGTAAAGTTACTTTTCCCCCTTCCCATACTGCATTCTTTGGAAGGAAGAGTACTATGTGCAGCCCACACTTAAGGAGTAGAGAGTTATGCTGTCTTCCTTGAAGGCTGGGTGTCTACGTAAATCCCTTGGGATTTTCCTGCACAGGGAGATTTGTCAATATGTGTATTTTTGAATATATATGTAGCATTATAATTAGCTGTTATAATATTTTAAGTTCTATTATATACTTAAATTGAGGTTCATTCTTTTTTGTTTTGTTTTGTTTTGTTTTTTGGAGATGGAGTCTTGCTCTGTCACCTAGGCTGGAGTGCAGTGGTGTGATCTTGGCTCACTGCAACCGCTGCCTCCCAGGTTCAAGTAATTCTCCTGCCTCAGCCTCCCAAGTAGCTGGGATTACAGGCACCCACCACCACACCTGGCTAATTTTTTGTATTTTTAGTAGAGATGGAGTTTCACCATGTTAGCCAGGCTGGTCTTGAACTCCTGATCTCAAGTGATCTTGGCCTCCCCAAAGTGCTGGCATTACAGGTGTGAGCTACTGTACCTGGCCAAGGTTCATTCTTACACTTAATAAAAATACACATGTCAGACAGTCTGCTTGATGATTTATATTTTTTGTAGCTAAGGTCTTGTCAGATCTGAGTAGAGCATCATGTTTTTTAATAATCACAAGAGCTAGCTTTTATTAAGGGCTTACTGTGTCCAGTGCTGTTCTAAGCATGTCATATACTGTATTAATTCACTTAATCCTCACAACTACCCTCTGAGGTGGCAACTATTGTTATCCCCATTTTGCAGACGAGGAAACAGAGGCCCAGGGAGGTCAGATAACATGCCCATATAGCTAGAGAGTGGCAGAGCTGGGGGGAACCCTGGCGGTCTGGCTCCAGAGCCCATTCTATAGCAGCCACCTCTGCCCACCCTGGCCTGGCTAGGCCTCAATGCCAGAAACACACCATTCTCTGATCTCCTGGAGGGTAACAGAGCTGCCATTATCCCAGGAGGCAAGGCTGTCCCAAGAGCATAGACCAGTAGTAGGGTTGGTTGCCAGCTTCTAGGTGTCGCCTCAAGGCTCCTTGCTACTTCTATTATTATTCTAATAGTTCTGAGCTAGGCATGAGGTAATCTGAGCTTTTAGACCTTGGCCATTTCACTGAGGTTTGCTGTTAGGCGTCAGTTTTGTCATCTAAAACAGCACTGTCCTTCTAGAGTTACTGTGAGGACAGGAGAGAAGTCTGCCAAGCACTTAGCAGGGGCCTGGAGGGCAGAAAGCATTCAGTGATGGGGAGGAGAGGAAAGCTCACAGAGCCTCGGTCCACGTGGCTCAGCTCTGTGCTGGAGCTGCGATGCGGTCCAAAGACCATGAAACAAAACGTGATTTCAAAATAACTCAAGTCTTTCACGTGTGTTTCTCACACCGATAAGTGAACGTAGTCCTTCGGAAGACTGCACTTGATTCTCACGGTGGCCACATGAGAGTCACAGTTCTTCTTGCATGTCCCCCTCCGTCTTCTCCCACACATGGCTCTCACTTGCTGCAGGGGCTCCCGGTCTGGCTCTCAGTTTCCGTTTCCTCTGATTTTTATCTCACAAATGGCTGGCAGGGCGGGGCTCCTTCCTTGGAGGGTGGGCTCCAGGAGGAACTGAGGAGAGTGTAACCAGGACCCTCATTAGGGGCCATGGGGGTGGGAAAGGTTGGGAACTCGCCAGTCATTTTTATCCCATCACATGAATTATTATTTTTGGCAGAGGAGAAGTTGCCTGTGTTAGTACCACAAACTGTGGCTTAAAATGACAGAAATCTATTCTCTTACAATTCTGAAGGTTAGAAGTCAGAAAGCAAGGTGGTGGCAGGGCCATGCTCTCTCTAGAGTCTTTAGGAGAGGGTCTTTCTGAAAAAAGAAAAACTTCAGCTGAATTACATTTAAAGGAGTTTAATTGAGTTTAATTAAATGAACAATTTGTGAATCGGGCAGCACCCAAATCAAGCAGATTCACAGAGACTCCGGCGCAGCCACATGGTGGAAGAAGACTTATAGACAAAGGGAAATGATGTACAGAAATTGGAAGTGAGGTACAGAATGGCCGGATTGGTTACAGCTCAGTGTTTGCCTTATTTGAACGTAGTTTGAACACTCAGCAGAGTGTGAATGGTTGAAGTATAGCCTCTGGGATTGGCCAAGGCTTAGTTATTGTTACAGGCACATACTCCTAAGTTAGGTTTTCAATTTTGTCTGACTATGAAGCTAGGTTACAGTTCATCCACAAGGACTCAAATATAGAAGTACAGAGTCCTTCTCACGACATATATAGTTTGCTTTAACACTTGCTTGCCTCTTCTCAGCTTCTTATCGTTTCTGGCATTCCTTGGCGTCTCTTGCCTTGTAGACCCATCATATTCATTTCTACCTCCATCTTTATGAGGTCTTTTCCCTGTGTATTTGTGTCCAAACTTTCCTCTTCTTATAGGGACACCAGTCATTGGATTAGGGACCACTGTATTTGAGTATGACTTTATCTTAACTTGATTGCACCTGCAAAGACTCTATTCCCAAATAAGGCCACATTCACAGGTTTGGGGGCCAGGATATATCCTTTGGGGGAACATAATTTAACCTACCCTGTAACAATGTCATATCATTCAGATTGATTCTGAGCTAGCCCATTCCCAGTCTAACATCTCCAAACCTGGTTCCCCTAGACCCTTGAGCTTGTCTGCGACTCTTGTCCAAATGAAGCTGTGAGGCGAGCTGCCCTGCTGACCAATGTCAGGGCCTCCCTTCTGGCTCCAGGCTCTGCACTGAAGTGCAATGGGCCAACCAGCTACTTGCCCAGTGCCGTGGGGGAAGCCAAGGAGGGCATAGCCAGTAGGAAATATATTCTACAGAAGTGATCACTTTTCAGTTAAAAAAAAAGAAAGGCCGGGCACGGTGGCTTTACGCCTGTAATCCCAGAACTTTGGGAGGCCGAGGCGGGTGGATCACGAGGTCAGGAGATCGAGACCATCCTAGCTAACATGGTGAAACCCCGTCTCTACTTAAAAAAAAAAAAAAAAAAAAAAATTAGTCGGGCGTGGTGGCGGGAGTCTGTAGTCCTAGCTACTCGGGAGGCTGAGGCAGGAGAATGGCGTGAACCCGAGAGGCGGAGCTTGCAGTGAGCGGAGACTGCGCCACTGCACTCCAGCCTGAGCGACAGAGTGAGACTCTGTCTCAAAAAAAAAAAAAGTAATTAATTGATATGTTTTAAAGGTATATGTCAACATAATGTTTTATTAAGATTATGAGTGAAATTTTTTCTTCTATGAAGAATCAGTGTGAAGTTATGGTTAAAATATCAATCGCTATGTCATATTGGGAGATAAAAGAGGAACTATTCAATAACTGAAGCTAGGAAAACATCCATATGGAGAAAAATGAAACTGGGCAATGTCAAAGCATGTCTTCACTGTTTATCTTGGTAGAAAAGATAGAGGACTGTCTTTCTTGGACTAAAGAAGGGAAGAGGCCAGGCATGGTGGCTCACACCTGTAATCCTAACATTCTTGGAGGCCAAGGCGGAAGGATCACTTGAGGCCAGGAGTTTGAGACTAGTCTAGGCAACAAAGCAGACCCCATCTCTATAAAAAAATGTTTTAAATTGGCTGGGCGTGGTGGCATGTGCCTGTAGTCCCAGCTACTCAGAAGACTGAGGTAGGGGGATTGCTTGAGCCCAGGAGTTCCAGGCTGCAGTGAGCTATGATTGAGCCACTGCACTGAAGCCTGAATAAGAGAACAAGACCTGTCGCTAAAAAAAAATTTAAAAAGAAGGGAAGAATTCTTAAATTAGGTACAAAAAAGTACCAACCAAAAAGAGAACAGATTGATACATTATATTATTATTATTGACTATATTAACTATATTATAAAATTGAATATTCACATTCTCTATGACCCAATGTGTGCATCAAGATATATCTATTAGAATACCATTAGGAGCTCTGTAGATATCAGCAAAAACAAACAAAATCAAACCAGAAACATCCCAGATGTCCACTGACAGGTAAATGAACAAGCAAATTGATATATTCACACTGTAGAATATTACACAAAGCAATGAACTACAACTACATGCTATACTGTTCTTATAATGTAATTGTATATAGACTACCTAGAACATAATACCTTTCTATCAAGTGTTCTTCATTTATTTATTTTTGAGACAGGGTCACCCAGGCTGGAGTGAAGTGATACAACCTCGGCTCACTGCAACCTCCACCTCCCAGGCTCAAGTGATCCTCCTACCTCAGCCTTCTGAGCAGCTGGGACAGCAGGCACATGCCACCATGCCTGGCTAATTTTTGTATTTTTTTGTAGAGATGGGGTCTCGCCATGTTGCCCAGGCTAGTCTCTAACTCCTGGGCTCAAGCAATCCTCCCACCTTGGCCCCCAAAAGTGCTGGGATTATAGGTGGGAGCCTCTGTGGCTGGCCCTCTAACAAGTTTAAAAACAACTAAAACTAAACATTTATTAAGCATTACATTAATCAAATATAATTTAACATTAATTAAACATTAATTAAGGATAACACTAACTATTTTTTAAAGGAAGAAAATTATTAGGACAAAATGGAAGTAAAGGGGTAAAGGGAAGCGCACAGGTAAATGTAAGTTATTGTTGATATTTTAGGCCAGGTGCAGTGGCTCATGCCTGTAATTCCAGCATTTGGGAGGCCAAGGCTGGTAGATCACTTGAGCCCAGGAGTTTGACACCAGCCCGGGCAACACAGGGAGACCCCGTCTCTACAAAAATAATAAAAATTTTAAAAATTAGTTGAGCTTGGTGGTGTGCACCTGTAGTCCCAGCTATAGCTACTTGAGGTGGGGAGGATCACCTGAACCTGAAGAGGTCAAGGCTGCAGTGAGCCGTGATTGCGCCACTCCCCTTGGTATCAGCGAAACCCTGTCTCAAAAAAATAAAATAAAATAAAATAAAATTAGATCTTGGGTTGGCAGATGTGTTCACAGGTGTTCAGATACGTATAATTTTGAAATAAATTAATAAAATAAAAGAAAGCCATGCTAGGAAAAAAGGAAATATCAGTGGTCAAGTGGCTAGGCCATATGGCATGAGGAGTAGTTAGTCAAAGAGAAGCACCTTTTCAAATGTGCCCTATCGCCCACCAGCCAGTAGTGGACAGCTCCCTGTCATGGGATAACCTGGCTGTGCTTCTCCTGGAACTTGGGCCTTACCATCTGGGAGTCCCCATTTAGTTGAGAAGCTGCAGAGGGAGTTTATTTCTGTGGCCTTGTAATGGGGCACACCTTCTGTTTGGGAGGGAAGTTCCTTCCTGTTCCAGAGAGATCATGAAGCAGCAGCTGCATTGGCAAGGGCAGAGAAGATGTCCCAATGATGGCTATTAAGGGGTCCCTCCCTTGCAGAAAAGGATTAGTGTCCAGCTAGCAGAGAAACACTTGCCAGGTACTTAATAGGTTCTACCTGATGTTAGTGGAAGCTCTCCCCAACACACATGCCCACTCAGCCAGGGGAGAAGGTAGCAGGAAGGAAGGAGGCCCCCTGAGTATTGTGACCACAGAGATAGCCTGCCCCTGCAACCACACCCACACACTGAGGTTTCACCAGGGCGTAGGGGGGTGGTGGTTAAAAGACAAGAGAACAGGCAGATATTATTATCTCCAAGTTTTGCTCCAAAATATGAGCTCTGAAAGTGAACGTGAGGACCCATTTCCATCTGTCCCCTACCCCATTCTACTCCCAGGTATAAGTTGCTTACCAAGATGAATAATGAGGGTTCTTTGCAGTTTGTAAAATACTTTTTTAAAACATCATCACATTTGGTCCTCCTTAAAAAAAACCCGGTGGGGGTGGTTATCGTGCTTACCTTTATTTTATAGATGAAAAAAACGAGGCTTGGAGAGGCTCAGCGACTTGTCTAAGGTCATAGACTTGGAGGCAGAACTGAGAGGAAGGCTTCTGACTCCCTCTTATCCCATGTTCCCAGAGGGAGTGCCCCAAAACATGCTGTCTCAGCAGGAAGCAGCCACTACCCAAAAGCAGAATGGGAGGAAAGGAACAGGGGCCACATCTGGTCCTTACCAACCAGTGCAGAAATGGTGGTATTGGAAGGAGATATTTAGAGAGTGGCCCTCCTGTCACCTGATCCAAAGGCCAGGATTGAAGGAGCTATGTCCTAGAGCAGCAGAGCTCTGTTAATTTGTTTTCTGTGCCTTCTGTATAATATCCCTTCGTGCCCCTGGATATGCTGTTTTCTCCAGTGAGTCTAGGGAAGGAACCCTGAGGGATCAATTTCACTGTCATTAAAAAAAAAAAAAAAAAAGTTTAAAAGGGATACTTCAAAGTTTGATGCTCTAGTTGTTTTTAATCAAGCAGGGATTGCTCATTGTAAAAGTAATTTGGGATAATATAATCAAACAAAAAGTAGAAAAAAGAGTCACACCACCCAGGGATAATCACTTGTCCATCACCAACTTATCCCTGGCAGGGAATCTGCAGACAACATAGCACTGTTACCTCCCTTTGAGGCCTCAAATAATTTCTAACAGAAAGAGGCTGTTTTCGCTTAGGATGTAGAAAGCTGCAGGAGAATAAAGAACAGAACTCCCCAGGCCAGGCACAGTGGCTCACACCTGTAATCCCAGCACTTTGGGAGGCCGAGGCAGGTGGATCAGAAGGTCAGGAGATCGAGACCATCCTGGCTAACACAGTGAAACCCCATCTCTACTAAAAATGTAAACAATTAGCCAAGCATGGTGGCGGGCGCCTGTAGCCCCAGCTACTTGGGAGGCTGAGGCAGGAGAATGGCATGAACCCGGGAGGCGGAGCTTGCAGTGAGCCGAGATCGTGCCACTGCACTCCAGCCTGGGTGACAAAGCAAGACTCCATCTCAAAAAAAAAAAAAAAACCAGAACTCCCATCCAAACGGTGAGAAAAAGACGTATAATCTATAAAACATACCTTTTCTTGAACTCGTCAGAGAGCTGAGGTCACAAGGCAATGAAATGAACTGAATTCCAAAGAGTAACTATCCTCCCTGAGAAGAAATAGGGAACAGGGGCTATTTTACCTTTGCCCAGCACTGGCTACATCATTTACAGGTTTATAGGACCTGGTGAAAAATATGGGGAACTTCTGAGCACAGGGCACTGTGTGACTGCACAGCTCGGATACCATGAGGTGGGTCCTGTCTTTGGCAGAGAACAGAAGGAAGTGGCCACCACCAGTGTTGGTAAAAAGGAAGGAACTCAAATGTCTTGGATTCCCAAAGACTGAGTATGGATTAGCATTCAGTTTATTTATTTATTTATTTTTGAGACAGAGTCTTGCTCTGTCACCCAGGCTGGAGTGCAGTGGTGCAATCTTGGCTCACTGCAACCTCCTCCTCCCAGGTTCTAGTGATTCTCGTGCCTCAGCCTCCTAAGTAGCTGGGATTACAGGTGTGTACCACCATGCCCAGCTAATTTTTTTTTTTTTTTTTTTCTGAGATGGAGTCTCACTCTGTCACCCAGGCTAGAGTGCAATGGCACGATCTCAGCTCACTGCAACCTCCACCTCTCAGGTTCAAGCAATTCTCCTGCCTCATCCTCCCAAGTAGCTGGGATTACAGGCCTGCCTCACCATGCCTGGCTAATTTTTGTATTTTTAGTAGAGACAGGGTTTCACCATGTTGTCCAGGCTGGTCTCAAACTCCTGACCTCAAGTGATCTGCCTGCCTCAGCCTCCCAAGGTGCTGGGATTACAGGCGTGAGACATTGCACCCAGTGCGTATCAGTTTAGAATGACTGGGAGTCCGAGACAGAAGGGGAGTTTGTCACTACAAGCCCTTTTCCATGGGCCTCCACTAGGTGCTCACGAGAAAGAATGGGGATAGGGTAAGAGCCCCATGCTTGATGGTGCAGGCATTCAAGATGATGCAGGCAGCCCTACGCCAGGGTGTAGCCAAGAAGTGGGTGGGGACTCACTTCCAAAGACTCCTCTTTCATCAATAAAAGCATCAAGCAGCTAGAAGAATGGCAGCAAACACTTTCCACCCCAGAGCCACAGGTGTAGAAGCAGGGTCTGGCTGCCTTTGGGAAACAGTAGGAAACTCTCATTCTACATTGGCAAGGGCAAAGATCCACTGCTTCTGGGATAAGAGTCAAAGCAAAAGCTGACTTCTCCTGGGAAAACAGGGGTAGGAAAACCTTCTGGGCCTAGGATTCTGCACCAATATACAGTGGAGACGTGCGGGTCTGGAGGAGGGACTCTTGCTATGTTACTCAGGCTGGTCTTGAACTCCTGGCCTCAAGCAATCCTCACACCTTGGCCTCCCAAAGTGCTGGAATTATAGGCATAAACCACTATGCCTGGCCAGAGGGGCTCTTTTACACCCAAGACCCAGCACAGATTCCAGGACAGATTTTGGTTGCCATGGGGATGGGAAAGGAGCAGAAACGCTGAGAAGGCCTCAACCACAGGGCTCAGGCTCACAGCCTCTGCCTAAGACTGAGTTTGGACCAGGAGAAGTAAGAATGCCCTTAGACCCTACCATAAGCCTAACATCTAGTAACAAAATAACAGCAATCTGTATTAATCAAAACTTAACTGGGCGTGGTGGTTCGCACCTGTAATCCCAGCTACTGGGGGGGCTGAGGCACGAGAATCACTTGAACCTGGGAGGCAGAGGTTGCAGTGAGCTGAGATCATGCCACTGCACTCCAACCTGGGTGACAGAGTGAAATTCTGTTTCAAAAAACAAACAAACAAACAAACATATCGGCTGTATTAGTAAGCTTTTGCTAGATTGTGCTATGGAAACAACCAACCCCAGAAGCTCCACGGCTTATGAAAACAAAGGTTTGCTTCTTTGTCATATCACATGGCCTTTATGAGTGGGTTTGGCCCTGTCCTATATCTTGTTCATTTTAGGATTCAAGTTCAAGGAACAGCCCCCCTATCTGAAAGACAGAAAAAGGGACATCAGGACCACATGAAGACTCTTTTTTTTTTTGAGACAGAGTCTCATTCTGTTGCCCAGGCTGGAGTGCAATGGCGCAATCTTGGCTCGCTGCAACCTCTGCCTCCCTGGCTCAGGAGATTTTCCTGCCTCAGCTTCCCAAGTAGCTGGGATTACAGGTGCCTGCCACCATCCCCGGCTAATTTTTGTATTTTTTTAAGTAGAGACGGGGTTTCATCATGCTGGCCAGGCTGGTCTCAAACTCCCAACCTCAGGCGATCCACCCACCTCAGCTTCCCAAAGTGCTGGGATTACAGGCGTGAGCCACCGTGCCCGGCCCACATGAAGACTCTTAAAGCTTCTCAGAAATGGCCTATGTTGCTTCTGCTCACATTTCATTGGCTAAAGCAAGTCACTCGCGAAGCCTGATGTTAGCAGGGTGGAAAAGTGTAAGCATCTTGCAGAGAGGAGCAGCAAATAACTGAGGATAATGACACAGTCTACCTCCTGAGCATTTAAGAAACCTTAAGTACAGCATCAAAACATTTTTCCTGGAACTAAAAACATGATTTTCTGATTAAAACTCAGTAGACGTATTCAAAGAGCTCACGGGCAAAGTGGTGATAAAAGAAAAACTTCAGCCAAATTAAATTTAAAGGAGTTTAATCGAGCAAGGAACAATTTGTAACTCAGACAGTCCCCAGAATCACAGCAGATTCACAGAGACCCCCGGCGTGCCTCGTGGTCAGGACAAATTTTTAGACAAAAAAGGTAAAGTGAAGAGGCCAGGTGCGGTGGCTCACGCCTGTAATCGCAGCACTTTGGGAGGCCAAGGTGGCCAGATCACGAGGGCAGGAGTTCATGAGCATCCTGGCTAACACGGTGAAACCCCGTCTCTACTAAAAATACAAAAAATTAGCTGGACGTGGTGGCGGGCGCCTGTAGTCCCAGCTACTCGGGAGGCTGAGCAGGAGAATGGCTGAACCCGGGAGGCAGAGCTTGCCGTGAGCCGAGATTGTGCCACTGCACTCCAGCCTGGGCAACAGAGCAAGACTCCGTTTCAAAAAAAAAAAAAAGGTAAAGTGACGTACAGGAATCAGAAGTGAGGTACAGAAACAGTGAGATTGGTTACAGCTCTGCATTTGCCTTATTTGTACGTAGTTTGAACATTCAGCAGTCTATGAGTGGTTGAAGTATGACCACTGGGATTGTCAAACGCTCAGTTATTGTTACAGGTACATACTATAAAGTTAGGTTTTCAATTTTGTCTGACTATTAAGCTAGGTTACAGTTCATCCACAAGAACTCAAATATAGGAGTACAGAGTCCTTCTCAGACCATATTTAGTTTGCTTTAACAGTAGAAATATTAATTAGTAGCCTGGAAGATCAAATGGAAGAAAATCTCAAATCATAGCACAGAACTTCAAAAAGATGAGGGAATATAATCACTATATTATTATCAAAACTTACATCCATTAATATACTTAATTTATACTAACACCTATGAATTAGCTATTATTACTCACCAACCCATGTCACAGCTGAGGAAACTGAGGCTCAGAGGGGTAAGGAACAATCCCAGGGTTGCACAGCTGGTGTTCGGACCCGGGTAGTTGCGCTTCTGTGACTGTGCTGTTAAGTGCTGGTTGTTGTTGTTGTTTTAAATTTAACTTAATTTTGTTTTAAGTTCCAGGATACATGTGAAGGATGTGTAGGTTTGTTACATATGTAAACATGTGCTGTGGTGGTTTGCTGTGCTGTCGTTAGTCACATTTTTTTGCTTCTTAATGCCCATGCAATTTTGCCATGATAAAAGACTTGGAGGATTGATCCAGGAGACCTAACTTAAGAAACAGAAATTCAAGGAGAAAAGGATTGTTGGAGGAAGTACAGAGATTAAATAAATGATGAAGTTGAGGTGGGAGGAACACTTGAGTCGGAGGTCAAGGCTGCAGTGAGCTGTGATCAGGCCACTGCACTCCAGCTTGGGCAACAGAGTGAGACTCTGTCAAAAGAAAGACAGAGAGAGAAAGAGAAAGAGAAAATGCTTCTGTGATTAAAAAAGACTTGTTATTTAAAAGGGCTCATTTCACTCCATCCTGGATTGAGAAAAAAGGCACACATCTAGAAATATCCTGTAAAAAGCCCTCAACTTCCAGGATAAAGAGAAATTTCTATAAGTTTTCAGGCAAAAAGAACAAATGACTTATAAAGGAGTATCAGACCTTCCTCAGGCTTTTCATCTACCACAGTGGAAGCTAGAAGATTGCAGAATAAAATCTAATGACAATGAGAGTAAAAAGACCTTGAAAAATTAGCCAGGCATGGTGGCTGGCGCCTGTAGTCCCAGGTACTTGGGAGGCTGAGGCAGGAGGATCGCTTGAACCTGGCAGGTGGAGGTTGCAGTGAGATCATGCCACTGCACTCCAGCCTGGTGACAGAGCAAGACTCTGTCTCAAAAAACAAACAAAAAAAAGACCTTGGCCTAAGGATCTGACACCCATGCTGACAGGCCTCACTTTTCAGGGTGAGAGAATGTTTTCTGTGGATATGATGTGGGTCAAAGAGTACTGCACCCACACACTCTACTTGGGGAATTTATTCAAGAAGAGCCTCCGTCCAAGCAACATGTGAATCAATCCCAAAGGTAGTATGTGCTTTAAAAATAATAAATAGGCCGGGCACGGTGGCTCACGCCTGTAATCCCAGCACTTTGGGAGGCTGAGGCGGGTGGATCACGAGGTCAGGAGATTGAGACCATCCTGGCTATCACAGTGAAACCCCGTCTCTACTAAAAATACAAAAAAATTAGCTGGGCATGGTGGCAGACGCCTGTAGTCCCAGCTCCTCAGGAGGCTAAGGCAGGAGAATGGCGTGAACCCAGGAGGCAGAGCTTGCAGTGAGCCGAGATTGCACGCCACTGCATTCCAGCCTGGGTGACAGAGCGAGACTCTGTCTCCAAACAATAAAATAAAATAAAATAAAATAAAAATAATAAATAAAGGCCAGGCGCAGTGGCAGTGGCTCACACCTGTAATCCTATCACTTTGGGAGGCTGAGGCGGGTGGATTGCCGGAGTTCAGGAGTTCGAGACCAGCCTGAGCAACACAATGAACTCTCTACTAAACTACAAAAAAATGAGCTGAGTGTGGCGGTATGCACCTGTAATCCCAGCTACTTGGGAGGTTGAGGCAGAAGAATCACTTGAACCTGGGAGGTGGAGGTTGCAGTGAGCCAAGATCGCGCCATTGCACTCCAGCCTGGGTGACAGAGCAAGACTCTGTCTAAAAATAAATAAAAATAAATAAATAAATAAATAAATAAATAAACAAACCAAATGAATCAAAGCAAAAATCTCAGCGTAGTGGAATATGATAAAAAGAAGAAACAATAATAGTGAGACATAAGCCTAATACATATCTATTTATCTAAATTTAAATGAATACTGATAGAGCAACTAGGAAATTATTCTATAAATTTGGTTTTATAATTGTGGTGGGAGATTTAAAAACACTCCTTTTAATCAAACCTAAACGGCCAAAAAATAGTGAAATAATAAAGAAATGAACTATTTCATTAACAGGCCCAATTATAGTAAGTGTTAACTCAATTATAGTAAATGTAAATGTTAATGTTTACAATGATAATAAAGGTTACAATGATAGGAAATGTACTCTATCTGTGGCAGAGGCACCTGGCAGCCTTAACTTAAGCATACCCTGAGCATGACTATGGTCTAAGAAGAAACTGTTTTTGGAGTTACAACTTAAGGAATCTGGGAGTGGCCCACCTGGAGATTCTCTCCCTGTGGTTTGAAGGACATCTGAGCTTCTGGCCCATCCTGTGGAATGCAGGCCACATAGGGGATCTAGGCATTTTGTTTTGGGTTAAACGGAGGCTGCTAGGTGCATGCTTTTCACAAAGGGTAGCAGTCTTCCTGTCCAGCCCACTGCCACTGGACTGTCCCTATTTGTAAGTGCCCCCAGTAAACCCTTTGTCTCGTTTGCTCTCTCTGGATCCCTTTTTGTCCCCTCAGACACAGTGCCATTCCTACTGGAGTCAGTCGGGGTCTGGCACAACACCCTATGAATAGAGAGAGTGAGAATAAGGCTGCTGTCCTGCGTAGAGACCCCACCATCTCAGGGACACCAAATGCTCCTCTCAGGGAACATTCTTCTGCTCACTGACCTTTAAATCAAGATGAGAAATGACTCCTTTGGTTTGGGGTTTTGTTCTCTGTTCAGAGATCTCCCAGAGAAGTCTTTATTTTAAACTATGGCCATCACCTTCCCTTCAGCAGAAATCTGCTTGCTAAATTCTATCCTGAGAAGAGATTTAATAAGGGATACATGGGGAGAGTATAAATTCAAGGGAAGGGTACCTAAGGGAGTGAGACAGGTGGGGAAAAGACCCTAAAGCTATTAAAAAGGATAGTTCTGACCCACCTCAAGCCCACCTTGCCTGCCTCCCAGGCTGGGGTACATACTCCCGGCCCTTCTCTCTCTGCTCCCATCTCTTCCTGTTCTTCCTTATCATCTCTCCGTGCCTACATTTCAATTGTTAAGTTAATGGGGGATGGGACAAAGCATTTCTTGTTCCGTCAACCTAATTCCTGAGAGAAGCGGCTGCTACTTAAGGAATTTCTCAAGCTCAGAGCATAATTAAGTGTGACTTTTAGCCCTGAAAAAAAAAAAATCTGAATTTCAATTTGGGAGCTCCTGAGTGAGCAGTCTCCTTGACATTTGAAAGCTCAAACCTTATCTGGAGCAGCCCTTTGGAGGCTGACAGACCTTGTTGAACTTGAGCCATTTCGGAACCCACCGTAGGGTTATTTTTCACTCCTGTTTTTCAATTACACAGCAGCAGAAGATTCAATTAGAATGTGAGGGCTTTTCTTCATTAATCCATAGACGCTTAAGTGACCATATTTTACAGAGAATACAGTAAAATAAATATTGCACTGGATTTCTTTCTTATGTTAGTTTCCTCTTGCTATTATTAAAATGCGAGGAACATCAAAATCCAGAAGGCTCAGGGTTCACTCAGGTGTCAAAACCTCCAGAAGCATCTCGTCCCACTGCTTCTCTGCTCTGCCGTGACCTTTGAGAGCCTCGGTTTTTACCCAGCTGTATCTGTTTCTAGCCTCTTCCCCTAGCACATTTGTATATGTATTACAAGAATAATCTCACTGTGGATGTCAGTATTTTTCCATTATAACAATTGCTCCACTTGGGTGCGTTTACACAGACATACCATTTTTAAAGTAAAAAGCATTGTGTCAGATATCTTATACACATTTTTCTCTATCCTCGCGCAAACATGTAAGCTTGGTATTATTATTCCCATTTCTCAGATGATGTTCTGGTTATCCATTGTATCCATATGTACCATGTTTTGTTTATCCATTCATCTGTTGATAGATATTTGGGTTTGAGAAAGAAAACATTTTTGCCGGGCGTGGTGGCTCACACCTGTAATCCCAGCACTTTGGGAGGCTGAGGCAGGCAGACCACCTGAGGTCAGGTGTTCGAGACCAGCCTGGCCAACATGGTGAAACCCCATCTCTAGTAATAATACAAAAATTAGCCAGGACTGGTGGTGCATGCCTGTAATCTCAGCTGCTCGGGAGGCCGAGGCAGGAGAATTGCTTGAACCTGGGAGGCAGAATTTGCCGTGAGCTGAGATCACGCCACTGTACTCTAGCCTGGGCAACAGAGCAAGGCTCTGTCTCAAAAAAAAAAAAAAAAAGAAAACATTTTTATATGGGGAATGTCAGCCCCCTTTAACTACCAGGCCCAGAGAGCACTGAAATGTGACCGTGTGTGACAGCAATCATTCTCACTCCCCCTGTAAGCCAAATAATTACCTCTTGAAGCCACTTACTATGCAGGCTCTAGACTAACTAAGGCCAAGTAGCCATAAAATGCCCCATGCTAAACACCATAACTCATACTCTACATTTCAACTACGCATAGGCAATTGCTAATCAATGTTGTTTCTGCAAACCAGTGAGAATTCCTGTCAAACAGTTTTGGATCAGCCCATTTCTTGTTCTCTTTTGCCTTTAAAAACCTGCTTGTAACCAATGCGGAATGGACCACTCCCCAAACCAACTTGGAAGCCAATTGCCCTCAACTTTGGCCCAAATAAACTGTCTACATTCATTTTGCCTCAGATTCTTCAGGTCAACGTTTTGTTTCCATCTCTTGGCTACTGCAAATAATTCTGCTGTGAACATGGATGTACATATATCTGTTCAAGTCCCTGCTTTTAATTCTTTCGGATAGATACCTAAAAGTAGAATTGCTGGATCCTAACAGTAATTCTGTCTAATTTTTTGAGGACCCCTATGCTGTTTTCCACAGTAGCTGGACCATTTGACATTCCCACCAACAATGCTCAAGGATTCCAACTTCTATGCATCCTTGCCATCCTAGTGGGTATGACGTGGTATCATCTGCCGCTTTTGAATGGTAAATGCCTAAGAGAAAAAGCAGCCCCCAATGTGAGGCTCACCTCCCTGGGATCTTGGCCCATCAAGTCCTCACTGCCTTTGGTAGATCTCTAGTACATTCACACCTATTTCAAGAACATTTTGTCCAGCTTAGAGTTGTACTCACTAGGAGGTTGGTTGAAACAAGCCATTGCTGCCCCTTCCATACTTCTGGAAAAAAAAAAAGATTACTCTCTAACTCCTTGCATCATGGGGCTCTAAGAAAACCTATAAGGTCATTTTCTTGTGTGTGGGTTCTGTTGTTGTTGTTGTTGCTTGTTGTTTGTTTTATGTAGAGATGGGTCTGATTCCCAGGCTGGTCTCAAACTCCTGGGCTCCAGTGATCCTCCTGCCTTGGTCTCCCAAAGTGCTGGCATTACAGGCATGACCCACCATGCCTGGCCCTATACGGTCATTTATATGTGGTAATCATCAATGCTTTTGCCAAATATCCATTTTAGTTTTATCCCCTTCTGGGCATACGTCAGGATTGTATTTCTTGGTGTCCTTGTGATAGGGCAGAGCCACATAGCCAGTCCTAGCCGGTGATTTTCTTTGGCAGATGATGCTGGAGCAGCAGTGTAACTGAAACGCGTGCCAGTCACTCGCCACCTGCAGGGTCCAATTCACAAGAGTGAGGACTGGTCTAAAGAAAGTGACTTCATTCCAATGTTTAGCTTAGGCGAAGTACAGGCTCCTGCCTTTAAGGGTATTGCTTCACTTTTGGGGCAGAAAGCAGGGAATTTTAAAGGGGATTTGGCATGAATGGCATGGGAGGGAATGAGCAGGTGCAAGGTCTAAGTGACTGACTTTGGTGCCTTATTTACCAGGTGGTCAAGCTGGTGCCATTGCAAGTCGTAAAGTGGCCATTGCCTCAAGATCCCCTCCGGGTGGGAGACAGTTCCCTGGGGGCGTATTTTAGGCTGTAAATTGACTGTTGTCTCTCAGGTGATCTCTTGATGGAAGAGAGCTCCAGCTCTGGAGCTTCTAAGTCAGCACATAGATAAGCTTGCTGTGCAGGGAGTGTCTTAAGGTCTGTGTCCTTCCGCACACTCAGGGAAATCCATTTACCTTTTGCAGCTCTTGGAGGCTGCCACATTCCCTGGCTGATAGCCCCTTCCTTCTTCAAAGCCAGCCACGGCTGGCTGAGCCTTCCTCATATCACATCACTCTGACACCCACTCTTGTTAACAAAAGACCCTGAGGTCCACAGAGAAGGGAAAGGAGAAGACTTTATTTTCAGAAGGAGAAGCAATCGTGGATTGAGGAACATAGCTTCCAGGGACTACCGAAAGTACATGCCCTGCAGAAGGAAGGGGGAGCTGGTACATGTGTCTTACAGGGCCAGCCTTACATGCATATTGAGCAGGGTTGGGGACATTCTATGAATATTCATGAGGGATGGCTGGCACGTGCACAGTGGGTAAACATCTATAACATACATCCCGTTCACTTTGGGATGGGGTTTTAGGCATTAAAATGAGGTAGAATTTGGCTCTTGATCTCAAAAGGTAAAGTGTAGTGCACAAAGACATTTTGTGCACAGTCTCTGTAAGCTAAATGGCTGCAACTGGCTTGAGGGCTGCAGCCATTTATCAATAAAGAAAGTTAATAAGACCAGTCCTCTGTCCAATCAGAGTTGTGATGGGGAGGGAGGGGAGATTGGGGACTGTGTATGCAGGAGGCGAGTGGGGGGCGGTTGGGTCGACTAGAATCTTGGGGTCATTTGGGAAATTTTCCAGCTATAGTTGTTTGGGCAATGATTTTCAGGAACTGGTTTCTGTTTAATTACGGGAAATAAACCTTATGGCCGTTAATGACGCTGGGATTCGTGACTAATCCCCCATCCTGCTGGCCATGAGATTCTGTTTTTGGTGTGTCTCATTTTAGCCACAAGGAGTCCACTTTGTTTGTTGGGAGTATATTTTAACACTCTTTTGCCTCCCTCTTCCACATTTAGGATCTGTTAGGAATGCAAAATGCTTGTTCCCTGGTGTCATAAAGAAATAGCACTTGAACATAAATTTAATTCTCTCAGCAAGGCAATTTTTACTTTCTGCAGAAAGGGTACATTCTCTAGCCGTCTTGCCACAAGAGTATACTGAACAAAGGAAAAGCAGACATATTTATCCCTTACGCATTTGGGTCGTGCTTACTGCTGCGTCCTGCATCCACTAGCTGGAGCCAAACCTCATAGTCTAAACTGATACCCGATTTGCTAACAACCTAAAACTTTCTTAAATAGGTAAAGGCAAGGGGGAACAAAGGAAAGGAGGAAGTTGCTTACAAAAGACTTAAAGAAGCGATAACATTTCCAAATAAGGAAGGGGCATAGGCTGTGAGCTGGAACGTGTCTGTGAGCATGTCCAACAGCTATATGGGATAGGGCTTAACAAAGAGTTATTAGCACAAATCAAGGAGGTTTGAAGAAAGTCTTCAAAAGAAACTATTATTTCTAACACTTATGCTTTATTTTTTAACAAGAAGGGAAACTTTGAAGAGGAAACTTTTTACTTTCTATAAATCTTTATGATTACATTGGGCCCACCTGCATAATCTAGGGTGCCCTTTCTATTTTAAGGTCAAGGGATTGGCAACCTTAATTCCCCTTTGCTATGTACTGTAACATATTTTCAGGTTTTGAGGATTAGGACTTGGGCATCTTTGGGGGGCCATTATTCTGCCTACCAGGGTAACTCAGCTTTGCCCTGTGATAGGAGATGGTGGTAATAACCATGATGGTAGTGGTGGTGAGGCTCATAATCCTGATGAGTCTTGCTTGAAGCTATAGGTTAGTACCTGCCTGATTTTTACGTAGTGGGTGTCCTACATTTTCCAACCTTCCAGAATTACCCTTTACTTAAATAATCAAAGAAAAGAACATGCTTTGCAGCCAGAGGAATTCTAGCTCCTTTCCAAATTGCCAAGAATTCCTGGAAGCACATCCACCCTCACAGTCACTGGCCTCCTCCCACTCTGCTGCTCCCAGCTTCTCCTGGATCTCTCTGGCTCCTCCATCACAGGCTCTGCATACCTTCCACTTCCTCTGAGATTTTTCCTCCCAAACAGGGACCTTCCCATCATTCTGGAGACAGGGCTACCTGGAGAGATCAAGGTTAGAAGGTTTTATTAACTCCACCAAAGGCCTGAAGATCCTTGTAAGGACTTTAAAGTACAGGAGGGGAGAACTTCATTTAGTACTTAGTACAGAGACGTTCCTGAGTCCTTTGGTTACACCAGTGTCAAGGGAGGCCTTTACTTAAAGTCTCCCTCCTTGAGCCAAGCTTAAATTCTCTTCTCTGAAGCCCCAGGCCTCAAATTGCTCCTTCTAGGACCACCAAAGGAAACAGAAACCCTTAAATATTGACTTTATTAGGCAGAGCATTATAGCTCCTTTGGTCTCCAAGAGCTTACTTCAGCCTGATCTCAGGGCCTTACCTTTGCATAACCACAGGGCTCATTAAGACGTTTTTCCCAAACAAAAGATACATTCTTTCCCAAGATGAATTCTTCTCCCACTCTTGGAATGCACAAATGCTGCAGTTGAAAAGTACAACAAAGCAAAAACAGCTCCATTTATTTCTACTTCCATTATTTACCACAGAAACAAGTAGTGTTAGTATGTGTGTTGTGGTGCAAAAGACTGAGATTTTATATCACAACACGCATACCAATTGTATTAGTCCATTTTCATGCTGCTAATAGAGACATACCTGAGACTGGGCAATTTACAAAAGAAAGAGGTTTGATAGATGCACAGTTCCACGTGGCTGGGGAGGCCTCACAATCATGGCAGAAGGCAAGGTGAAGCAAGTCACATCTTCCATGGATGACGGCAGGCCAAGAGAGAGCTTGTGCAGGGAAATTCCTCTTTGTTAAGCCAACAGATCTCGTGAGACTTATTCACCATCACGAAAATAGCATGGGAAAGACCTGCCCCCATGATTCAATTACCTCCCATGGGGTCCCTCCCATGACACGTGGAAATTCAAGATGAGATTTGGGTGGGAACACAGCCAAACCATATCACCCATGCATGCACATGACTTAAATAAAAGAAAAAATACCTATTCCTACTATTTGGGATACACACCTTGATATTTTCCATTCTGTTCAAATTTTAAAATGCTAAACATGATTTACGGAGGAGAATAAAATATGCCACCCTAAAGTATGAGCATATGAAACCAGATTATGCCACTGTAGGGGAGTGAAAATGATTTCCTTCCACCCTTCTAGGTCCCTTGGCTGGGCTATGAATTAAATTGGCATAAGACAGATTAACAGGAGAAAAATATTTAATTATCATCATACGCACAGAGACCCACAAAATATGACTCAAAGAAAGACTGATGATTGGAGCGTATATGGCATCCTGAGCTACAGAAGGGAATGGGGGCTTGCAGCTTCTGCGGGTGTGGTGGCCACACAAGTTATGAGAGAATGAGGGGAGGAAATGTATGGTGAATAAAGGTCTTCTTGTTATGCAGGTAAAAGTCTCCCAGGTTGGCCGGTTGGTGGCTCACTCCTGTAATCTCAGCACTTTGGGATGCCAAGGTGGGCAGATCACCTGAGGTCAGGAGTTTGAGACAAGCCTGGCTAACGTGGTGAAACCTTGTCTCTACTAAAAATAAAAAAATTAGCCAGATGTGGTGGCATGTGCATGTAGTCTCAGCTACTTGGGAGGCTGAGGCAGGAGAATCTCCTGAACCCAGGAGGCAGAGGTTGCAGTGAGTTGAGATCACACCAGTGCACTCCAGCCTGGGTGACAGAGTGAAACTCCGTCTCAAAAAAAGAAAAAAGTATCCCAGGTAACAAAAGTTGGCTGGAGCAGCCCTCGGGGAAATAAGTGGTTTCTGTTTGGATGTGACACCCAGGCTCTCTTGTGTGATCCCAGTTAATCTTTCCTGGTGGATGAGATTCCTGGGGAAGGGAATTCCTGGGATTCAGGACCATTGAGTTCCCTTTGGAGGATGGTCTTTAGGTAAGGGGAACTCAGAGAAAGCCTCTGCCTGTTTTTCTGTTCCTCTATTCCCCATGTACCCTCAGTTCAATGTAATCAGCACACCAAGGCATCATATTCTGGGGGTGGCACTCCCTGAACTCCCTCACCTCCCCCCACCAAATATGCCATTTTGGCATAATGATTATTTGAGCTTGAGCCTTTTTTTTTTTTTTTTTTCTTGAAAGGGTCTTGCTCTGTCACCCAGGCTGGAGTGCAGTGATACAATCATAGCTCACTGCAGCATCAAATTTCCGGGCTCGAGTGATCCTCCTGCCTCAGCCTTCTGAGTAGCTGGGTATACAGGTGCATGCTACTGCATGTTTCTTCCATTTTTCTGTAGAGATGAGTCCTTGTTATGTTGCCCAGGTTGATCTCACACTCTTGGACTCAAGCGATCTTCTTGCCTTGGCCTCCCAAAGTGCTGGAATTACAGGTGTCAGCCACCATGCCTAGCCCTAAGCTGATTATTTTGAGGAACAGCAGACACAGGAGAGGCTCCAAAACCAGTATAAGTTGCCCTTTTTTTAGGGAAATTTACATTTCTAAAGTAACTCCCCATTTGTAAGGATGTCTCCTTCTCTGCACCAGGAAGAAAATGAAGACTCTAAATCACAAGACTTTTATCAATGGAGAAAGCACTGACTTAAATCTGCCCAGCAAACCTTACCCTTGTTTACTGTACTTTTCCTGGTCACCTTCCCATAACTTGCCTTGCCCACACCCTTCTGCCTTTGTTAGCTAAAGAATGTATTTAAACTCAAGTTTTAGCCACTACTCTTCCCTGAGTTTCTCCCATTTGTATATAAGATCTGCATATTAATAAACTTCTGTTTGCCGTTCTCTTGTTAATATATCTTTTGTAACAGGAGCTTGAGCTGAGAACATAGAAGAATAGACGAAATATTTTGTTCTTCTCTTACACTCACTAAGTATTTTTCATGACCTGCTGATAGCTCATAACCTGTACATTTAAAAGCATTGCACTAAGCAGAATACCCTTTTATCTCCCCTCCCAGGGCTAAGTATTTGTGTAATGCTTTAGTGTCTACAAAGCATGTTTTAAAGCATACATTATCCCATTTAATCCTTGCACAACCCCAAAATGGGAATAATAACTTTCCTTTTATAAATGGGGGGAAATGAGGTCTAAAATGTTGGAGCAGCTTGCCAAAGTCATGCCCCCAGAAATGCAGAGTTTGGATACTAATCTCTGAATCTAAATCCAGGGCTCTTTCACCAAAACCAGACTCCTAGTCCCACTTTATCAATACCTTCAACTCTTATGGTTTAGGTTAAACTAGACAAAGTAAGCTCTTTTTGCGTAAACTGGATTCTTAGTGCTCACAAAACCTCGGAATTCTTTGTGAGCCTGGAGTTTGCATACCTGTCCTGCCTTCCCTTCCCTTAGCCCAGGTGGTCTGGCAGAGCTGGGAAGGTCTTTGCAGAGTATAAGGTGTGCCTCTTTCCCCACAGGGCAAGAGGCCTCTACACCCACCTAGGGCTTCACTGTGGCTGGCCTTGGGTTTGAGCCCTGCCTTTGAACACAGCAGGGGGACACAGTCCCTGCCCTGGGCTAGAAGTAGTTCATTCACGCTGCTGTAACAAAATACCATAAACTGGGTAGCTTATAAACAACAGAAATGTATTTCTCATCGTTGTAGAGGCTGGGAAATCCCAAGATGAAGGTTCTGGCAGATTCAGTGTCTGTTGAAGGTCTGCTTCCTGGTTCATAGATGGCGCCATCTCGATGTGTCCTCACTTGGTAGAAGGAGTGTTGATGAAAAGAGTCCAACTCTGTCAAATATTTGAAGAGATTTATTCCGAGCTAGATATGAGTGACCCATGGCCCATGACACAGCCCTCAGGAGGGCCTGAGAACACATGCCCAAGGTGGTCAGGGCACAGTTTGGTTTTATACATTTTAGGAAAACATTAGTGTATTAGTCCTTTTTCATACTGCTATAAAGAACTGCTTGAGACCAGGTAATTTATAAAGGAAAGAGGTTTAATTGACTCACAGTTCAGCATGGCTGGGGAGGCCTCAGGAAACTTATAATCATGGCAGAAGGTGAAGCAAGGCACCTTCTTCACAAGGCAGCAGGAAGGAGAAGTGTCGAGTGAAGGGGGAAGAGTCCCTTATAAAAACCATCAGATCTCATGAGAACTCACTCACTATCACAAGAACAGCATGGAGGGAACGATCCCCGTGATTCAATTACCTCCACCTGGTTTCTCCCTTGACATGTGGGGATTATGGGGATTACGCTTCAAGATGAGATTTAGGTGGGGACACAGAGCCTAACCATATAAATGAGACATCAATCAAATACATGTAAGATGTACATTGGTTTGGTCCAGAGAGGTAGGACAACAGGAAGCGGTGGGGGACTTCCAGGTCATAGGTAGATTCAAAAATTTTTCTGATTGGCAATTGGTTGAGAGTTAAGTTATTGTCTAAAGACAGGAATGCCTGGGATAAGATAAGGGGTTGTAGAGGCCAAGGTTTTATCACGCAGGTAAAGCCTCTAGGTAGTGGGCTTCAGAGAGAATAGATTGTAAATGTTTCTTATCAGACTTAAAAAGTCTGTTCTATCAGTAATTCCAAAAAGGAGGAGGGTATAGGGAGGCAGTCTGACCCCTCCTTCCCATCATGGCCTGAACTAGTTTTTCAGGTTAGCTTTGGAATACCCTTGCCAAGAGGAGGGGTCTATGCAGATTGTGCGGGGCTTAGAATTTCATTTTTGGTTTACAGGAGCAAGGTAGCTCCCTGGGCTTCTTCTATAAAAGCTCTAATCCCACTCATGAGGGCACAGCCCTCACAACCTAATCACCCCCCAAAGGTCCCCCTGAGCCACCTCCTAACACCATTACCTTGGGGGTTAGGATTTTAACCAGAGAGGAGGAATTTTGGG
Source organism: Hylobates moloch (assembly GCF_009828535.3). Taxonomy (NCBI): domain Eukaryota; kingdom Metazoa; phylum Chordata; class Mammalia; order Primates; family Hylobatidae; genus Hylobates; species Hylobates moloch. The sequence goes on along the minus strand of NW_026652290.1, from coordinate 62,537,814 downwards.
GGAACACAAACATTCAGACCTTGGCACTCAGGAAGCTGGGAAATGATACCAGGTATTGGAGAGGGAAAAATGGCTTTCCTCTACCCTTCTGGCTCATTGGCTAGGCTACTAATTACATTGACATTAGACAGATTAACAGGGGGAAAAACATGTTTAATTCCATGCATACACATGGGGGACCCACAAAAACAGGAGAGTCACAGGAGAGCCAAATGATTGGAGGTTATATAGCATCCTGAGCTACAGAAAGGAACAGGGGCTTGGGGCTTCTGGGGGTTACTTTACACAGATGAAAAGTCTCTCAGGTAATAAAGCTTGTCTAAGCAGCCTTCTTCCTAATACAGATATGTTTACTAAGGTAAACTTCCTTTATAGATGTAATTTTTTTTTTTTTAATAAAAAGAAAGCTTTTCAGAGCTACCCCTCTGTCTGCAGTTTCTCAGAATAACCAGCTCAAAATATACCAATGAAGTATATTTTGGGGTGGCATATTCAGGTCTCCTACAGTAATATTTTGGAGTGGTGTGTCCTGAGCCCCAACACAGAAAGAGCCAGCCTGAGGATGAGTGGCTTTGGGTGGGGGGCTGGGAAAAGGTCAACTGAATGAGCTGAGGATAGGGATGGGGTATCACATATCCAGGAAATGCTGAGCACTCTGGGGGAAGGAAAGAAAACCTGGGGGTTAGAAAGCATGTCTACCAGGCGGGGCGTGGTAGCTCAAGCACTTTGGGAGGCCGAGGCGGGGGGGTCATCTGAGGCCAGGAGTTCGAGACCAGCCTGGCCAACATGGTGAAACCCCATCTCCACTAAAAATACAAAAAAGTTAGCCGGGGGTGTTGGTGTGCACCTGTAATCCTAGCCACTTAGGAGGCTGAGGCAGGAGAATCTCTCGAACTCGAGAGGCAGAGGGTTGCAGTGAGCTGAGATCACGCCACTGCACTCCAGCCTGGGCAACAGAGCAAGACTCCGTCTCAAAAAAAAAAAAAAAAAAAAAGCATGTCTACCAGTTTTCAAGTTGATACACTGCCTCTCCTTCTTATTCTCCTACAATTCTGCTTCCATGGGTTTTCTACATGAGGCAGTGGTTAGGAGGAGTTTTGCAACATTTCAAACAAATGAGCTTTGTGTTGTAGGAAAGGAAGGCTATCTAAACACTGATATGTCTAGAGAGACTGGTGAAGAAGAACTTTTTCAAGTGGGCTGCCAGGCTCTGCAAGCCAGAGAACTCAGAGAAAAGCTCATCAGGGCCAAGAGAGAACTCTTTCTATATCCTCAGGACCCAGCCCTAGGTACCCAGGACAGCATTCTCTCCCCACCCAGAGAAGCCAGGGTTCCACAGAACTGAGCCTTCCTCCAGCACTAGCGGCTGGTGAGGGTTGAGGATTACCCGTATTTCATCCAACTGGAGACACCATCCACTGTAAGCGCACTGTTATTTTATGTACCATTATGCAAGAAAAAAATGTCAAATATGGAGACACCATTAAAAGCTGGGATGCTATAAGAAAATAAGTCTTCCCATGGGAGTGGCAGGCTGGAAATGCGCACATCACAATCCTGACACTGTGGAGGGAGGAACGACAATTCTCTCCTGAGAATTTGAACCACAAGCCTGTGCTCATGCAGATTTGAGGTCTGAATTCATGCTGTCAGTGTGGTCTGAAAAAGTGAAGCTGAAAATTAATTTAAGGTGGTCTCAGGTTGGTGGTGACCTGGAAGTGACTGGCAGCTGTGCATCATTTCAGGGAGAACTCAGCTTCGCATTGCAGGACGCCACTGATTTTAAAACACATCCTGGTTTCAGTGATGTTAAATATGAAGAAATGTGTTGCTTAAAATTAATGATGAAGGGGGCCAGGCACGGTGACTCACGCCTGTAATCCCAGCACTTTGGGAGGCTGAGGTGGGTGGATCATGAGGTCAAGAGATTGAGACTATCCTGGCCAACATGGTGGAACCCCGTCTCTACTAAAACTACAAAAATTAGCTGGGCATGGTGGCGCATGCCTGTAGTCCCAGCTACTTGGGAGGCTGAGGCAGGAGAATCACTTGAATCCAGGAGGCAGAGGCTGCAGTGAGCCAAGATTGCACCGCTGCACTCCAGCCTGGCAACAGAGCGAGACTCCATCTCAAAAAAAATAATAATAATAATAGTAATGATGTATGAGCATGAAACAGATGTGACGTTGGCTGAACTGATTACTAACTTTTCCAGGTTTGTCTGGAACTTTCCTGATTTTACTCTAAAAGCCATGCTCCCTATGCAATCCCTGAGTCCCAGACAAACCACAAGGGTTGATCACTCCACCCATCTGGTTGTCTTTTGGAGTTATCTCCTCTGGCCTAGGGGGCCTTGTTTTTTACAGGGGTGGGATGATTGTACCGCAGCATGGACACCTGACCTGGGGGGAGGATAGGGGAATATGGAAATTAAAACTCGGGAATCTGAAGAAATGAGAACAATTTCTGAGAACACTAGGCCTGGCCTAGTTACTCAGTTTCTCTTGGGTTCCTGTGCATTGAAATAATTTCAATAAATTCTCCCTTTTATTTATGTGCTCTTTGAGGGGTGGAGTAATTAATTTCAGGATATCTTTGGCCTTTATAGCTAATGGGGCCCTGACCGAGGTAGGGAGGCAGCCCTGAAAGGCTTTTTAGAGGCTCCAAGGCTGTCCTAGGCGCCAGGCTTGCCACTTGGAAAGCTTCCAAGAGAAACCAGCGATGCCTGTCAGTGGGTCTGTGTGTGGAGGGGATGGGCTCTCCTTAGGCAGATTTGTCTAAATGAAGCAGAAATACCATGAGCTCCATCCAACACTGTTGTTATTCTCACAACCCTGTAATTAGCAGAATGATGTGAATTATTCCCTAAACAAAGGCCAAGAGAATAGTTTAACTGTCTCTGTTTTATTTGTGTACTAAATAACTGTACTTGGAGTCCTGTTTGTTTCCAAGCTCCTTATCACGTGTTTTCCTTTTTCTCTTCCCTGCCTCTTATACGAGTAAACTTCTTGAAGGAAGAGTAAGGTTCTCCTGCTCATACGTGCCTCTCCCAGGGTCCAGCATAGCTGCTTGTTTTCCCGTAAGCTCCTCGAGGACAGGGAGTGGGTCTCTGTGTGTTCCTAATGCCGAGCACCATCATGACACCTAATAAGTTCTCGATGAGTGAGTGCCGAACTGAGCTGCCGCTTGCAGACTCACCAATAGATACCTGAGCCAAGGATGATAGATTTCTTCATCCATTCGTTCACTGAGTAGTTAATGAATTTGTATTATATGTCTCCATGCAGCTTACATTCTAGTGAAAGGCAGACCAAAACCTAGTAAACAGACAAAGTCAGAATAAGGTATGATAAATGCTGTGGGAAACAAAAAGGAGAAAGAGGCCCAGTTGAGATAGAATAGCCAGGGAAAAACCCCTCTGAGGAGGTGACAGCTGTGAGAAAGGAAACACTTTCTCACCACTCTCTTAGGTTCAGTGTTGGAGGCCTGTGAATTAAACTGACAAAAGACAGATTGGCAAAACAAAAACAGAATTTTATTCACATACATACATGAGAATTCACAGAAAAATGTGGCTCAAAGAGGTGATTAGAATTGGGGGCTTCTATATCTTTTTCACAGGCTCTCAAATGGAAGACCTTTGTCTTTTGGTGGTAGCTCTGACATTTGATGACACAATATACACTCTTAATAGGAGAAGGGGATGGAGAGAAAGGGGACTGGAAAACCAGTGACTTCTAGAAAAGATAAATGGGCCCTAAGGCAAATAGATATGAGGGAGATATGATAGTTTCGTGACCATGTCTATTTAGGAGAGTTTTTATAGCCTTGTGGCTTCTCCTCTCTGGTGAAGGGAGTCACTCTTCCCTGGTTGGGAAACCTCTGGGAAGGGGATCTATGATGGTTGCATTCGTTTGGGAGGCTCTGCTTTTAGGTAGAAAGGGGAGTTTAGGAAAAAAACTCTCATCACCATGGTATGTTCTGGATCCTTTTGCTAGAAAGTTGGTTTCTTTTTTTTTTTTTTTGAAACAGAGTCTTGCTCTGTCACCCAGGCTGGAGTGCAATGGCTTGTGGATCTCCTTCTGCAGCTTTCTCTGTATTCATTGTTATGGACTGAATTGTGTCCCTCCAGATTCATACGGCGAAGCCCTAACCCTAATGCGACTGTATTTGGAGGCAGGGCCTACAAGGAGCTAATTAAGATTAAGTGAGGTCACAAGGGTGCAGCCTAAAGCCAAAAGGACTGATGTCCTTATAAGGAGAGAAAGAGACACGAGAAAGCCCCCACTTCTCTCCTAAGCAAGCACAAAGAAGGGGCCATATGAGGACATAGGAGAAGGCAGCTGTCTACAGGACAGGAAGAAAGGCCTCACCAGAAAGCAGCCCTGACAGCATTTTGATCTTGGACTTCTGGCCTCCAGAACTGAGAAAATAAATCTCTGTTGTTGAAGCCATCCAGTCTGTGGTATTTTGTGATGGCAGCCCTAGCCAACTAATAGACTTGTATTAGTATACACAAAGATCCGTGCACAGGGAGAGTGTGTTTTATTTGATGTTTATTTGAGCAAAAATGGGATTGGTCTATACTCTCTTTCCTCTGAAACTAGCCTTAGTCATTAACACTATTAAATGGCCATCTGGCTTCTTGCTGACGCCCCACATCCAGTTCCATTAGGACATCCTGCAGGCTCCACCTTCAAAATCCATCCGGAATCAGACTGCGTCCCCCTACCTCGTGGCTTCCACTTGGTGCAAGCCCGATCCTCTGTCTCTCTCACTTAGCTACAGCAGCCTCTATACCCGTCTCTGCTTCCACCCTTGTCCCTTCAGTCCATTCTCCTCACAGCAGCCAGAGGAACCCTTTGAAATCTGTCAGATCACGTTGCTCCTTAGCTTAGAAATCTTAACTGGTTTCCATTCTACTCAGAGTAAAAACAAGTCTTAGCCAGGTGGGGGGAGTGCACTCATTGTCTCAGTTACTTGGGAGGCTGAGGCAGGAGGATTGCTTGAGTCCAGGAGTTCAAATGCAGCCTGAGCAACATAGTGAGACCCCATCAATAAAAAAACAAAAAAACCAAAACCAAAGTCTTCACCAGGAGCTGCCAGGCCCTACATGGTCTGCACCATGCATATACATCCCCCGCCCCCCCACCCCTGCTCTCCTCTCTGACCTTCCCTCCCATCCCCATCTCCTGCTACCCTGGCCTCCTTCATGCTACTAGATCACACTAAGCACATTCCAAAATCAGGGCCTTGGCACTCAGTCTGGAATGCCCGTCCTCCTTGACGGCCATAATGTTCCTTCCCTCACTTCCTTCCGGGCTCCATCCCCCAACCCACCACCATTATTCTTCATAGCATTTCTCACCAGCTGATACTATATACTTATTTATTTGTTTATGGCCTGTCTTCCTCCACTAAGATGTGAAATGCATGAGCAAAAAACCTTGTCTTATTCCCTGCTATATCCCTAGCACTTAGAACAGTACTAGGTTCATAGATGATGCTCAGTAAATGTTCAATAAAGAAATCACTCCAAGTCACTAAACATAAATATAACAACCTTTTCAATGGTTGTGTAACATGTGCTAATATGAATAGATCAAAATTCATGAAACCATCCCCCGTTAATGATGTATATGTTGTTTTTCATTTTTTCCTACATTAAGCGATGCTTGTGACAGACATTTTTACATACCCTTCTCTATTAGTCCTTTTGTTTCTATAGGATATTTTCTCTAAAGCTGGATTGATGTGTCAAGAGATAGGCATCGGCTGGGTGTGGTGTCTCACACCTGTAATCTCAGCACTTTGGGAGGCCGAGGTGGGCAGATCATGAAGTCAGGAGTTCGAGACCAGCCTGACTAACACGGTGAAACCCCGTCTCTACTAAAAATACAAAAATTAGCCGGGCATGGTGGCGTGCACCTGTAATCCCAGCTACTCAGGAGGGTGAGGCAGGAGAATCTCTTGAACCCGGGCGGCAGAGGTTGTGGTGAACCGAGATAGCGCCACTGGACTCCAGCTTGGTCGTGACAGAGTGAGACTCCATCTCAAAAAAAAAAAAAAAAATGAGAGAGATAGACATCAAGTTTGAATAGCCATTAGTGCTTTTCCTCAGTCACTGTTCATAGACAAATCCCCAAGCAAGGCCTCAATCATATCCAGGAACCCAGGGCCAGTGCAATATTGTCCTTAGACCAGGCAAGAGGCCCTCTACCCTTTGGAGGGCCTTGCATGTCACGAACACAAAAATTAAATTTATTGAAGACCACATGGGAGCTTTTGTCACCTGGGATCCTGGACATATCACTGGAACAGTGTGACCCGTAATTGTAAGCACCGATGAGTGAGATGAACACCCTCAGTCTCCACATTTCCCTCCTGTGTTCTCAAAACAAAAGGCTGCTGAGCCCAAACACTGTGAAGGTCTACAGATTGTGCCCCTGCTGACACCGGAGACAGACACTGCTTTGGAGGGAGAAGGAATGTAATTGCCTCCTATGTGTGTCCCTTCTCTCAGAGAGCATGAATTCAAGAGGTCCTGGCATAACCAAATATTATTTCTCAATAGTGCCAAGGGCCTATTTTCTTCTTAATTTGTCCTAATTCATGATTCTGGAGGCATTCACAAATTAGCTTAGTGTTCACAGGAGTCGCACGTGGTGGCTGTGTCAGTTATCTGTTCCTGCATAACAAACCACGCCGAAACTGGGTGGCTTAAAACGACAAACATTTATTTGCTCATAACTCTAGGTTGGGCTCAGCTGGGCAATTTTTCTGCTGATCTCCTTTGGAGTCACTTATACAGCTGCAGTCAGCCAGCAGCTCAGCTGGCACTGGATGTTCCCAGATGGCTTTGTTTATGTGCTTGATATTTATGCTGGCTCTTGGCTGGGGTGCCCTAGTTCTCCTTCAAATGGCCTTTCCTCTTTTAGGAAAGGACTGGGCATTTTCACATAATGGCAGAAATGTGTAATGTAATTAAGGCCTAGCTGTGGGAGTTGCACCATGTTACTTCTGTCTCAGTCTATGGAGCAAATGAAGCCTTAAGGGATGCCCAGATCCAGGGGTTGGAAGGATATAGACTCTATGTCTCCATGAGAAACATGGCAAAAATTATATTGCAAAGGGGCTGGATGCAGAGAGGTAAGACGTGTTGGGGACCATTATGTAACAATATACCACAGTGCCTGAGGAGCATTTTGCCAGGCTGAAGAATTGATATTTTTCGGCAAGGCACAGTGGCTCACATGTGTAATTCTAGCACTTTGGGAGGCTAAGGTAGGTGAATTGCTTGAACTCAGGAGTTCAAGACCAGCCTGGGCAACATGGTGAAACCCTGTCTTTACCAAAAATACAAAAAATTAGCCAGGTGTGATGGTGCACAACTGTGGTCCCAGCTACTTGGGAACCTGAGGTGGGAGAATCGCTTGAGCCTGGGAGGTGGAGAGCCATGATTACACCACTGTACTCCAGCCTGAGTGACAGAGTGAGACCCTGTCTTAAAAAAAAGAAAAAAAAGAATTCATATTTGTCTTACATTTATATCCATGTAGTTGTAAGATATTTGAAGCATGATACAGATTCTTTTTTTTTTTTTTTTTGAGGCGGAGTCTCGCTCTGTCACCCAGGCTGGAGTGCAGTGGCGCCATCTCGGCTCACTGCAAGCTCCGCCTCCCGGGTTCATGCCATTCTCCTGCTTCAGCCTCCCACGTAGCTGGGACTACAGGCGCCCGCCACCTCGCCCGGCTAATTTTTTGTATTTTTAGTAGAGACAGGGTTTCATCGTGGTCTTGATCTCCTGACCTCGTGATCCGCCCGCCTCGGCCTCCCAAAGTGCTGGGATTACAAGCGTGAGCCACCGCGCCCGGCTGCATGATATAGATTCTTTGCTTTGCTTATTAAGCAGACATTAAAACCCAGAATTGTGAAGTTTTATTTATTTATTCTGAGATGGAGTCTCGCTCTGTTGCCAGGCTGGAGTGCAGTGGCACGAACTTGGCTCATTGCAACCTCTGCTTCCCTGGTTCAAGTGATTCTCCTGCCTCAGCCTCCTGAGTAGCTGGAACTACAGGTGGGCAACACCACGCCCAACTAATTTTTGAATTTTTAGTACAGATGGGGTTTCACCATGTTGGCCAGGATGGTCTCAATCTCTTGACCTCATGATCCACCCGCCTTGGCCTCCCAAAGTGCTGGGATTACAGGTGTGAGCCACTGCACCTGGCTGAAGTTTTATTTTTATAATAATATTGAATAAGATTTAATTATCAAGTATAAAAAATTTAGCGTTATTTAAATAACTTTATTTTTTAAATTTACTAATTAAATTTTTGTATTTTACTTTGCAATATTAATAATTTGGTCAGGCATGGTGGCTCATGCCTGTAATCCCAGCACCTTGGGATGCTAAGGTGAGAGGATCACTTGAGCCCAGGAGTTTGAGACCAGCCTGGGCAACACAGTGAGACCCTTGGTAGAGCTGGGGAAAGAGCCACAGAGAGAGCTTAAAAAATTAGCTGGGTGTGGTTGTGAGCACCTGTAGTCCCAGCTACTTGGAAGGCTTAGGTGGGAAGATTGCTTAAGTTTGGGAGGTCGAGGCTACTGTTGCCCAGGATGGAGTGCAGTGAACTGTGATCATACCACTGCACTTCAGCCTGGGCAACAGAGCAAGACACTGTCTCAAAAAAAAAAAAAAAAAAAAGAAGTTGAATGTTTTAGAAGAGAAACAACTTTATTTTGTAAACTCTTAGATCACTAGGAATGAATACAAGTTGAATTGGGATCAATTTAGAAAATATGACAGCGGAGCTCAAAAAAAAAAAAAAAAAGCCAAAAAAGGAAAAGTATTCAGAAGGGCATCAGCTTAAATTTTTTAAAACTGGCAACACTGAAAATGAACAGTTTTCTGTTGACGTCTCTCATAAAATTTGTAAGCAAGAGAACTTCACAAATTCTTTTTCTTTTCCCCTCCCTCCCTCCTTCCTTCCTTCCTTCCTTCCTTCCTTCCTTCCTTCCTTCCTTCCTTCCTTCCTTCCTTCTTTGAGCCAGGGTCTTGCTCTATTGCCCAGGCTAGAGTACAGTGGCATTATCGTAGCTCACTGCAGCCTGGAACTCCTGGGCTCAAGCAAATCTCCTGCCTCAGCCTCCCAAGCTAAGACTACAAGTGCATACACCTCACATGGCTAATTTTTTATCTTTTGTAGAGATGAGGTCTAGCTATGTTGTCCAGTCTGGTCTTCAGCTCCTGGCCTCAAGTGATTCTGCTGCTGCCCAGGCTGGAGTGCAGTGAGCTGACATCACAGCCTCCTAAAGTGTTGGGATTACAGGTGTGAGCCACAATGCCTAGCCACAGATTCTTTTTTAATGAGGTTTTAATGCTGATGAAACTGTAAAAATAAGCAAGAAAATTATTCTCATTAAATTCATAACTTGAAGAGGTTGAATGCAATTCCTGCAACTTCTTTTTTTTTTTGAGACGGAGTCTCGCTGGAGTGCAGTGGCGTGATCTTGGCTCACTGCAACCTCCCCTCCCGGGTTCAAGCAATTCTCCTGCCTCAGCCTCCCGAGTAGCTGGGATTACAGGCGCCTGCCACCATGCCCAGCTAATTTTTGTATTTTTAGTAGAGACGGGGTTTCTCCATGTTGGCCAGGCTGGTCTCGAACTCCTGACCTCAGGTGATCCACCCACCTCGGCCTCCAAAATTGTTGGGATTACAGGCGTGAGCCACCGCGCCTGGCCGCAACTTCATATTTTTTTTACCTAATGAGGATCTGATTACAGATCCAAAGAATAAGAATGTATGTGGCCTCTGTTTGCACTTACAAGTGTTGGGGGGCGATGAAATTGTGTCAATCAGCCTCCTTCTCCCCAGAGTCTGTTTTCAGGTTAGGCGGGAGAACAGGGCAGAGTCATTCCCAGAAGCCTGGGCCTTGTCAGATTCTTTAGAAGGGACGGCCTCCTGGGACACTCTGGGTCCCTGGCAGAGAGCTCAACCCTGACAGCCTCCCTGAGTCATACCAGACCAGTCCTGGGTCCTGATGTCCCTGTTTCAGATGCTCCGCTCCCTGCCCCTGCATCTCTGGAGTCATCGGGGCCGCTGCATGCCCATCAGCCTAAGTAGTTGCAGGCTATTGGTGTCATTTCTGGAAAAGAAGGCAGCTGCTTCTCTGTTTGTTTTTCTCTTCCAACACAGTGCCCTATTTACCTACAAAACCACCACAAAGTGACGGCCCCGGCAGATCTGCTACCATTCAGCAGCTGCCTCAAGTCACCCAACATAATGTTTGAGTCTCCAATGAGAGGGAGGGAGACAAAGGCCTCATTCCACAGACCTAGTGATGGAGGCCCAGAGACGAGAAGTGATTTCCTCAAGGTCACACTGCTTCTCGGTAGCAGAACCAGGATTCTCAATTTTCAGTTCAGATCTTTTCCATTGTATGAATTAGGAATACTGAACTGTCTTCACTTTTTGTTTGTTTGCTTGCTTGTTTTTGAGACAGGGTCTCACTCCCCTTGCCCAGGCTAGATTGCAGTGGTACAATCACAGCTCACTGCAGCCTCAACTTTCTGGGCTTAGGTGATTTTCCCGTCTCAGCCTCCTGGGTAGCTGGGACTACAGGCAAGTGCCACCATGCCTGGCTCATTTTTTGTATTTTAGTAGAGATGGGGTTTCGCCATGTTGCTCAGGCTGGTCTTGAACTCCCGGGCTCAAGCGCTCCACTTGTCTTGGTCTCCCAAAGTGCTGGGATTACAGGTGTGAGCCACATCTTGGTTAGAAGTTTGTTGTTTTGTTTTTTTGCCCTCCTTTGTAAGACAGCCCTATCCTGATAAATTATCAGGATACAGGCTTAGGGATTGGGTGAGTTTACCAATGAGATTGCAAGAATGCTAATTAAATTATCCCTTTCCCAGGAGCCTCTGCTTCCTGAGGCTGCCCCACTCCCAGCCACCAAATGCAAATGGACTTAACTGCAGTAAACTTTTGTTTACTTGCGGATGTTGGTTACATTTTCAACTGTAAAGATTTATAACCAAAGTTAAGGGGTTATAAAAAGACCTCAGTGTCCTATTTATTATGACGTGAAAAGTAAATATCCAGACTACCTTATTTGCAATAGCAAAAGTTTGGAAATAACTAACTCACTCATTAAAATAGGATTGATGAAATGACTTCTAGTACATCCACAGGACAGCATGCTCTGGAGAGATAAAAAAGGAATGATACAGAAGCTTTCCTTTTTACTTTTAAGTTATATTTTTTGCATAATAATCTATGAATAGAATACTGTATAATGAAAAGCCTCCCTTCTATTCTGTCTCCCAGCCACCAAGTTCACCTTCCTACAGGCAACCAGCATGACCTATTTCTTCTGTAACCTTTTAAAGACATTTCATGCACATAGAAGCATTTATAAGGATAGTCAGCCCAGTATTTTGAGGCTGGGCTCAAATGCCTCTGGCTTTTTCCATTTACTGTTTTCATTTGTTCAGGAAACACTTACTGAGCACCTACTATGTGTCAAGCACTCTTTTAGGCACTTGGAATTTGGTAGTGAAAAAACAAATACATTCTTGCCCTCCTGGAGCTTACATTTAAAAAAAAAAATTTTTTTTTTCCAAGACAAGGTCTTGCTCTGTCACCCAGGCTGGAGTGCAGTGATGTGAACACTGCCTGCTTCAGCCTCGACCTCCTGGGCTCAAGTGATCCTTCTGCCTCAGCCTTCCAAGTAGGTGGGACTACACGCACCCACCACTACCCCCAGCCAGTTTTTAAATTTTCTGTAGAGACAGGGTCTCACCATGTTGCCCGGGCTGGTCTCAAACTCCTGGGCTCAAGCAATCCTCCCTCCTTGCCCTCCCAAATTGCTAGCATTACAAGTGTGAGTCACTGCACTGGCCACGCTTACATTTTTGTAGGATATAAATAAACAAGTGATATATAGTGATAAGTAGTAAGTGCTATGGAGCAAAACAGGGTAAGGGGATAGATGTGTGTGCATGCATGCATGTGTGTGTGGCGAGGGTGGTGGTGAATGCGCTATGGATATTTTATGACAGGGTGGTGTGGGAGACCAGAATATGCCACTCCAAAATATGAAGGATTTTTGAGCTAAAGACAATTAAGAAGAAGCAGATGCAGGAAAGCTCTCTGCCCTCCTTCTATTTGCCTAAAAGCAGGACATAGATTTACAAAGGCAAAAGGTAGCCTACCCTGCTACCCTTCTTCCAGGGAAAACCAAGGTTAGCACTGAAGGTCTAACTTTGGACCCTTATCAGCCTGGAGATGGCACCAGAGGAAGCCACATGAACAGGCCTTACTAGCCAGGCTGTATCTGCCATTTATTGGCTTTCTCACAAGTTGCTGCCCCTAGAGACTCAAAATCCTTTTCCTTTGCCTTGTCACTTCTCTAAATATTCATTGTTCTTTGTTGACAATGCCACGTAAGCTAGAATTCAAAGCCACCTCTTTGAGAACAATTCATTCTCTGGGTGTGTTCCATGTATACATTAAATATACATGTTAAACTTCAGTTTGTTTTTATCTCGTCTTTTGCTACAAGGATCTTTTCCAATCAAAAACCTATGAGGGTTGAAGAAAAAATTATTTTTATTCTGCTATAGTGGTCAGTGAAAGATTTGCCAAGCCCTGAAGAAAGTGAGAGAGTGAGCCAGGTTTCCTCTGCTTTGAATCCAGATACCTGGATTTGAACCTTCAAAGCCTTCAAACCCTCCACGTGGAGCGGAAGGAACTTGCTATGAGGAACAAAGCAGTTATGGTTGAAACTGAGTGAATATATCTTGGAGATCTTCTGTATCATGATAACTTGCTCATTCTTTTTACACCTGCATCTTATTCCATTGTATGTGTGCACCACAGTTGAATTAAGCAGTCTGTTACTAATGGAGATTTCTGAGATATCTGTTCTTTTGTGATTGCAAACAATATTGCAGTCAGTAACCTTATCAGGTGGTTCTTTGCAACGTGCAAGTTTCTGTGGAATTAATTCCCAGAAGTGGAATTGCTAGGTCAAAGGTATGTGTGCCTGTATTTTCATATAGATTTTGCCAAACCGTAACTAACAAAGAAGGTGAACTATTTTTGGTCTGCTGCCAACTATACATTGATTTTTTTTTGAGACAGAGTATTGCTCTTGTTGCCCAGGCTGGAGTGCAGTGGCGCAACCTTGGCTCACTGCAACCTCCGCCTTCCGGGTTCAAGCTATTCTCCTGCCTCAGCCTCTCGAGTAGGTGGGATTACAGGACCCCGCCACCACGCTCGGCTAATTTTTTGTATTTTTAGTAGAGATGGGGTTTCACCATGTTGGCCAGGCTGGTCTCGAACTCCTGGCCTCAAGTGATCTGCTCGTCTCAGTCTCCCAAAGTGCTGGGATTGCAAACGTGAGCCACTGCACCTGGCCGATTTATTATTCTTTAAGTAAATATGTATTGAGCACCTACCATGAACCAGGTACTAGTCTAAATGCTGACAATTGAGAATTGGAACGGAAACCACAACTTGCCAAGCATATCCTGACTCACAGAACAGATTGACTGTGCCAGACCAGTCATGCCAGAAGCTATGATGTGCTTCATACACTATCAAAACTCAATACTCAACACCGATTTGTTCAGACCCATGATCCCAAGGTAAGACCACTGACAATTTCATTAATTATCTAGTTTTCAAAATCTAACCAATCCTTTGCAAAGAGCCCCCTCTAAATAACATCTGGGACAAAATATACCCATTAGAAAAGACTATTTGACTTTGGGTAGTGCAATAGGAAGAACATTCATTAATGAGAAAGATCTCAAAAAAGAGGAAACAAACTTGCATTTTTTTTTTTTTGAGATGGAATCTCGCTCTTTCACCCAGGCTGCAGTGCAGTGGTGCCATCTTGGCTCACTGCAACCTCTGCCTCCTGGGTTCAAGTGATTCTCTTGCCTCAGCCTCCCGAGTAGCTGGGACTACAGTCACCCACCAGCATGCCCAGCTGATTTTTGTATTTTTAGTAGGGACAGGGTTTCACCATGTTGGCCAGGCTGGTCTCAAACTCCTGACCTGAGGTGATCCACCCACCCGGACTTCCCAAAAGGGTGGGATTACAGGCGTGAGCCACTGTGCCCAGCCCAAACTTGCGTTTTGATAAAACAAGGGAGTCACTGAGGAAGAGTGGAGGCAAGTCTCATCTTGGACATGTCAGGTGAGGTGGTCCTTTGTAGTTAGCCTTTTCTCTGAACATAAGGGTGGTGGGATTTCCTAACCATTAAAAAGGTGCTATCTCGGCCGGGCATGGTGGCTTATGCCTGTAATCCCAGCACTTTGGGAGGCCAAGGCAGGTGGATCACGAGGTCAGGAGTTCGAGACCAGCCTAGCCAACATGGTGAAACTTTGTCTCTACTAAAAATACCAAAAAAATTAATCGGGTGTGGTGGTACGCTCCTGTAGTCCCAGCTACTCGGGAGGCTGAGGCAGGAGAATCACTTGAACCTGGGAGGGGGAGGTTGCAGTGAGCCCAGATCATACTACTGCACTCCAGCCTGGCAACAGAGCAAGACTCTGCCTCAGGAAAAAAAAAAAAAAAAAAAAAAAAAAAAGATGCTATACAGCTTTGGGCTTTGGGTTTTTTTTTCAATGACAGCTTGACATATGATTCACATATACAATTAACTCATTTAGCGTGTACAATTCAATGGTTTTTGGTATATTCTTGATGAATTTATGCGACCATCACTAGGATTAATTGTGGAACTTTTTCTTTTTTGTCTTTCTTTTTTTTTTTTGAGACAGAGTCTGCAACCTGCACCTCCCGAGTTCATACCATTCTCCTGCCTCAGTCTC
>NW_026652290.1:62328108-62522565 GCF_009828535.3 Hylobates moloch | reverse complement strand
TGAGCCACTGTGCCCAGCCCAAACTTGCGTTTTGATAAAACAAGGGAGTCACTGAGGAAGAGTGGAGGCAAGTCTCATCTTGGACATGTCAGGTGAGGTGGTCCTTTGTAGTTAGCCTTTTCTCTGAACATAAGGGTGGTGGGATTTCCTAACCATTAAAAAGGTGCTATCTCGGCCGGGCATGGTGGCTTATGCCTGTAATCCCAGCACTTTGGGAGGCCAAGGCAGGTGGATCACGAGGTCAGGAGTTCGAGACCAGCCTAGCCAACATGGTGAAACTTTGTCTCTACTAAAAATACCAAAAAAATTAATCGGGTGTGGTGGTACGCTCCTGTAGTCCCAGCTACTCGGGAGGCTGAGGCAGGAGAATCACTTGAACCTGGGAGGGGGAGGTTGCAGTGAGCCCAGATCATACTACTGCACTCCAGCCTGGCAACAGAGCAAGACTCTGCCTCAGGAAAAAAAAAAAAAAAAAAAAAAAAAAAAAGATGCTATACAGCTTTGGGCTTTGGGTTTTTTTTCAATGACAGCTTGACATATGATTCACATATACAATTAACTCATTTAGCGTGTACAATTCAATGGTTTTTGGTATATTCTTGATGAATTTATGCGACCATCACTAGGATTAATTGTGGAACTTTTTCTTTTTTGTCTTTCTTTTTTTTTTTTTGAGACAGAGTCTGCAACCTGCACCTCCCGAGTTCATACCATTCTCCTGCCTCAGTCTCCGGAGTAGCTGGGATTACAGGTGCCCGCCACCACACCTGGCTGATTTTTGTATTTTTAGTAGAGACAGGGTTTCACCATGTTGGCTAGGCTGGTCTCAAACTGCTGACCTCATGATCTGCCTGCCTTAGCCTCCCAAAGTGCTGGGATTACAGACGTGAGCCACTGCACCTGGCCAATTGTAGAACATTTTCATTACCCCCAAAAGAAACCTCATACCAATTAACTGTCATTTTCCATTTTCCCATTGCCTATTCCTAGACAATTGCTAATCTGTTCTTGCCGCTATAGATTTGCCTATTCTGGACATTTCATATAAACTGAATTATTCTTATGTGATCATCTTTTGTGACTGACTTCTTTCACTTTGCATAATGTTGTCAAGGTCTATCCATTCTAGCATGCATCAATACTTCATTTCTTTTTATTGCTGAATTATACTCCATTGTATACCATATTTTGTTTATCCATTCATCAGTTGGTGGACATTTGGGTTGTTTCTACTTTTTCGTTATAATGAATAATATTGCTAATAAACATTCAGGTACAAATTTTTGTGTGAACATATGTTTTCAATTCTTTTGGCCATGGACCTAGGAGTGGAATTGATGGATCCAATAGTAACTCTATGTTTAATCTTTTGAGGAACTGCCAAACTGTTTTCCAAAGCAGCTGCACCATTTTACATTTCTACCAGCAATATGAGGGTTGCAATTTCTCCATATTTTTGCCAACACTTGGGTTTTTAAGCATTTTTTATTATAGTGTAGGGGCAGAAAGATGTGATACCTTTCCTCACCCATCATAAGGCACGTGGCCAACACTCTGAGAACGAAAGACAGGTTAACAAGAGAAAAGCATAAAAAATTTATTTAATCAAAGTTTTATGTGACACAGGAGACTTCAGAAATGAAGGCCCAACAACTTAGGGAAAACCATTTATTTTGCTTAGGTTTGATTAAGAAGGGACAGCCCTATAGAAATGTGATTGGACAAAGAGGTACAAGCGAATAGGAATAGACCGAGGGGGAAACCCAGCAAGGCCTGTCCAGATTCATCTTAGCCTCTCTGTGGAGCATCACTCTACCCTTCCCAGGTGCGGGGCAAGACTCCCCTGAAATAAGGGCCTTCAAGGGAGAAGGGAGAGAGTGACCTTTCTAGGTTTTATGGCTTGCTTTTGGAGAGAGGGTCTCTGGTTTCTATGACTCACCTTGGAAGAATTCTTGTTTCTATGAGGAGAAAGAAGGGTGGGAGACAGGAGGACGGGAGAAGGTCAGAGAGATCTTGCTTCTGAGATCCTTCCAAGCTCTTTTAGTTCAAAGTACTTGCCATGCTGTTGGGACTCAGAAAACAATACCCCAAGAAGAAGACCTTAGCAGTGAAGGGGTATTGTTGTCTGGGGTAAAATACCTGGGGTCCGTCGTCTGGCATCAAGAAGATAAAGGACACAGACACACATGAAGAGTGAGTTTAGGAGCAGAAGTTTAATAGGCAAAAGAAAGAGAAGGGAGAGCAGCTCTTTCTCTTGTGAGGAAGAGGGGATATTCAAAAGGGAAAAGTCGGCCCATGAGAGACTGAGCCAGATTTTATAGGAAGGCTTGAGGAGGTGGTGTCTGATTTACGTAGGGCCCACAGATTGGTTGGACCAGGTGTGACGTTTGCACAGCTCGCGGGGAAGGCTGGTCACCCCACCCTTATTTTATTATGCAAATGGAGTCTTTTCCTGGCTGGTGCCATATTGTTTTTTCCTTACTGTACACATGGTTTGGCAAAGAGAAGCCACCATTTTGAACATGGCTAGTCCCAGGTAGCCTTTTCCTATTAGCACGACTGCTAGCATTCACCTATATAAGCTTCCAGCTTGTCTATGTCTGCAGCTCGATTTTACAGGTTGCTCTTCGTTAGAAAAGAGAATGATTTGGGGGCTGCTTTTCATTAAAAGGAAAACCTTACTGAGGTCTCCTGTACCCTCACTATCTGCCTAAGTAATTTCTTCTTAACTCCTATATCAGCAGCAGCCTCAGAAACAAAGAGTTTCCTCTGACCTTCTCATGCTCTCCTGTCTCTCAGTCCCATTCTCCCCAGAGGCCAGCCATAGAAACTAGAATCCCTCTTCCCCAAGGCGGGTCATTGAAACCAGAACCCTTTTCCCCCAGAGCTAGTCATAAAATCTAAAAATATTACTCTAATTTACTCCAATTATCACCGAAATAATTAGATAATATGTAAATTATCTAAATATTACTCTAATTTCCTCCACCTTTCCATGTAAAAACTGGACATAAAGAAATTATCGCCGGGCGCGGTGGCTCACGCTTGTAATCCCAGCACTTTGGGAGGCCGAGGCGGGCGGATCACGAGGTCAGGAGATCGAGACCACGGTGAAACCCCGTCTCTACTAAAAATACAAAAAATTAGCCGGGTGTGGTGGCGGGCACCTGTAGTCCCAGCTACTCGGAGAGGCTGAGGCAGGAGAATGGTGTGAACCCGGGAGGCGGAGCTTGCAGTGAGCCAAGATTGCACCACTGCACTCCAGCCTGAGTGACAGAGCGAGACAGACTCCGTCTCAAAAAAAAAAAAAAAAAAAAAAAGAAATTATCTGGGCCAGGCGTGGTGGCTAACACCTCTAATCTAAGCAGTTTGGGAGGCTGAGGTAGGAGGATTCCTTGAGGCCAGGAGTTCGAGACCAGCCTGGGCAACATAACAATACCCCATCTCTATTTTAAAAATTAAAATAAAATAAGAAATTACCCTGACCTACCTTGTTTGTAGGTCATAAGAGTCCCGTTCCAGACAGGGCTCTGTCTCATACTCAGAAGGAAGGAATAAGTGGTCAGAGGCCAAGAAAAATCTAGACAGACAGGCCTTGATGGGTTTTCCCACTTATTTAGATCATACCCCTCTTGTCCAATCATATTTCTATACAGCTGTCCATACTTTTTTAAATCTAAGCATAAAAACGATAATTGTCCTTGTATCTTTGGGTCTTCATGCTAACAGCTCCCATGTAGACATGTTAAATAAATGTGCATGCCTTTTCTCCTATTAATCTGCCTCATATCAGTGATTTTTTGGTGAATCTTCAGAGGACCAAGGGAAACCTTCAAAGGGCCAGTGGGTTCCCCTTGGCCCCTACAATGCTAAAGCACCATAATTGGAGATATTGTGTTCTGAGCCCCAATAATAGCTACTCTAGTGGGCATGAAATGAGATCTCATTGTGGTTTTTCTGGGTTTTGTTATTTAAGGTAAAATGTCACATGAAGTCTTGTACTATCTATCCTCCACCATAACAACCACACAGATTGTCTCTCATGGTAGCCTTTAATCTCCCTCTGGGAAACACACCTTTCTTATTTTTGGCTTTACTTTGCTTTTCTTGCTTCTGTTTTTCACTGCAAGTCATCAATTTCTGATGAAATACACTAATCCCAAACTGAGACTTAAAAAAACTGGTGTAATATAGTCACTTTTCATACTGTGTAATTTTATCTTTAGTAACTTTCCAAACTCTGAAGTTACCTCTTAAAGAGGTTCGTAGCTATTTCATAAACTGTATTATTAACACCAAAGTTTTATTTTGCTAATTCGAGATCCGACTTTTTCTGTGATTTCTTTAGTTGCAATTTATCTGCCAATTTTTCTGGTGTTAGCACTTTAGGTTTTTCACGTTCTTCTAACCTCTTCTTGATTTCTTATTGTCTTTTCTTCTGTTGCCGTTCTTTCTCTTTTATTGAAGCCATCCTTACAGGGTTAACAAGAATTTTGGCCAGAAATATAGTTATAATTAAGCATTGCCGGGTGTGGTGGTTCATGTCTGTAATCCCAGCACTTTGGTGAAGCTAAGGCAAGTGGATCACCTGAGGTCAGGAGTTCGCGACCAGCCTAGCCAACATAGTGAAACCCTGTCTGCACTAAAAAAAAACACAAAAATTAGCCGGGTGTGGTGGTGGGCACCTGCAATCCCAGCTACTTGGGAGAATGAGACAGGAATCATTTGAACCTGGGAGGTGGAGGTTGCAGTGAGCCGAGACCGTACCATTGCACTGTAGCCTGGGCAACAAGAGTGAAACTCAGTCTCAAAAAAAAAAAAAAAATTAAGCATTAATCAGGCTGCGCTTTGACTCACTTCTTTGTAACCTTAAGTCACTTATGTAGCACTAGACTCTTACCATTTACATCCCCAATGTTCCTTTTCCGAGGTTAAGACTTTTGTTTAAAAACTGCTTAAGCAGATTCTGAATTCCAGCAAAACAGTGATGCCAACCAATTTAAAGACCCCCACGGAGGAACTGAATCAGCACAATAATACACTGTTCTTACCTCCGTGTCTCATCACTTCACCCTGCACAATCTCCACACTTGGGCCCACTCCAAAATCCTTAAAAACCCTAGCCCCAAACTCCTCAGGGAGATTTGAGATCCCATCTGGCTGTCCTATGATTAAACCTCTTCCTCTGCTGCAACCTGGTGTCTCGGCATACTGACTTGCCATGTGCACTGGGCCATGACTTTAAGGTTAGAGTATTTTCTGTGTTATTTTTTTCTTTTCTGAAATTTTTACTTCTTTTTTTTTTTTTTTTGTAGAGACAGGATTTTGCCATGTTGTCTAGGATGGTCTTGAACTCCTGGGCTCAAGCAATTCTCCCGCCTTGGCCTCCCAACGTCCTGGGATTACAGGCGTGAGCTACCACGCCTGGCCTGAAATTTTTACTTCTGGTTTTGTTTCTGCTTCCTTCCTTCCCTGCCCCTGCCATATCATCATCATCCCAGTTATCCTTGATGTCTTCATCTTCTCCTTCCCAGTGGTCCCCTACCTTGTAGTGCCAGTGCCCTCCACACTCCACAGAGAATGAGTCCATGTCCCAAGAATCCAAGTCCTCCCACCTGTCATCACTGCTGCCATCTGAAGCCAGGTGTGGCTGGGCCTGAAGGGAAGAGTTAGCGCAGCAGAAGTGAGAGGTGAGATGATAGATTTGCTCTCGTTGGCTGGCAAGGGCCCTCAATGGTTGTGACTGGCATTTCCTGATGGCTAGCGATGTTCAGCAGCTTTTCATATGCTTGTTTATTATTTTTTAAATTGCATCATCTCTTTTGATGAATAAGGGTATGCATCCTTGTTTATGTTTCAGAGCCCTCTGTATGTTATTTTCTATGAATTGTTTATATCTTTTGTTTGGTTTTCTTTTGGGATGTTGTTTCTTTTTCTTGTTTTCTTTCTTCCTTTCTTGGCCTTTTTGAAGAACTAACACACAGATTTATTTATTAGTGCTAATTTTTATGTTTTGTAATACATTTGTTTATCCTTTATTAATTTCTTCCTCTTGCTTTCCTTAGGAACGATTTTCTTCCCCTCCCCCTATAACTTTCTTGAGTTTTTTTTAAATGAATTTTATTATTTTGATTAAAATTATTTTTAACAGCCAGGTGTGGTGGCTCATACCTGTCATCCCAGCACTTTGGGAGGCTGAGGCAGGTGAATCATGAGGTCAGGAGATCAAGACCATCCTGGCTAACATGGTGAAACCCCATCTCTACTAAAAATACAAAAAAATTAGCAGGGTGTGGTGGCACACGCCTGTAGTCCCAGCTACTTGGGAGGCTGAGGAAGGAGAATCACTTAAACCCAGGAGGCAGAGGTTGCAGTGAGCCGAGATCATGGCACTGCACTCCAGCCTGGGCGACAGAGTGAGACTCCGTCTCAAAAAAAAAAAGCATTTTTAACATAGTTTTTCTCCTCTACAAACTGTTTTAGCTATAGTCTATGTGTTCTGATATATATGGTTTTCACTAACATTATTGTCTACTTAGGGAAGAAAAAAGCTTTTCCTCTATCCTCTCAGTTTTAGTACCTGGCAAACTGTCAAGAGTCACATTCACAGGAGAAAAGGCATACAAACTTTTTTTTTTTTTTTTTTTGAGATGGAGTCTCGCTCAGTCACCCAGGCTTGAGTGCAGTGGCACAATCTCAGCTCACTGCAAGCTCTGCCTCCTGGGTTCACACCATTCTCCTGTCTCAGCCTCCCGAGTAGCTGGGGCTACAGGAGCCTGCCACTACGCCTGGCTAAGTTTTTTGTATTTTTAGCAGAGACAGGGTTTCACCGTGTTAGCCAGGATGGTCTCGATCTCCTGACCTCATGATCCACCCGTCTCGGCCTCCCAAAGTGCTGGGATTACAGGCGTGAGCCACCGCGCCCGGCCAAGGCATACAACTTTATTATGTTAATATTTGTACATGCACTAGGCTTCACAGAAAACAAGTGAAAAATCCAAAGAGATGATTGGATTTGAAGGCATATATACCATTTTAACATAAAGTGATAAACTATGGAGAAATGACTAGAAAAGAAAAAGAAGCCTTGGGCTTCTAAGGGGTTAAATTGTAGGAAGGTGATGAGAAAAAGTCTGGGGGAAACTCATGGCAGATAAGGGTTGTTTATGCAGACTCATTTAGTGCTATCTCTAGAAATAACATTAATTTTCCATTCTCCTCTTCCTGGTATGGGTGAGGGGACCTTTACAAATGGGAATTTTCTTTGCAGAAAGGAAATGTATGTCCTGCTTGTAGTCAGATAGGAGGGCAGAGAGTTCTTCCTGTGTCTGCTGCTTCAGCTCAAAATAATCCTTATACCAAAGTTATATATTTTGAGGTACCATAGTCTGATCTCCTTCACTGAGATATTTTACACTTTCTTCTTTTTCTCTTCCTCCTTCTTTTTCCTTTTTGGACCTAGTGTTAAGTCAGGGAGAGTTATAAAAGTCCAAGTGGTAGGCTGGCAACTGTGGCTTACACCTGTAATCCTAGCACTTTGGGAGACTGAGGTGGGCAGATTGCAAGGACAGGAGATTGAGACCATCCTGGCTAACATGGTGAAACCCCGTCTCTACTAAAAATACAAAAAATTAGCCAGGTGTGGTGGCAGGCGCCTGTAATCCCAGCTACTCAGGAGGCTTGAGATAGGACAATCACTTGAACCTGGGAGGTGGAGGTTGTACTGAGCCGAGGTCACGCCATTGCACTCCAGCCTGGGTGACAGAGTAAGACTCTGTCTCAAAAAGGAAAAAAAAAGTCCAAGTGGTAAAGTTTGTTTGTTTTCCAGTTCTAATTTTTAGTTTTATTACATCATGATTAGAGAATGGTGTCTCAGGCCAGGCATGGTGGCTCATGCCTGTAATCCCAGTACTTTGGGAGGCCAAGGCAGGAGGATTGCTTGAGCTCAGGAGTTTGAGACCAGCCTAGGCAACACAGTTAGACCTCACCTTTACTAAAAATAAAAAAATTATCAAGGTGCGTATGCCAGCACACACCTATAGTCTCAGCTACTCAAGAGGCTGAGGTGGGAGGATCACTTCAGCCTGGGACTTTGAGGTTGTAGTAAGCTATCATCACCAATGCACTCCAGCCTGGGTGAAAGAGTAAGACCCTAGAGAAAAAGAGGAGACAGAGAGTGGGGAGAGGGAGAAAGAGAGAGGTGTCTTTATTCCTTTTGCAATGTAATTACTTTTGGGATTTATTGAAGTTTTTGTAACATAATTACTGTGCAATCAATTAATTTTGAAAACGTTCCATAGATACCTCACAATAAAATAAGTTTTTAGACTTTAGATTATAAATTTGATATATAAAAAGGAGCTCCATTGAAAAAAATATGTTATTTGGGTCTACCTTATGACCATGGCCTAAAAGAGAGGTTAAATTAAACTCCCTAACTGGTATGTTTCTATAAAAAGCAGTACAAAATTGCTTTTTATAGTCTTAATATTAATTAGGTAATTATTAATTAGTGGTAATGTAACCACAAAACAGGTTCACCTTGCCCACTGCCAAGTATTATTTGTTACTTAGCTATTAATAAGAATTAATAAAAATATCAATTGTGTGAATTTCCCAACCTTATTATTAAAGAACTATTGTCTCATTTAATGATTTTTCTTTTTTAACAGAATTTGCCCAAGTTTAGTATTAAGATCATAATCTCTGCTAAACTTTTTCTTTTTTTTGAGATGGAGTCTCACTCTGTCGCCCAGGCTGGAGTGCAGTGGCGCAATCTTGGCTCACTGCAACTCCTGCCTCCCAGGTTCAAGCGATTCTCCTTCCTCAGCCTCCCAAGTAGCTGGGACTACAGGTGCGTGCCACCACACCAGGCTAAGTTTTTTTTTTTGTATTATTAGTAGAGATGGGGTTTCACCGTGTTAGCCAGGATGGTCTCGATCTCCTGACCTCGTGATCAGCCTGCCTCGGCCTCCCAAAGTGCTGGGATTACAGGCATGAGCCACTGTGCTCGGCCTAATCTCTGCTAAACTTTTATACTTGCTTGGTAAAAACACATTTTTCTCAGCCTTTTGTATTCAAACTTTCTTTCTTTCTTTCTTTTTTTTTTTTTTTTTTTTTGAGGCAGGGTCTCACTCTGTTGCCCAGGCTGGAGTACAGTGGTGCCAGCTTGGCTCACTGCAAACTCCACCTCCCAGGTTCAAGCTATTCTCCTGCCTCAGCCTCTTGAGTAGCTGGGATTACAGGCATGTGCCACTACACCTGGCTAATTTTTGTATTTTTAGTAGAGAAGGGTTTTGCCTTGTTGGCCAGAGTGGTCTTGAACTCCTGGCCTCAGATGATCCACTTGCCTCGGCCTCCCAAAGTGCTGGGATTACAGGTGTGAGCCATTGCACCTGGCCACAACCTTTCTTAATCATTTTGTTTTATTATTAGGTTTTACTTTGTGATTAAATATGAGAATGTCTTTTAGCAGATGATTGTCATATCAACAAGTAAGATGACTTACTTGTTGATATGACAATTATGTGTTGGTCTATTATCTTTGCTTTATTATTGTTTGTGTTTTTAGTGATAATTTGAAAGGTGTGTATTATTTTTGTTCTAGTAGCTACCTTTATCACTTTTTTAAGAAATAATTTTTAGAAAATGATAAAGATATAACTCTCATGTAGATACAAGAATGAACATGTGTTGAAGATTTTATTTTTCTCCTTAATTAGCAAGGGAACCAGTCAGGTATAACTGCTTCAAAGCAAAAAGTCAAAGGAACACAAATTTAAATGGACAAAGAGATTGAATTACAAATGGAGGCAAACTGGTTTTTCCACAAGGGAAAGAAATCAAAGGAAGCTCTTCTAGGTAATACAGTTTGCATATCAAGAGATGCAAATAGCTCAGAGACAACGAACAGGACCAGAAAATGCAGTTTTTCATTGAAGTACAAAATTGCTTCTTATAGTCTTAATATTAATTAGATAATTATTAATTAGTGATAATGTAACTGCCCAACAGGTTCACCTTGCCTGCTGCCTAGATGGAGTTGATTTATCAAGACAGGGGCACTGCAAAAGAGAAAGAGACTGGAATTTTATTATTACTCAAATCAGTCTCCCTGAAATTCGAGGATGGCGGATTTTAGGATAATATGATAGGCAGGGGCCAGTGAATCAGGAGTACTGATTGGTTGGGTCAGAGATGAAATCATAAGGAGTCAAAGCTGTCCTCTCGTGCTGAGTCAGTTCCTGGGTGGGGGCCACAAGACCAGATGGGCCAGTTTTTTTATCTGGGTGATGCCAGCTGATCCATCAAGTGCAGGGTGTGCAAAACATCTCAAGCACTCATCTTAGGTTTTACAATAGTGATATCATCCCCAGGAGGGCCAGAATCTTGTAACCTCCATCTGCGTGACTCCTAAACCATAATTTCTAATCTTGTGGTTAATTTGTTAGTCCTACAAAGGCAGTCCAGTCCCCAGGTCAGAAGGGGAAGGGCATTGTCTTTGTTTGGGAAGGGACATCATCCTTGTTTCAAAGTTAAACTATAAACTAAATTACTCCCAAAGTTAGTTTGGCTTATGCCAAGGAATGAACAAGGACAGTTTGGAGGTTAGAACCAAGATGGAGTTGGTTAAGTCAGATCTCTTTTACTGTAATAATTTTCTCAGTTATAATTTTGCAACTACAGTTTCAGTAATAATCTTCTGTTTCTTTAGACATATCTATCAATTTTGTTTATAGGATGAGCAGCTAATTCCAGTTTCCTTGGGAATTTCCTGGCTTCCACACTGAAAGTCTCTCATCGTGGGAAACCCCTCAATCGATGGAAAACCAGGACCATTGGTCACTGAAATTTTCTACTATAAGAAATGATAGAATTATTGTAGTTCTTCTTTGTTCCCTTTTTTTATTTGTTTGTTTGTTTTGTTTTTTGAGATGGAGTCTTGCTCCGTTGCCCAGGCTGGAGTGTGATGGTACGATCTCGGCTCACTGCAACCTCTGCCTCCCGGTTTCAAGCAATTCTCCTGCCTCAGCCTCCCGAATAGCTCGGATTACAGGCGCCCACCACCATGCCCAGGTAATTTTTGTATTTTTAGTAGAAACGGGGTTTCACCATGTTGGTCAGGCTGGTCTCGAACTCTTGACCTCAAGTGATCCACCTGCCTTGGCCTCCCAAAGTGCTGGGATTACAGGCGTGAGCCATCATGCCTGGCTCCACTTTTTTCCTGAGGAAGTTTTTATTATTTATTTATTTTAAAGATAGGGTGTTGCTCTGTCACCCAGGATGGAGTGGAGTGGTACAATCATGACTCACTGCAGCCTTGACCTCCTGGGCTCAAGTGATCCTCCTGCCTCAGCCTCCCAAGTAGCTGGAACTACAGGTGCATACCACCATGCTCAGATAAATTTTTTATTTTTTGTAGAGATGAGATCTCCCTATGTTACCCGGGCTGGTCTTGAACTCCAGGGCTCAATGGTCCTCCCACCTCAGCCTCCCAGTGTGCTGGGATTACAGGAGTGAGTCACTGTGTCTGGCCACGCCCAGCTAATTAAAAAAAGTTTTTTTACAGAAGGTGTCTCACTGTGTTGCCTAGGCTGATCCAGAACTCCTGGCCTTAAGTGATCCTCTTTCAGCATCGGAAGCTTTTTTTTTAGATAATAGTGGTACAAAACCTTGACTTTACCTGAATAAGTTTTTAAAAATTCGGATGCTTGGGGCCCAGCCCCAGAAATTCTAATTTAATTGGTCTAGGATATGGCTTGGCCATCTAGGATTTTAAAAGTCTACTCAGTTAATTCTAATGTTCAGGCAAGGTTGTGAATTGCCAATATGTAAAGATATGGAGCCATCTCCAAGATGTATTGAATGCAGAGTAGTGTATACAGACGGCCTCTGACTTGCAGTGGCTTGACTTATTATGATTTTTGACTTTATAATGGTATCCATACAACCATTCTGTTTTTCACTTTCAGTAACGCATTCAATAAATTACATAAGATATTCAACACTTTATTATACAATAAGCATTGTGTTAGATGATTTTACCCAACTGTGCACTAAGTGTTTTGAGCACATTTAAGGTAGGCTGGGCTAAGCTATGATGTTTGGTAGGTTCAGTGTATTAAATGAATTTTTGATTTACGACATTTTAAACTTACAATGAGTTTATCAGGACATAGCTTAATTGTAAGTCAAGAAGTATCTGTACAGCGTGTTACCACTATGTAGAAAATGGAAAAGTAAAAGAAAATATTTATATATTTCCATGTATGTACATAAACCATCTCTGCAAGGACGTAGAGGGAACTGTTAACATTGGTTGCTGCCAAGTATGTGAACTTAGGGGGTAGGAGGGAGATTTTTCACTGTGTACTTTTTGGACCTTGTGAATCTATTATTAATGTTTTAAAGTTATTTTAGGCTGGGCGGGGTGGCTAACGCCTGTAATCCCAACACTTTGGGAGGCCAAGGCAGGCGGATCACTTGAGGTCAGGTGTTCCAGACCAGCCTGGCCAACATGGCGAAACCTCGTCTCTACTAAAAATACAAAAATTAGCTGGGTGCTGTGGTGAGCACCTGTAGTCCCAGCTACTAGGGAGGCTGAGGCAGGAGAATCACTTGAACCTGGGAGGCTGAGGCTGCAGTGAGCTGAGATCACACTATTGCACTCCAGCCTGGGCTACAGAGTGAGAGCCTGTCTCCAAAAAAAAAAAAAAAAAAAAAAAGTTATTTTAAAATTCTACCTCTTTAATCTAAAAAAAAAATTAGTTTTCTGAAAAAGTAGGTACATAACTAGACAATATGAGCTCTTCTTTTTTTATTTTTTAAAATTTTTTATGTAATTTTGTTTTTTTTTTTTGAGACAGAGTTTCTCTCTGTCACCCAGGCTGGAGTGCAGTGGTGCTATCTTAGCTCACTGCAAGCTCTGCCTCCCGGGTTCACACCATTCTTCTGCCTCAGCCTCCTGAGTAGCTGGGATTACAGGTGTGTGCCACCACGCCCAGCTAATTTTTGTATTTTTAGTAGAGACAGAGTTTTGCCACGTTGGCCAGGCTAGTCTCGAACTCCTGACATCAGGTGACCTGCCTGCCTCGGCCTCCCAAAGTGCTGGGATTACAGGCATGAGCCACCATGCCTAGCAATCTCTTCTATTTTTTTAAACCCCCAAAACCACAGAAATTTTAAAAAGAAAAAAGAGCTTTGCATAGAAAACATTTTTTAGGTAAGGAAATTAAAACATACAACATGCATACACACGCACAACAAAGGGACTTCAGGCGGTAAAACTATGTCTCTTTTATTTCTTATTTTCTTTTGAAAAATATAACCATACTCATTATTTTTATAATTTTTAAATATTTTATAATTCAATATTTTTATAATAAAATAAAAAATAGAAACCTAACAATCCTGCCTTTTTTTTTTTTCTTGAGATGTAGTCTCGCTGTCTTGCCCAGGCTGGAGTGCAGTGGCGCGATCTGGGCTCACAGCAAGCTCCGCCTCCCGGGTTCACGCCATTCTCCTGCCTCAGCCTCCCGCATAGCTGGGACTACAGGAGCCCACCACCACGCCCGGCTAATTTTTTTTGTATTTTTAGTAGACACGGGGTTTCACCGTGTTAGCCAGGATGGTCTCGATCTCCTGATCTCGTGATCCGCCCACCTCGGCCTCCCAAAGTGCTGGGATTACAGGCATGAGCCACTGCGCCCGGCCAATCCTGTTTTTATGTAGAGACAAACTTTCCCTCCGCTGGAGTGAGTCGGCTTTGTCCTGCTAGTGTGGTGGCCTTTGTGCCTCTCCCTTCCTGGGCCACTTGGTATCCTCTCTTCTTGCTCAGAAGGAAGCCCGACCACTAAGCCCTGCTGCCTCATGGGAGAGGGTTTGGGGGCTGCTACCACTGGAGCTGGGCAGCTGCCAGTGGATGCCCAGGCAAACTCTACTGATTGTCTCTCACACGAGGGACACTGTAGGGAAGAATAAAACTTTTCCTCTATCCCCTGAATGTTCCATAATTGAGTCTATGAAATAAACTGACAGTGGACAGATTAACAGGAAAAAAGATATACAAATTTATTATGTGGACAGGGTATCACATGAAAGAAAAGTGAATACCTCCCAAACCCAGTGAGATCTAGAAGCTTATTTACTTGCTTGCTCTCTCTCTCTGTTTTTTTTTTTTTTGCAGGGACTCAATCTCTTATTTATTTATTTTATTATTTTTGAGACAAGGTCTTACTCTGTAGCCCTGGCTGCAGTGCAGTGGTGCAATCATGGCTCACTGAAGCCTTGACCTCCCAGGCTCAAGCAATCCTCCCTCCTCAGAGTCCTGTGTAGCTGGGACCACAGGCACACGCCACCACACTTGGATACTTTTTAACATTTTTTGTAGTGATGGAGGTCTCACTATGTTGCCTAGGCTGGTCTTGAACTCCCAGGCTCAAGTGATCCTCCCGCCTTAGCCTCCTGAGTAGCTGGGATAATTTTTAAAATTTTTTTGTAGTGATGGGGGGGGTCTCACTATGTTGTCTAGGCTGGTCTTGAACCCCTGGGCTCAAGTGATCCTCCCTCCTCAGCCTCCCAAAATGCTGGGATTATAGGCGTGACCCATTGCACCTGGGTTGGAAGCTTATATACTCTCTTCATATGGGAGAGTGAGGGGTGATGTGGGCAACTTGGAGAGTAAATGATTTTGATTTGGGGGGAAGAAGAATAAATGACAGCCTGTGACAAAGTCTGTCTGGGCATGGTGTCAACCTTGTCTCTTCTGTGATGTTAATCTTCCCTGGTTGATGAGATCCCCAGGAGGTGACTAATGACAATTGAATTTCTTTTGGGAGGATATACCTTTAGACAGATGAGGGAACTTCAGAGAAAGTCCCTGTCTGTATTTTGGGGAAGAAAGAGGGGTGAGAGGCAGGAGAGCAGAAGAAGGTCAGAGAGGCCTTGCTTCCTCTTTAGTTCAAAGCACTCAGCATGCCAAAGCACCATACTTTGGGGTATGATTTTCTGTTCATTGTTTTTTGTTTTTTTTTTTCCAGACAGAGTTTCACTCTTGTTGCCCAGGCTGTAGTGCAGTGGCACAATCTTGGCTCACTGCAACCTCTGCCTGCTGGGTTCAAGCAATTCTCCTGCCTCAGCCTCCCAAGTAGCTGGGATTACAGGTGCATGCCACCACACCCAGCTAACTTTGTATTTTTAGCAGAGACGGGGTTTCAACATGTTGGCCAGACTGGTCTCGAACTCCTGATGTCAGGTAATCTGCCCGCCTCATACTCCCAAAGTGCTGGGATTACAGGCGTGAGCCACTGCTCCTGGCTGGGTTATGATTTTCTTTTTCTTTTTTTTTTTTTAAGAGACAGAGTCTCACTCTGTCGCCCAGGCTGGAGTGCAGTGGTGCGATCTTGGCTCACTGCAAGCTCTGCCCCCTGGATTCACGCCATTCTCCTGCCTCAACCTCCCGAGTAGCTGGGACTACAGGCGCCCGCCACCATGCCTGGCTAATTTTTGTATTTTTAGTAGAGACGGGGTTTCACCATGTTAGCCAGGACGGTCTCGATCTCCTAACCTCGTGATCTGCTCACCTCAGCCTCCCAAAGTGCCGGGATTACAGGTGTGAGCCACTGTGCCCAGCTGGGGTATGATTTTCTGAGCCCCAATAACACTGTGCTAGGCTTTGGGTGGTTGGCAAAAAGTCAGCAGATAGGACTCTGCCCACAGGTCTTCCCTGTCTGAGGTGGTGGCACAGAAGCAGGCCTGTCCCTAACATTTATGGGGCCAGCATGAGAGTATCAGTGTAAGCTCACTATTACATATTTAAATATTTATTTTTAATTAAAAAAATTTTTTTAACCTTCCCTCTTTTTCTGCCTCATTTACATTTTTTTGAGACAAAGTCTCACTTCGTAACCCAGGCTGGAGTACAGTGGTGCAATCTCAGCTCACTGCAGGCTCAACCTCCCTGGGCTCAAGCAATCCTCCTAATTTAGTCTCTCAGGTAGCTGGGACTATAGGTGTGTGCCACCATGCCTGGCTATTTTATTTTTTTCTATATTTTGTAGACATGGGTTTCATCATGTTGCCCAGGCAGGTCTCAAACTCCTGGGCTCAAGCAATCCACCTGCCTCTGCCTCCCAAAGTGCTGGGATTATGGGTGTGAGCCACTGCACCTGGCCTTAATATTTTTAAATATTTAAGTGTATACACTTTTAAATATTTAAAAGGTGTAACTCAAGCTAAGAAACTGTTGACTTAAAAAAATGTTGACTAAAATATTATCTATTCTCTCCCCTTTATATATATAACTTCATAATGAATTAAGAAAGCCAGGTTTGAATGTAGAACTCTTTCTGATTCCTTGGCGTTCTGTGCTTGGATATGGCTGTGGCGGGCAGCTTCTAAGATGACACTCAGTGATTCCCACCCTTGACATTTACATCCTTATGTAATCCCCTCCTCTTGAGTGTGGGCAAGACCCATGAGCTGCTTCTAACCTACAGAATATGGCAAAGGTAATGGGATGTTCCATCCATGATTAGGTTATATAAGACAGTGGCTTCTCTCTTGCTAGCAGATGCCCACTCTTCCTGGCTTTGATGAAGCAAGTTGCTTTGTTCCAGGGATCCATATTACTAGTGAATGAGGGCAGCCTCCAGCCAATAGCCAGCAGGGAACTGAGGCCCTCAGTCCAGCAACCCTCAAGGAACTGAAATGCTGCTAACAGCTACCTGGATGTGGAAGCAGATTCTTCCCCAATCAAGCCTTGAGATGAGATTGCAGCCCCAGACAACACCTCCCGAGAGACTCTAAAACAGAGAGCCTGGCTAAGCCCTGCCCAGATTCCTAACTCACAGAAACTGTGAGATAATATGTATGTGCCATTTTAAGCTGTAAGTTGGTGGTCATTTGTTATGCAAAAATAGGTAACTAATATAATGGCACTGCTGGAAAAGTGGCCCCCAGTTAGTGGCCCAGCCATCTTCTCTTCCTACCTGCTCTTCATCCTGAACCTGGAAGGGCCTCATGTCCATCTCTGTGGACACCCCAGCTCTCACGTCAGTTCTGCCCACCCCCCACTCCACACTCCTGGACATAGGCTTAGAGGGTGCACGCATTTGGTGAGTGCTACCCATGAGCCCAGTGTTGCTCTTGGGAAGGTGGGCCAGGGGACAAACCCCAGCAAGCCCTGGGAATAGCTCAGGGACATTTGTGCAGGGAATTCTAGGGTCGCAGGTACCCATAGCATTCTAGAGGAGGGGCTTCAGGTCCTCGGCCCTCCACAGACTCTCCACCCCACTGGAAAGGGTGGAGCAAGGCCCTCTAGAGCACAGGGCCGAGGCCAGGAACCCCTCACCCATGGAGGCCAGTGCTGCACTCAAGGAGCACTGGCTGAGGGCCAGGTGATGGGACCAGACCCAGGGCTGCCTGATGAGGGCCAGAGGGCAGCGCTGCAGCACACCTGAGAGGAATCTTTACCGGGAGCTGCAGGTGGAGCTGGGCCAGGAATGTGGGAGGGCTAAAGCACCAGCAATGGGAGGGCCTCCAGCAGGACAGCCCTAGGCACTGACTTCCAACAACATAGTTTCTTTAGGGTGGAGAGGAGCTGGGGCTATTGAGTCATAGTGCATCTGTTCAAGCCCCGCCTCTGCACACTGGTACATGACTGTAGTCAAATTACCTAAACTCTGAGTCTCAGTTTCCTTCTCTGTAAAAGAGGATAGTAATAGAACCTATCCCATAGGTTTGTGGAGAGGATTAGTGCATGTGAAATGCCTGATAAGTGTAATGAATATTGGCTGTTATTAAGGAAACTGAGGCTCAAAGCAGATGAAAGGTGATCTTTCTGTTCCCCAGTGCTGCTTGGCTTACCTAATATGTCAGAGGGTGACATGAGGAGGGGAGCATTCAGTTCTAGGATACACATTGTCTCTACAAGCATTTATGGAAACTTTCAGACCATGACCCTAACTCATGCCATCCTTCCTCAGACTCCCCGAGAGCTGGCATGACACAGTGGGAAGTGCCGTCTGAGTGTGCAGAGTGGGCCTTCACAGTGCCTGTCCAGGAGGACTGAGTTCACTGGGTGAGCACTTCAATCCCTCGTCCCTGTTGCCTCATCTGTGAAACGAAGGGGTTACCAGTGTGACGCTAAGCATAGACCACAGACTATAGCCTCGTCTTTTGGTGAACCTGAAGGAAGTTAGAAATGCAAATCTCAGCCATCCCCTTCCAGCTCCCCTCACACAGACTTACTAAGTCAGAATCTCTGGAACAGGGATCTGAGAGCTTGCATTTCTCTTTTCTTTTCTTTCTTTTTTTTTTTTTTTTGTGAGATGGAGTCTCACTCTGTCGCCCAGGATGGAGTGCAGTGGCGTGATCTCAGCTAACTGCAACCTCCGCCTCCCGAGTTCAAGCGATTCTTCTGCCTCAGTCTCCTGAGTAGCTGGGACTACAGGCATGCAGCATCATGCCTGGCTAATTTTTGTATTATTAGTAGAGACAGGGTTTCACCATATTGTCCAGGCTGGTCTTTTTTTTTTTTTTTTTTTTGCGACAGAGTCTGTTGTCCAGGCTGGAGTGCAGTGGCATGATCGCAGCTTACTGCAACCTCCACCTTCCAGGTTCAAGTGATTCTCCTGCCTCAGCCTCCTGAGTGGTTGGGACTACAGGCACCCACCATCACGCCTGGTTAATTGTTCTCTTTTTTTTTTTTTTAGGGTTTCACCATATTGTCCAGGCTGGTCTTTTTTTTTTTTTTTTTTTTGCGACAGAGTCTGTTGTCCAGGCTGGAGTGCAGTGGCATGATCGCAGCTTACTGCAACCTCCATCTTCCAGGTTCAAGTGATTCTCCTGCCTCAGCCTCCTGAGTGGTTGGGACTACAGGCACCCACCATCACGCCTGGTTAATTGTTCTCTTTTTTTTTTTTTTTAGATGGAGTCTCGCTCTGTCACCCAGGCTGGAGTGCAGTGGCATAATCTGGGCTCACTGCAAGCTCTGCCTCCCAGGTTCATGCCATTCTCCTGCCTCAGCCTCCTGAGTAGCTGGGACTACAGGTGCCCACCACCACGCCTGGCTAATTTTTTGTATTTTTAGTAGAGACAGGGTTTCACTGTGTTAGCCAGGATGGTCTCGATCTCCTGACCTTGTGATCTGCCCACCTTGGTCTCCCAAAGTGCTGGGATTACAGGCGTGAGCCACCGTGCCTGGCCAATTTTTGTATTCTTAATAGAGACAGGGTTTCACCATGTTGGCCAGGCTGGTCTTGAACTCCTGACCTTATGTGATCTGCCCACCTCAGGCTCCCAAAGTGCTGGGATTATAGGCGTGAACCACCATGCCCGGCAGAGTTTCCATTTCTAACATGCTCTCCAGGTACTTTTTTTGCTTGCTGAAGTGGAAAACCTCTGGGTTCTGACAGTGGACTGTCAGAGGTCTTCACAGACTTGAGTCCACAGATGCCTTCAGGTGCCAATGCAGGGGCCTTATGGTTGGGCCTCCTGGGTCCCCACCCTGGGTCAGTGCAGGACTCAACCAGAGCAACTCCCCTGGGGTTCTGAGAAAACGAATGTTCCCCTTCTCACTCATTAGAGGTTAGAAACTGCTGAGCTGGGGTCAGGGCCACTTTTGTAATTTACGGGGTCCAGTGCAAAATGAAACTGCGGGGCCCCTTATTCAAAACACAGGAGGGAAGTTTTTTTCCTTTCTTCTGTGGTCTCCCATGTCACAGTGGTTTTTAATTTGTGATTTAATGTCATGAACCCTTCAGGCATGGGGATACAGGCAAGGCGAGTACAGACCCTCACCAGCTTCCGGACCTTCCTGAGGAAGCTGCAGTTTACAGGGAAGCCTCAGCTCTTTTTGGAGCAAAACTGACTGCAGCTGGCAGCACGCAGCTACTTACGGTGATTAACGAATGTGTTTGAAAATTCCCTCCTGCTTCAGCCTCAGCCTGCGCCTGAGCTATGGTCAGTGCAGCAGTATATTTCTGTATAATCTCTTTTGACAACTGAAAGGGGGGCCAACCCACAAGACTAACCCAATTACAGCAAAAGAGCGATCTGGCTGCTCCCTGTTGACAAGGTAAACACAAGGGTATCCCCTTTCGGGATGTGGTGCTTCAGGACCGGTGGGCTGCTGGCATGGGAAGTACTTTCCTGCTCCAGCATCTTGAGATATTTTTGCTTTGTGACGAACAGTGGCTATCACTCCTGGGCTGTGTCAATTAGGCACAATCTGCTTGCACCCCCATAGCTGGGCCTGAGATACTTCAGCCCAGGAAGAGATATGCAATGGTAAGACCCCTTATCCGGGATCAGAAAAGTTGGGGTCTCTGGTTCCCTATCTTGCTGTGTGGCCTTGGATAGAGCATTCAGTCAGTTTGGGCCTCAGCATTCTCTTCTGTAACATAATAAGGTGTTAAAGTAGATTACCCCCAACTCCTCTTCTCTCTCATTAACATTCCATGCGGGTAAGGATTTAAGAGAGAGTTTTCAGTCCATACTGTTAGTTTTACAGGTAGAGCTGTAAGAACATAGGGCAGAGGGGATATACACCAAAACAAGAGTTGGGGTTGCATCATGGAAGGCTAAAGTGTCCAGTTAAAGAGTTTGGCACTTCTTCATAGGCAACAGGGAATCATTGAAGGCATCTAAAGAAGGAAAGGGATACGTTCAGAGCTGAGCATTAGGAAGAGGAAGTGGGAAGCGATATTTCAGAAGAATTGAGGATGGAAAAGAAGCTAGCTAAGTAGTGACCACGTGTGCACACACCTTTTGCACTTCCTGGACAGTACCAGGCTGCCTCCCTAATTCACAGTCCCACCAGCAAGCTAAGGGGGTCCTTATTTCCTCATAATCTCTCTATCACTTGGCATTGTCAGACCTCTACATTTTTGCCAATGAGATGGTTAGGAATTGGTATGTCATTGTGCTAATTTGAACTTGCGTTTCCTTGGTTAGTAGTGCAGTTGATTTCACTATATTGCCCAGGCTGGTCTCGAACTCCTGATGTCAGGTGATCCTCCTGCCTTGGCCTCCCAAAGTGGTGGGATTGCAAGAGTGAGCCCCTGCACCCAGCCCATTTTTCTTTATGTATTTTTTTTTTTTTTTTGAGATGGAGTTTCATTCTTGTTGCCCAGGCTGGAATGCAATGGTGCGATCTCGGTTCATCCCAACCTCCGCCTCTCGGGTTCAAGCGATTCTCCTGCATCAGCCTCCCAAGTAGCTGGGATTATAAGCATGCACCACCACACCTGGCTAGCTTTGTATTTTTAGTAGAGACGGGGTTTCTCCATGTTGGCCAGGCTGGTCTCGAACTCCCAACCTCAGGTGATCCGCCCCCCTCAGCCTCCCAAAGTGCTGTGATATAGGCATGAGCCACTGCACCCGGCCTTCTTTATGTATTTTTAAATCTTTTTGATTCCCCTACATATTGTGATACTCACCTTTTGTCAGTTATTTGCAATGCAAATGTACTTTCCTAGTTTGTCTTTGCACTTGGGTTATTATGGTGGCTTTAAAAAACTAGTCATAGATGACGAACATAGTTTAATTTTTATTTATGTTTTTGAGATGGGGTCTCTCTCCGTCACACAGGCTGGAGTGCAGTGGCACAATCATGGTTCACTGTTGCCTCTACCTCCCAGGCTCAAGCAATCCTCTCACCTCAGCCTCTGGAGTAGTTGGGCCCTCAGGTATGTGCCACTATGCCTAGCTAATTTATTATTATTATTATTATTTGTAGAGACTAGGTCTTGCTATGTTGTCCAGGCTGGTTGTGAACTCCTGGGCTCAAGGAATCCTCCTGCCTCAGCCTCTCAAAGTGCTGGTATTACAGGTGTGAGCCACCACACCCAGCCATCAACATTTTTACTTATGGTTTGTTCTTTGGTGTCTTTTTAGAAATTCTCTACACTTAAATCATAAACCTATTCTATATTTTCTAAAAGTTTTTTTTTTTTTTTTGAGATGGAGTTTCGCTCTTGTTACCCAAGCTGGAGTGCAATGGCATGATTTGGCTCACTGCAACCTCCACCTCTCGGATTCAAGTGATTCTCCTGCCTCAGCCTCCCAAGTAGCTGGGATTACAGGCGCATGCCACCACGCCCGGCTAATTTTGTATTTTTAGTACAAACGGGGTTTCACCATGTTAGCCAGGCTGGTCTCGAACTCCTGACCTCAGGTGATCCACCCGCCTCGGCCTCCCAGAGTGCTGGGATTACAGGCATGAGCCACTGTGCCCAGCCTCTAAAAGTTTTAATAATTTCCTTTTACCTTTAAGTCTTTGACCGATGTTGAATTTATTTTGCGTATGCCATAGGTAAGAATGCAATTTTATCTTTTTCCACAT
This sequence comes from Hylobates moloch, assembly GCF_009828535.3. Lineage (NCBI taxonomy): Eukaryota > Metazoa > Chordata > Mammalia > Primates > Hylobatidae > Hylobates > Hylobates moloch. The sequence continues at coordinate 62,500,220 of NW_026652290.1, read as the reverse complement.
GGATACCCATTTGTCCTGGCACCATGTATTGAATGGTTCACAGGTCGACTCTGCTGCCCAGGGTGAGACAAGCAAAGCACTGGTTCTCAGGGTTGTGCAAGTTCATGGCCAGCAGCAGAGAGTGAACACCTGCTTAAGTTTTGCACCCTGGGCACCTCACTTGCCTCCCCCTGCATGCCTGGCCTGGCTGTTGCTCTCTGCACCTGGGAATCCAGCCCAAGGTGAGAGGGCTTCTCTTGTCATTGACAGTCCCCGACACACACAAGACTTTGCGTCTCCTGCTTAGGAGTGTTGGCTCCTTCCACAGAAGGGGCTTTGTGAAGAAGGAGGAAAAGCAACTCTGGAATTTCCTATCAGCTCTGGAGGTGTTAGGAGGGGTGCCTGGGACTAGGGCAGCTATGGTGAGACCTTTCAGGGTGAGGGTCAGGGACCTTGTGCCCCAGAGGTGCTGTTTGAGGCTTCACAGTTTTCTGAGGCTTCTGGGGGCAGGACGCTGGTGCTTACATGGCCTTTCCCCTCTGTCAGGAGCGAACCCTGGAGTGCCTGGTACTTGTTCTGCCCCCTGCCTTCTCCATAGAATATGGAAGGTGCTTACAGATCACCCTAGAAAGTTTCACCTACTGTGCAGACGTGGACTCAGATAGCAGTAGAAGTAGAGAAAAATTTTCGTTTTCTCATTCTCCCTTTTTTTTTGAGACGGAGTCACACTGTTGCCTGGGCTGGTATGTGGTGGCACGATCTCAGCTCACTGCAACCTCCACTTCCTGGGTTCAAGCGATTCTCCTGCCTCAGCCTCCTGAGTAGCTGGGACTACAGGCGCATGCCACCACGTCCGGCTAATTTTTGTATTTTTAGTAGAGACATGGTTTCACTATGTTGGCCAGGCTGGTCTACAAACTCTTGACCTCGTGATCCACACATCTGGGCCTCCTGAAGTGCTGGGACTACAGGTGTGAGCCACTGCGCCCGGCCTTCTCATTCTCTTTTAATCCTTCTAATTGCACCTGGGAGAAAAGCTAACCTATAAAGCCCCCTCCCTGACAACACTTGCTAATCGTCACCTGTTATCCCCTAGAGACTGGGCCTCAGGATTGGGAGCCTTGGTGAGTTATGGTATCTGACCAGATATTTAGTCAATTGTTTTGTTTTGTTTATTGAGACGGAGTCTCACTGTGTTGCCCATGCTGGAGTGCTGGGGCGCAATCTCAGGTCACTGCAACCTCTGCTTGCCAGGTTCAAGCAATTCTCCGGCCTTAGCCTCCCAAGTAGCTGGGATTACAGGTGCCTGGCACCACGCCTGGCTTATTTTTGTATTTTTTAGTAGAGACGGGGTTTTGCCATGTTGGCCAGGCTGGTCTTGAACTCCTGACCTCAGGTGATCTGCCCGCCTTGGCCTCCCAAACTACTGGGATTGCAGGCGTGAGCCACTGAGCCCGGCCACATTGTTTTGTTTTTGTTGTATTTATTTGGGAGGAGTTACCTTCTATTCTTGCAAGTGATGGCAGTTTGCTATTAATGATGCCAGTAGAGCATTTCCTTTTGAATACATTTATCTGAGCAAAAAAAGTATGCCTTGGCCGGGCACGGTGGCTCATGCTTGTAATCCCAGCACTTTGGGAGGCCGAGGCGGGCGGATCACGAGGTCAGGAGCTCGAGACCATGGTGAAACCCCGTCTCTACTAAAAATACAAAAAATTAGCCGGGCGTGGTGGCGGGCACCTGTAGTCCCAGCTACTTGGAGAGGCTGAGGCAGGAGAATGGCGTGAACCCAGGAGGCGGAGCTTGCAGTGAGCCGAGATTGCACCACTGCACTCCAGCCTGGGCGACAGAGCGAGACTCTGTTTCAAAAAAAAAAAAAAAAGTATGCCTTATGTGTGTAAAATCATATTTATGTGTTTATTTGGATAAAGAGATGTAGGAAAGCACGACATCAAAATGTTGATGGTGGTTTTCCCGGGTTGATGAGATTTCAGGTGGTTTTTGGCTTCCTTGTGTTTTTTTGTGTTGTTTGCATTTTTTATAATGAGCATACATTGAGTTACACAATCAGAAAAGAACTATATTTATTTATTATTATTTGTTTTTTGAGACAGTCTCACTCTTTCGCTCAGGCTAGAGTGCAGTGGTGTGATCTTGGCTCACTGCAACCTCCGCCTCCTGAGTTCAAGCAATTCTTGTACCTTAGCCTGCTGAGTAGCTGGGACTACAGGTGTGCGTCACCACACTGGCTAATCTTTGTATTTTTAGTAAAGATGGGGTTTCGCCATGTTGGCCAGGCTAGCCTCGAACTCCTGACCTCAAGTGATCCACCTGCCTTAGCCTTCAAAAGTGCTGGGATTACAGGTGTGAGCCACCACACTGGCAGAAAAAAAAAGTATTTTTATTATGGAAAGAGGCATATGCACCTAAAAGAACATATTAAGTGAATAATAATACAAGGAATATATTTGTCAACATGTTGACTAAAGTTGAGAAACCCAACTCACAAAATAGCAACTTAGGGAGAATGTGGGGCTTGCTTTGGGAGGCTGTGTGGGAGAGGAAGGGACAACTGAACGCAAGCACAGAAGGATCCAGGATGGGCTTCCTGTCCTGGGACATTGTGGCTGCCGCCAACCAGCAGCTGGGCTCTGTCCTTTAGTGTTGTTCACAGGATTCCATTTCAGAGTCTCAGTTACAACTTTTTAATCAGGGACATAGTGATCATTTGGTGAGGTCAAGGCTGAGTTTTGGTGGTGTGTTATTTACCTTGCCAGGATGGGGTGGACAAGAGGAAACTTCATCAGGGGTCTTGCTATGTTGCCGTATTAGTCCATCCTCATACTACTATAAAGGCATAGCAGTATGAGACTGGGTAATTTATAAAGAAAAGAGGTTTAGGCCAGGCACGGTGGCTCACTCCTGTAATCCCAGCACTTTGGGAGGCCAAGGCTGGTGGATCACCTGAGGTCAGGAGTTTGAGACCAGCCTGGCCAACACGGTGAAACCCCATCTCTACTAAAAATAAGAAATTAGCCAGGCATGGTGGTGCGCACCTGTAATCCCAGCTACTCGGGAAGCTGAGGCAGGAGAATCTCTTGAACCCGGGAGGTGGAGGTTGCAGTGAGCCGAGATCGCACCACTGCACTCCAGCCTGGGAGGTTGCAGTTAGCTGAGATTGTGCCACCTCGCTCCAGCCTGGGCGACAGAGTGAGACTCCATCTCAAAAAAAAACAAAAAAACAGAAAAGAGGTTTAATTGGCTCACAGTTCCACAGGCTGTACAGGAAGCATGGCTGAGGAGGCCTCAGGAAACTTTCAGTCATGGCAGGAGGTGAAGGGGAAGCAGGCATGTCTTATATGGCCGGAGCAGGAGGAAGGGAGAGTGGGGGAAGTGCTACAGACTTTTAAACAACTGGATCTTGTGAGGACTCACAGACTATCACGGCAACAGCAAGGGGGACATCCACCCCATGATCCAACCACCTCCCACCAGGCCCTCCTACAGACTGGGAAGGATTGGGAGTTATAACTGGACATGAGATTTGGGCAGGGACACAAATCCAAACCATAGGAGTTACCCAGGCTGGTCTTGAACTCCTGGCCTCAAGCAATGTCTCTTGGTTGAGAGCACTGGCTTCTCCCCATTGGGCTGTCCTTGTCTGTAGGGTGACTACTGTGTGGCTCCTATCCCAGACACTTGGCAGCTGGTGCCAGGCCCATGGTACTGGCCCCTCCCAGGGAGGGCATAATTTAACAGGAGCCCTGGGGCAAAGGATTCCTGATGTGTAGCCTTGGGAACCCTAGGCTCACTGCCCTCAGGGAGAGCCTTTTTCAGATCACAGCCTAAGTTACTGTTTAACCTTTAATAGGGCCAGCACCACAGTCCAGATGCAACAAGCAGCAGACAAGTAACCTCAGCTCTTCTTCCTCGGGGACTTACTTGGCTTCACATCTGATTCTGGTTCTGGGCATCTAATGTGGGACAGATGTAGGGTAGGAGACAGTATCTGCCAATCATGAGATAATAAGGACTAAGTAGCTGCTACTCACTAGCACTGTGGGAGGACCAGATAGTCACTGTCCCTGTTCTCCTGGAGGCGGCAGGAAGCAGCATGTGGCAGAGAAGTGGGGTTGCCACAGGACACAGTGTAGGGCTCTGGAGGTGGGGTAGGGCAGGGGGCCTGAGCAGGAAACCTTTATGCTGAGACACAAGGAGTTTGCCAGGTGAAAACAGATAGGGAGGGGCGGCCCAGGAAGAGGACTGTGTGCAGAAATCCTGAGGCAGGAGGGATGTGGTGTCCAGTTGAGAGACACCCTTTAGGTGGCTAAAGAAGAAAGCACAGGCTGGGGACCCCTGGGGAGCAGATGAGCCTGGGGAGACGGACAGGGCCAGATCCTGTGGGACTGCCTAGGGCAGTGGTTCCCAGTGGAGGGCAATTTTGTCCTCCAGGGACATTTGGCAAGGTTGTCACAAGTGTATTGGGGGGTGCTCCAGGGATGCTGCTAAACATCCTGCAATGCAGAGGATAGCCCCTGACAACAAAGAATTTTCCGCCCCCAAATGTCAGTAGTGCTGAGGTTGAGAAACCCTCTTCTAGGACCACTTGAAGGACTTTGTTCCTTATTCTGAAGCCAAGGGGAAGCCATAAAGGGGTTTTACATAGGAGAGTGACTGATCAGATTTCTGTTGTAGAGTATTCCGTGTGGCTGCTCTGAGGAATTTTGAGACCTAACTGTTCTAATTCAGAACCACTCTTGGTAGTTGTGGATCCATTCACCAGCTTGGGAATTTCCAGCCTCTGTGATTTTCTCTCCCCCATCCCCACACCCGCACCTCCAGGGCTAAGCTTTTGGCTACTTTGTGGCCATCTGGTTTTCTACCAGGGCAGGGAAACCAAAGCAGATATTTACTAAGAGCTAAGTAGGGCAGGGGTTTTTCCACTCCACACAATAGGCACAGCACTAGGGCCTACAAAAGTGTTTAAGGCCTATGTGGCAGGCAGAAAAATGCCCCTGAAAAGTTGTGCGTGTCCTAATCCTCCAAACCTGTGAATATGTTACCTTACATGGCAAACGGATTTGGTAGAAGTGATTAAGTTAAGGATCTTGAGAAGTGGGAAGATTATCCTGGATTATCTGGGTAAGCCCAATGTAATCAAAAGCGTCCTTCTAAGCAGAAGATAGGAGGGTCAGATTCAGAGGCAGCGTGATGACAGAAGCAGAGGACAGAGAGAGATTTCCAGATGCTGCTGCTGGTTCTAAAGATAGAGGAAGGGACCAGAATTCCAAGATAAATTTGTGTGCCACCAAATTTTTGGTAATTTGTTACACAGCAACAGGAAACTAATACAGCCTGGAAAACGTTTTTATTAACTCTGAAATAAAAGAGGAAAACTGCAAACTAGATATTAATAAATGCATTTATTTTAAAATTTGTTTTTTAATATTTAATAAATACAAAAAGGTATAAAGATTAATACAACAGGCCAGGCACAGTGGCTCACATCTGTAAGCCCAGAATTTTGGGAGGCTGAGACACGCGGATTGCTTGAGGCCAGAAGTTCAAGACCAGCATGGGCAACGTAGGGAGACCTTGTCTCTACAAAAAAATTTTAAAATTAGCCAGGTGTGGTAGTACGTGCCGCTAGTCCCAGCTACCTGGGAGGCTGAGGCAAAAGGATTACTTGAGCCCAGGAGTTCAAGCCTGTAGTGAGCTATGATCAGGCTACTGCACTCCATCCTGGGTGATGGAGGGAGTCTCTGTCTAAAAAGAAAAAGAAAAAAAAGACTAATACAACACACCACTAGGTAGTATTACCCAACCAACTCAAGAAATAAAGCATCTCTTTCTTATTTTACCTATTTTTTTTTTTAACAATAGAGATGGGGTTTTGCTGTGTTGCCCAGGCTGGTCTCAAACTCCTGGGCTCAAGCAATCCTCCCACTTCGGCCTCCCAAACTGCTAGGATTCCAGGCATGAGCCACCATGCCTGGCCGAAATAAAGCATTTCTAATACAGCCAAAGAATCTTGCAGACCCACATTGATTTCATTCCCCTTTCTTCCTTACAGAGGTAATCAATATCCTAAAGTTGGTATTTATTATTCTCATATTTTTAATAGATGTATCCCCAAACAATATGTACTATTGCTTTGTATGCAACTTTATATACATGGCATCATAGTGTGTTTTCTTATGCAGCTTGATTTTTATGTCAAATGTGTTTTGAGAATCATTCTTGTTGATGTATATGGCAACTATATATTACCCTATTGTATGAATATGTCCTACTTTATTCTGCTGACAAACATTTAGGTTGTTACCAGTTTGGGGCTATTACAAACCGTATGGCCATGAACATATTTGTACCTGTCTCACTGTGAATTTCTGCAAGGGTTTCTCTAGAGTTAATTCCCAAGGGTGGAACTTCTGGTACCTCGGATAAATAGCTTCTCTAGAGAGTTCAAACCATTCCTTAGAGAGACTGGGCCAATCAAAATTCAACTGGTGATGCATAGAATTCTTGGTGATGGTGGTATTGTTAGATTTTTGCCAATATAATGAATGTGAAATAATATTTTATTGTGATAAAAACTTTTATTTTCTGGACCACTGTGGAGTTGAGCATCTTTTCCTATGTTTACAGATCATTCCTGTTTCTTCTGTGAATTGCCTGTTCATCTCTTTGCCCACTTTTCTGTTGGATTGATGGTCTTTTTCTTATCATTTTGTAGAAATTCTTTGTATTGTTTTCGGTACTACCCCTTTGTAGCTATATGTGTTGCAAATATCTTCTCCCATTGTGTGGTTTATCTTTTCATGAGTATATGTTGTCTTTTGATGAAGAGTCTATTGAGGCAGAGATATCATCTTATCCCAAGGCAGGAATTGGGCAGAAATTCAGTTCCATGATCCACCTAGGATTATGTTTCAAGGCTCAACTGGTGAGGTTAGTTAAGGAGTGTAACTGGCACTGGACCTCAGTGTTGGGAAGTAATGGGGCACGGTGTGGACTGTAGCAAGCTGGAGAGTGTTGGGAACAGGTGCTTGGTGTCGCAAAAATCAACACTGAGACAAAGGATCTCTCAGCAAGGCTAGTTTACTTTCTGCAGAAAGGGTGCCACTTGCTAGCAGTCTTGCCATGAGAGCACACCCAAACAAAGGAGACAGGGTCATTTATAACCTGAAGCGACCACCCTACTGCTGTGTCTGGTTTCCACTGGATGGAATGGGACCTCACATTCTGTACTTGTCCCTATTGGCTAGTAACTTAGAACTTTCCAAAAGAGGCAAAGGCAGAGGAGAACAAAGGAAGGTGGAAGCAACTTGTGGAAGGCTAGAAACGTAAAAACACCTCCAAATAAGGAAGAGGAACAGGCTGTGACCTAATGCTTGCTGGGACCAGTATAAGCATGCCAGGGCAAATATCTAGGCTAAAATATGGGAGCTAAGAACACAAAGTACATTGATTTCTTTATTACGGCTAGCAGATACCTAAGAATGTTAGCCCAGGTCTTTGAATACATTTTGCTTCTAAGAGAAGTTACTATTTATTCATAATTAGACAGGGAGGAAAGTCCCTTTGAAGAGGAACCTCTACTTCACTTTCTACAATTGAAAATGGCTGTTAAAATAAATAAATAAATAAAATGGCTGTTATGGGATATAGTGATTCCTTGATTTCAGCTGCCTTATGTCAGCAGGGAATGCAGAACTAATATTGTGAGATCTTCTGATTTTTTTCAAGAGAAACCAGAAATCCAGATTTTTATGGGGATGGCAACTGATTTTTAAGTACTGGCCCAAATTCAATAATTTGAATTTCAATAATTGTTCAGGCCAAATAAAAATTTTCTGGGGTGCCACTTTGTGACCTTTGATTTAGCCCAGAATAAATTGTTTGCAGCCTGAACTACCTTTGGGATAACCAGTTCCTAAGAGCCATATGAGATAATATTTCCTTTTACTTGTACTGAAATAACCTCTGTTGAATAACAAGAATCTTTCCTTACTTGAATGCTTAGGAATTTGTAGTCCCCAATACAATCTCACAGATTTCAGTTGTATCTCATATTAATTGTCTCCTTCTCAGACAGAAGTTGAGATGAATGAAATAGTCACAAAGCCTGAGACCAGTGTTCTGGTATTGACTTGCTTCCCACAGTACTTAATGAAAATAATTGTTGTTTTCTCTTAGGTCTAAGTAAGTGTCTTTATGGCTGTAATTTACTTGTGTGAACCCAGAAAATCTGAGACAGGTCTCAGTTTATTTAGAAAGTTTATTTTGCCAAGGTTGTGGACAGCCTGTGACATAGCCTCAGGAAGTCCTGATGACATGTGCCCAAGGTGATCGGGGGATAGCTTGGTTTTATACATTTTAGGGAAACATGAGGCATCAATCAATATATGTAAGAAGTACATTGGTTTTGTCTGGAAAGGCAGGACAACTTGAAGCAAAGGCAGGAAGTCCGGAAGGAGCTTCTAGGTCACAGATAGGTGAGACACAAAGGGTTGCATTCTTTTGAGTTTCTGATTAGCCTTTCCAAAGGAGGCAATCAGATATGCATCTATCTCAGTGAGCAGAGGGATAACTTTGAATAGAATGGGAGGCAAGTTTGCCTTAAGCAGTTTCCAGCTTGAGTTTTCCTTAGTGATTTTGGGGGCCCAAGATATTTTTCATTTCACACTTGTAAATACTGCAGCATTGACAATGGAATGCTGTGTACCTGCTAGTTAAATTAAGCTTCAATTCCAAGGGCAAGCTACACCCCAGGGGTGTCAGCTAGTGTTATATCTGAAAGGCTGTTGAAGGTGCCCCTTAAAAGTTACTTGAGTAATCTGTATTTTGATTCATAGCAGATACTTTGCTAATCAGCACATAAATATTAGAAATTGGTTTTATTTTATGGTGAAATCAGTGGCTTGGTAATTAGCATGAGACAATGATAGAAAAGGGCTCACTGATGAAATTAAAGAGAATCAAGATACATGAATATGCTAACGTATTTGAGAGGCTCTGCTCATTTGCCTGAACAGGGTGTAAGAGTCTATTGAGGCCTTTAGCATGCCCCTATAAAGGTGGTGCAAGACCCTGGACCCTGAACCACTCCTGTATCCAGATGTTGCTTTAGAAGAGTTTCTGGTTGCCTGATGCTGACCACAAAGATAATTAAATCCTGTCTCTGAAATGTTGGTTCTCTTCCTGCGGACCATTCATGTCATATAGTCATTAAATCATTTAAAAGGACATAAGCTGGGACTTCATGAAACCTACAGAGTGGGTTGTATAAAATATTCTGTGCCTAATGGTCCATGAATATTGGTTTAATAAATGTCTTTGAATGGGGCAGAATTTGGCCTGGGGCTTGCTTTTATTACAAGTTGATAGCAAGGTAGGAAATGAGCAGCTGAATCTTACCCACTACAAAACATCTTGAGCTACTGCCATAAACTGAAAGTAACAGGCTAGTTCCCAACAATAAAGAAATGGAGGATCCAGAACAAAGCTGGAGGCATCACATTACCTGACTTTATACTACAAAGTTGTAGTAACCAAAACAACGTGGGACTGGTATAAAATCAGACCCACAGACCAATGGAAACAGAATAGAGAACCCAGAAATAAATGCACACATTTACAGTCAAGTCATTTTTTTGTTGTTGTTTTGTTTTTGTTTTTGAGACGGAGTCTAACTCTGATGCCAGGCTTGAGTGCAGTGGGTGCGATCCCGGCTCAGTGCAACGTCCGCCTGCCAGGTTCAAGCGATTCTCCTGCCTCAGCCTCCTGAGTAGCTGGGACTATAGGCGTGTGCCACCACACCCAGCTAATTTTTGTATTCTTAGTAGAGATGGGGTTTCACCACGTTGGTCAGGATGGTCTCGATCTCTTGACCTTGTGAACCACCGCCTCTGGCCCAGTCAACTCATTTTTGACAAAGGCACCAAGAACATACGTTAGGGAAAGGACACCCTTTTAATAAATGATGTTAGGAAAATGATAATCATATGTAGAGGAATGAAACTAGACCCCTATTTCTCACCATATACAAGAATCAAATAAAAATGGATCAGGCCGGGTGCAGTGGCTCACGCTTGTAATCCCAGCACTTTGGGAGGCCAAGCCAGGTGGATCACCTGAGGTCAGGAGTTCGAGACCAGCCTGGCCAAAATGGCAAAACTCCGTCTCTACTAAAAATACAAAAATGAACTGGGCATGGAGGCACACGCCTGTAATCCCAGCTACTCAGGAGGCTGAGGCAGGAGAACCACCTGAACCCGGGAGGCGGAGGTTGCAGTAAGCCAAGATCGTGCCACTGCCCTCCAGCCTGGGTGACAGAGCAAGACTCTGTCTCAAAAAAAAAAAAAAAAGGATCAAAGACCTAAATGTAAGACATAAAACTACTAGAAGAAAACATTGGAGAAATGCTTCAGGGACAATAGGCTGGGCTAAGATTTCTTGAGTAAGACCTCAACAGCACAGGTAACCAAAGCAAAAACTGACAAATGTCATTAGATCAAGCTAAAAAGCTTCTGCACAGCAGATAAAACAATCAACAAAGTGAAGAGACAACTTACAGGATGGGAGAAAATACTTGAAAACTACTCATCTGGCGAAGAATTAATAACCAAAATATAGAAAGAACTCAAACAACTCAATAACAAAAAAACAAATAATCTGATTTAAAAATATGTAAAAGATCTGAATAGACATTTCTCAAAAGAAGACATAAAAATGGCTAACAGGGCCGGGCGCAGTGGCTCACACCTGTAATCCCAGCACTTTGGGAGGCCGAGGCAGGTGGATCACGAGGTCAGGAGATCGAGACCATCCTGTCTAACACAGTGAAACCCCGTCTCTACTAAAAATACAAAAAGTTAGCTGGGCGTGGTGGCGGGCGTCTGTAGTCCCAGCTACTCAGGAGGCTGAGGCAGGAGAATGGCGTGAACCTGGGAGGCGGAGCTTGCAGTGAGCCGAGATCACGCCACTGCACTCCAGCCTGGGTGACACAGCAAGACTCTGTCTCAAAAAAAAAAAAAAAAAAAAAATGTCTAACAGGTATATGAAAAAATGCTCAACATCACTAAGCATTAGGGAAATGCAAATCAAAACCACAATGTGATATCCCAGTTAAAATGATTATCGTTAAAAAAACAGAAAATAGCAAAATTGTCAAGAGTGCAGAGAAAGGGGAATGCTCATACACTGTTGGTGGGAATATAAATTAGTATATCCACTATGGAAAACAGTATGGAGGGTTGTCAAAAAACTAAAAATAGAACTACCATATAATCCAGCAATCATCCTTCTGGGTATATATTCAAAAGAAAGGGCTGGGCATGGTGGCTCATGTCTGTAATCCCAGCACTTTGGGAGGCCAAGGCAGAAGAATCACTTGAGTCCAAGAGTTCAAGACCAGCCTGGGCAATATGGCAAGACCTGTCTCTACAAAATTTTTTAAAGAAATTAGCCTGGTGTGGTGGCATGCACCTGTAGTCCCAGCTGCTTGGGAAACTGAGTTAGGAGGATCATTTGATCCTGGGAGCTTAAGGCTGTAGTGAGCCATGCTCGTGCCACTGCACTCCTGCCTGGGTGGCAAAGCAAGACCCTGTCTCAAAAAAGAGAAATAAAGAAAGGAAATCAGTATATCAAAGAGATATCTCCACCCCCACATTTATTGCAGCACTATTTACAATAGCCAAGAGATGGAATCAACGTGTCTATTAACAGATGAATGAATAAAGAAAAGGTGTTATATACACACAATGGAATATTATTCTACTGTAAAACAGAATGAAATCCTGTTATTTGCAACAACATGGATGGAACTGGAAGACATTTTGTTAAGTGAAACAGGCCAGGCATGGAAAGACAAATGTCTTATGTTCTAACACATATGTGGGAGCTAAAATAATCGACCTCATGGAGGTAGAGAGTAGAATGGTGGTTACCAGAGGCTAGATGGGCAATGGAGAAGGGAAGATAAAAAGGGGATGGTTAACGGGCACAAAAATATAGTTAGATAGGCTGGGCATGGTGGCTCACGCCTATAATCCCAGCACTTGGGGAGGCCGAGACGGGTGGATCACTTGACGTCAGGAGTTCGACACCAGCCTCCCCAACATGGTGAAACCCCGTCCCTACTAAAAATACAAAAAATTAGCTGGGCTTGGTGGCATACACCTGTAATCTCAGCTACTCAGGAGGCTAAGGCAGGAAAATTACTTGAACCCAGGAGGCCGGGGTTGCAGTGAGCCAAGCTCATGCCATTGTACTCCAGACTGGGCAACAGAGTAAGACTCCATCTTAAAAAAAATACAGTTAGATAGAAGAAATAAGATCTGGTGTTTGGTAGCACAATAGGGCAACTATAGCTGTCAATAATCTATTGTGTATTTCAAAATAGCTAGAAGAGTAGATTCAGAATGTTCCCAACACAATTGATAAACGTTTGTGGAGGTGGATATCCCAGCCCAGGTTTGATCATTACATATTGCATGCTTCTATCAAAATATCACATGTACCCCTGATATGGTTTGGCTCTGTGTCCCCATCCAAATCTCACATCGAATTGTAATCCCCATGTGATTATGTAGGGAGGGAGGTGACTGGATCATGGGGGCAGTTTTCCCCATGCTGTTCTCATGATAGTGAGTTTGTTCTCATGAGATCTGATAATTTTATAAGGGGCTCTTCCCTGCTTTGCTTACTTCTCTCTCTCCTGCTGCCTTGTGAAGAAGGTGCCGGCCTCTCCTTCTGCCATGATTGTAAGTTTCCTGAGGCCTCCCCACCATGCAGAACTGTGAGTCAGTTAAGCCTCTTTCCTTTATAAATTGCCCAGTCTCAGGTATTTCCTTATAGCCGTGTGAAAATAGATTAATACAACATCATAATATGTACAACTATTTTTTTGAGACAGGGTCTCACTGTGTCACCCAGGCTGGAGTGCAGTGGCATGATCACAGCTCACTGCAGCCCTGACCCCCCAACCCATGTCAGCCTCCCACGTCAAGTGATCTTCCCACGTCAGCCTCCCAGTTAGCTGGGACCACAGGTGCATGCCCCAACACCTGGCTAATGTTTTATATATTTTTTGTAGAGATGGGGTTTCACTATGCTGTACAAGCTGATCTCAAACTCCTGGCTTCAAGTAATCCTCCTGCCTTGGCTTACCAAAGTGCTGGGATTACACGTATGAGCCACCAAGCCTAGCCTGTACAACTGTTATATGTCCATAATAATTAAAAATAAAAAGTTTTTTGAAAGAAAGAAAATAGAACATGGAGGAGCCAGCCTCAGAGATGAGAACTGATTCCTGAAGGCCCCAGGAATGCATGACTAACTCTACTTCTGTAGGGGAGTGAAAAATGGCTTTCCTATAGCCTTCTAGGTTCCTTGGCTGGGCTATGAATTAAATTAATGTAAAACTAATGAACAGGAGAAAAGCCATATTTAATTACCTATGCATGCATGGGAGTCCTACAAAATATGAGACTTGAAGAAGGGGCAGATGACTGAAGCTTGTAGAGCATCCTGAGATACAGAAAGGAATGGGGGCTTGGGGCTTCTGGGAGGTGGTGGCCATACAAGTTATGGAAGGGTGAGGGGAGGAAGTGTGTGGTGAATAAAGGTCTTCTTGTTATGCAGATAAAAGTCTCCCAGGCAACAAGGTCAGAAGCAGCCCTTAGGAGAACATGTGGTTTCTGTCTAGGCCTAGTGTCCACCTCCAGGCTCTCTCCCGTGATCCCAGTTAATCTCCCCTGGTGGATGAGATTCCTGTGAAGGAGATTCAGGACAATTGAGTTCCATTTGGAGGAAGGTCTTTAGGCAGCTAAGGGGAGCTCAGAAAAAGCCTCTGTCTGCATCCACTGTTCCCCACGTGCCCTCGGTTCAAAGCAATCAGCATACCAAAGTGTGATATTTTGGGGTGGCATTTCTTGGACTCCTTCAACTTCATCCTCCAAGCCAGACTTTTCAACAGGAAAGTCATCTGGGTGTCTACATACTGGTTGTCATTGTATTCATATTTATTGCTCCTCTTCTATCTAGTTGTCCCCAGTGGTTGGCAGGAAATGTATTTTTTATTACTTCTCTTCCTGTATTTTGACTGGAAACAGTGGTGCTTCTGTCAACACAGCACACAGGCAGCTGGCTTTTGTGGCATTGAGCACAAAGCAAAAGGGTCACGGGCTTTTGGCTTTATTTCCTGAGAGTTGGTGCTAGTGCCCGCATTTGATGTTTCTAGCCTATGAAACACATCAGGTGTCCCAGGAGGAGATGCCAGCTCTGCTGCCATAGGTACAGAGACAAGTATCGGGCAGTGGCAGGAAAGTCTGAAGCAAGAACAGGATTGTGGCCTGGGCAAGCCCTTCCTTTGGGGTTTGAGCCCTAGGGGAGTTATCTAAACCTAAATGCAGGCCTGCAGGAGTGTAGCCTGTAGGACTTGCACACAGGGCTCTGCCAATTGAATGGGGATCAAGGTCGCCAGTGTCTCCAAGGCACAGACCTACTAAACAGGTTGTCATCATAACATAGTAGTAGAGGCAGGTGGTGGGCCTTCAGTGAAGCCACAGGGAAACACAGCTGGAGCCCTTCAGCGCAGCCTGTGCCACCAGCCTGGGGGACCTTCTTGGAAAATGTTTATTTATTTATTTTTTTACCAGAAAGATTAATTTGAAACACAAAGAAAATTATTCATGGAAATATACAGGAAATCAATTATTTCAAATAAAATACTACTACAAGCCATAGGTTCTGCATATTTGGAATCTAAATCCTGGAATTGTCTGTTGCTATTCACCTGTCTCATTTTTGCTCTCCAGTTACACTTAAGACTGGTGCTCATTTAAATATTCAGGGAGGGTGGGTGTCTAAGAGGTTCTGTCCATTTGGAAAAGGCAGCAGAGACTATCCTCTCACCCACTGCCCTAACCTGTGGATTATGTTGTGAGGGTAGGACCTCGTGCCTACCCTCATAACACTTTCAGTTCTTTGATTTGCGATCTGCTTCTTGTATTTCACTGTGCCTGGCAAGGCCATTTCTTCTCTGCTAGTTCTAATTTAGGCAGTGGCTATTGCTTTTCTTATATATGCCAACTTTTCCACACCAAAGTTTGTATCTCTAGGGAGCTACTTCTGTTTATTAACAATGGGATTTTATTCCTTCAGTGAAAGTAGATTATGAACGAATAGCAAAATGAATATGTATTTCACCAATCTCTTCCAGCTGCCTCTTAGCTCACCAGAGGGGCTGAGAGGAGCCTCTGCCTGGTTCAGTCTTGAATCTTGGGTGACTGTGTGTGGCCATTTTTATGTGAGCCATTTCTACTGACTCTCTCCTCAGCCTGTCCCAGTCAAGCTTCTGCCCCTTCTGCTGCACTGATATGCTCTTTCCACAACTACCTGTGAAGCCCCGTCATGCTAAAAAGAATTGACATGGTCCACCTGTCATTTACCTAATGCTTCTGCTTATACTTGCATGTGAAATGAACACTTCCTTTTTGTATATATTTATATTTTAAAAATTTAATCTTGGCCAGGAACAGTGGCTCATGCCTGTAATCCCAGCACTTTGGGAGGCCAAGGCAGTCGGATCACCTGAGGTCAGGAGTTTGAGACTAGTCTGGCCAACATGGTGAAACCCTGTCTCTACTAAAAATGCAAAAATCAGCTGGGTGTAGTGGCTCATGCCTGTAATCCCAGCTACTCAGGAGGCTGAGGCAGGAGAATCACTTGAACCCAAGAGGCAGAGGTTGCAGTGAGCTGTGATCATGCCATTGCACTCCAGCCTGAGCGACAAGAGTGAAACTCCATCTCAAAAAAAAAATTGAATCCCTTGTCCGTGGATTTCTTTTTTTTTTTTTTTTTTGAGACGGAGTCTCGCTCTGTCGCCCAGGATGGAGTGCAGTGGCACAATCTTGGCTCACTGCAAGCTCCGCCTCCCAGGTTCACGCCATTCTCCTGCCTCAGCCTCTCCGAGTAGCTGGGACTACAGGCGCCCGCCACTACGCCCGGCTAATTTTTTGTATTTTTAGTAGAGACGGGGTTTCACCGTGGTCTCGATCTCCTGACCTCGTGATCCGCCCGCCTCGGCCTCCCAAAGTGCTGGGATTACAAGCGTGAGCCACCGCGCCCGGCATTGTCCGTGGATTTCTCTCACATCTTTCCCAGCTCATCTCACAACCTCTCCTATCATTTTCTTTCACTCCTTAAGGGGCTTCTCTTCCTCCCCTATTTATAAATTTGCAAAGGTCCATCCTCAGCGAGCAAGCACTTTTATCCTCATGTTTTACTTCCCAAAATGTCTCTGAATGCAGACCTCTTTCTGAGTTCATATACCATATACCTAACCCCTAGGCGATGTCTTAAAAATCCTCCAAACTAAATTTTCTTAAAAGTTCTCCAAACTGAATTTCCCCCAAATTGCATATACCATTATGCCCCCAAATTCTGCTTCTTTTCCTAGGCTATATTTCCTGACATGTCTTCTGCAGCCCAGGCAACAGTGCTCAGGAACACAGATCCATTCTGGGGTTCCCAAAGGGGAACTGTGAGAATTGTCCCCCAGAGGGGACTCTGAGAATTGCAATTATTATACTTTCCTTGGTTGGATCAGAAAATAACGGCCTTGAGGATTTGGCAGATATTAACTTCAAAAGGAAGTTTGATGGCTCTCTCTCCTATGTCTGTGTCCCCTTAGAGGTCTTTATCTCGGCTGGTAGAAAATGGAGAGGAATCACTGTGCTTCTCCTTTGCACATCATGTCAGCCTGGAGATGCGTATATGTAAAAACAAAGTTGGAGGGGGCTCAAGGGGATGAAGAATGAACTCAGTAGGATTCTCCCAAATGCTCTACTGTGTCCAGAGAATACAAACGAAGCCAACACATTTAGCTCTAAATCTTGGAGCTTTAATCTTTCAGGAACACATTTCCTTCCTGTATTTCTAGTAACTACTGTTTCTGACTTTTCTGGAAATCCCACAGTTTCCTTGACTCCCTTTTCCATAAGAATTGAGTCATAAAAATAGAACCATGAGAAAAGTTAATTTGACCCCTTTGCCCTCTGAAATGTGCTGGTGGAAACAGCTTGGGGGTTTGGGGGTGGGGGAAATGCCTCTTTAATCAAACTGGTTCTTCCATCTCAAGGAAAAACAAACTGAAGCAAAGAATAAAAATTGCTTTACATTAGTCCTCCACAGGAAAGGGATTTTTTTTAAGGAAACAATTTACCTGTGGACTCTTCTAGTGTTTGGAGAAGGAAGTTTTAACCTGAGATCCATGAATGGGCTTTACTGGGATATATGATTCTCCAGAAACTGTGAGCTACATGTTTTTGTTTCTGTGCATTTTTCTCAAGTGAGGGTCTATAATTTTTATCAGATTCTCAAAGAAGTCCCTGTCCCCCAAAAATGTAAGAACTACTCATTTAGAGGATAACCTAGTTGAATTATTTATTGCTGTGTAACCAATTACCTCAAAATTTAGCAATGTAACACAACTATTCGTTATCTCACAGTTTGTACGGGTCAGGCATTCAAGAGTGGTTTAGTTGGATGACTGCTCTGGGTGTCTTATGATGTTGCAGTAAAAAGTGAGCTAGGGTTGCCTCATCTGAAGAATGGGGCTAAAGAATCTGTTTTCAAGATGGTTCACTCACATGGCTGTTGACATAAGGTGCTGGTTTCCTGTTGGCCATTGGCAGGTGGCTTCAGTTCCTTGCCACATGGACCTCGCCATTGAGCTGCTTGAGTGTTCTCACAACATGGCACCTGGCTTCCCCCAGAGTGAGTGACTGAGAGAGAGCAAGGAGAAAATCACAATGCCTTTTATAACTTAGTATCGGAAGTCATACATTGTCAGTTCTGTCACATGCTGTTCTATAAACAAGACAGTCCACTTTTTTTTTTTTTTTTTAAGAGACAAGGTCTTACTCTGTCACCTAGGCTAGAGTGCAGTGGCACAATCACGGCTCACTGCAGGCTCAACCTCCTGGGCTCAAGTGATCCTCCCACCTCAGCCTCCTGAGTAGCTGAGACCACAGGCACATGCCACCACGCCTGGCTAATTTTTTTTTTTTTTTTTTTGAGACAGAGTCTCGCTCTGTCGCCCAGGCTGGAGTACAGTGGCGCCATCTTGGCTCACTGCAAGCTCTGCCTCCCGGGTTCACGCCATTCTCCTGCCTCAGCCTCTCCGAGTAGCTGGGACTACAGGCGCCCGCCACCATGCCTGGCTAATTTTTTTGTATTTTTAGTAGAGACGGGGTTTCACCGTGGTCTCGATCTCCTGACCTCGTGATCCGCCCGCCTCGGCCTCCCAAAGTGCTGGGATTACAAGCGTGAGCCACCGCGCCCGGCCTGGCTAATTTTTATATTTTTATATTTTAAATTTTATTTCTCATACTACATGGATATATAATTTTTGTATTTTTTGTAGAGACGGTTTCGCTATGTTGCTCAGGCTGGTCTTGAACTCCTGGGCCCAGGTGATCCACCTGCCTCAGCCTCCCAAAGTGCTAGGATTACAAGTGTGAGTCACTGCACCCAGCCTACAGCCCACTCTTTTTTTTTTTTTTGAGACTGAGTCTCACTCTGTTACCCCGGCTGGAGTACAATGGTGCAATCTCGGCTCACTGCAAACTCTGCCTATGGGTTCAAGTGATTCTCCTGCCTCAGCCTCCCAAGTAGCTGGGATTACAGGCATACACCACCACGCCCAGCTAATTTTTGTATTTTTAGTAGAGGTAGAGTTTCACCATGTTGGCTAGGCTGGTCTTGAACTCCTGACCTCGTGATCTGCCCACTTCAGCCTCCCAAAGTTCTGGGTTTACAGGCGTGAGCCACTGCACCCGGCCAGCCCAATGGGTTCTTCCTGCCTGCTGCACAAACAAAATCAACTCACCAAGACCATGGCATTGTAGAAACAAAAGTGTTTAATTGACATGAGGCTGGTCACTCCTCATAGGAAACGGTGTTATTACTCAAATCAATCTCCCTGAAGGCATGAGGTTAGGGGTTTTTCAAAGATAGTTTGGTGGGCAGGAAGCATACTGATTGGTTGGGTCAGAGATGAAATCATAGGGAATCAAAGCTGTCCTCTTGTGCTGAGTCAGTTCCTGGATTGGGGCAACAGGACTGGTTGGCAGGTCCAGATGGTGTCATGTGGTTGTCAGAAAGGCAAAATCCTGAAAAGACATCTCAAAAGGCCAATCTTAGGTTCTACAATAGTGATAATATCTGAAAGATAACTGTGGAAGTTGCAAATCTTATAACTTCTGGAATAATCGCTGGTAATTATTTAGAATTCAGGCCCCTCTCATCCTCCTAACTTGGTGGCCATTTATTAGTTTTACAGGAACAATTTCATTTTTGGGAAGGGCTATTATCATTTAAACTATAAACTAAATTTCTCCCAAAGTTATCTTGACCTACAGCAAGGCATAAGCAAAGAGAGCCAACTTGTGAGGCTTGAAGCAAGATGGAGTCAGCCATGTAGATTTCTCTTACTGTCATAATTTCCCAAAGGTGGTTTCAGTATGAGGATTACATGAAATGCTGGATTAATAACTGCTAAAAAATATTAGCAGTAACAATGGTGACCCTACCCCCAATCTAAGGATTTCCATTTCCATTCAATAGAATTATACATTTATGAATTGTTAATCTTCTACATGTGGTCAGAAGTGATTATTTATTGAGAATTACTTTGTAGAGCAGGTGCTGTAGGGCAGGGAGATAAAAAAGAAATTAAAAACAGACCCTGTTCTCAATAATTCTACATTTTAATTGGGGAAAAAAGATACATATGTGTAGAACAGAGGGATGCTTTGGAAATCCATTGATACCCATCTCTTTGTTGAGAAACAGGGGAAGTCCTTGCCTTGAGTGTAATTTTGAAGGTTAAGATTCAGGCATGGGAACATGAATGAAAATTTGGTTGGAAAGGGAAGCTGAAATTTGAAGGAAGATCACAGAAGACATTTCAGGACCATATCAGAAAAAATAAAAGGGAAAAGAAGAGGATTTATGAAATCAAGAGTTCACAGATAAAGGAATAGACTTAAAGAAAAAGCAAAAAGCCACTGAGTGCGGTGGCTCACACCTGTAATCCCAGCCCTTGGGGAGGCCAAGGCAGGCGGATCACGAGGTCAGGAGTTTGATACCAGCCTAGCCAATGTGGTGAAACCCCATCTCTACTAAAAAATCCAAAAATTAGCCGGGTGTGGTGGTGGATGCCTGTAATCCTAGCTACTTGGGAGGCTGAGACAGGAGAATTGCTTGAACCGGGGAGGCAGAGGTTGCAGTGAGCTGAGATCGCACCATTGCACTCCAGCATGGGCGACAGAGTAAGACTCTGTCAAAAAAAACAAAAAACAAAAAACAAACAAAAGCCAGGCACTTCTCAGAAGGAAGAAATTATCTGTGCCATGGTAATTCCTGAAGGAGCACTTTATCATATTTATCCAACTGTTTATTGGAAGAGAAAGATATTCTATTAACCCTTCAAGAACAAGGAAAGTATCTATTAGGCTTCTGTAATCCAGCATGGAGGATACTTAAAAAAAAAATACTGAAAAACCAATTCTCTGACTAATTATAACTTTAGATTAAAATGTTTGCTGACCAGCATCCCATGGAGCTGGTTCCCTACAGCCCAGCTTTTTGGCTCATCCTCTGTTGTGGGAGGGGTCAAATCAGGGTTTCCAACAGCTCTCTCAGGCAACCTCATAGGCTGGGGAAGAGAAAGAGGAGAGGCCTCTCCAGGCTGGCCTCAAAGGGTATTTGCAGCATGGAGGGCATGGAACGGAAGGAGTTCAGGAAAGGCCACTTCAAAATATGACACTTTGGTGTGCTGATTACATTGAACTAACGGCACTTTGAGAACAGCAGATTCAGACAGAAGCTTTTTCTGAGCTCCCCTTAGCTGCCTAAAGACAATCCTCCAAATGGAGCTCAAATGTCCTGAATCCCCTTCACGGGAATCTCATCCACCAGGGAAGATTAACTGGGATCATAGGAGAAAGCCCGGAGGTGGAGACTGCATGATATGGTTTAGCTGTATCCCCCACCAGATCTCATCTTGAATTGTAGCTCCCATAATCCCCATGTGTCATGGGAGGGACCTGGTGGGAGGTAATTGAATCATGGGGGCGGGACTTTCCTGTGCTGTTCTCATGATAGTGAATAAGTCTCATGAGATCTGATGGTTTTATTTATTTATTATTATTATTATTATTATTATTTTGAGACTGAGTCTCGCTCTGTTGCCAAGCTGGAGTTCACATCTTGGCTCACTGCAACCTGTCTCCCAGGTTCAAGCGATTCTCAGCCTCCCGAGTAGCTGGGACTACAGGTGCATGCCACCATGCCCAGCTAATTTTTGTATTTTTAGTAGAGATGGGGTTTCACCGTGTTGGCCAGGATGGTCTCAATCTCTTGACCTCATGATCCACCCACCTTAGCCTCCCAAAGTGCTAGGATTACAGACGTGAGCCACTGTGCACAGCCTGATCTGATGGTTTCATAAAGGGGAGTTCACCTGCACAAGCTCTCTCGCCTACTGCCATGTAAGATGTGCCTTTGCTCCTCATTTGCCTTCTGCCATGATTGTAAGGCTTCCCCAGCCACGTGGAACTGTGAGTCAGTTAAGCCTCTTTCCTTTATAAATTACTCAGTTTCGGGTATGTCTTTATTAGCAGCATGAGAACAGACTAATACACCATGCCCAGACAGATATTCTCCTGAGGGTTGCTCCTGGCACTCTCTCTCATTTTTTTCCCTTGAGACAGGGTCTCTGTCACCCAGGCTGGAGTGCAGTGGCGTGATCGTGGCTCACTGCAACCTCCACCTCCAGGCTCAAGGAATCCTCCCACCTCAGCCTCAGCATCCTGAGTAGCTGGGACTATACCACGTCTTGCTAATTTTTGTATTTTTTGTAAAGATGGGTTCTCACCATGTTGTCCCGGCTGATCTCAAACTCCTGGGATCAAGTTATTTGCCCTCCTTGGCCTCCCAAAGTGCTGGGATTACAGGTGTGACCCACTGTGCCCTAGCACTCTCAATGCCTTCAGAGAAGTCTTTTAGGAAAAAAAATAGAAAAGGAAACAATGATTTTATTGTTTTTGTTCAAATAACACATATTTATCGTAAAAATTTAAGTAATATAGAAAAGCATAATGAAGAAAGTTAAAAAAAAATACACACACACACTATAAATCCCATTGCTCCGAGATAACCATCCCCCAACATTTGTAAAAAATATGATTCAGGAATCTATAGGTAGGTGAGTAGACAGAACAACAGAAATAATTTTATAAAAATAAAATCATTCTCTGCATACTATTTTAGATGTAAAAAGTTTAATATCATTTAACTTAAATTTAGCAGTACAAAAACTGAAGCAAATTTTTTTTTTTTTTTTTTTCCGAGATGAGGTTGCTCTGTCACCCAGGCTGGAGTATAGTGGTGTGATCACAGCTCACTGTAGCCTCCACCTCCCAACCTCTGGAGTACCTGGGACTCTAGGTGCTCACCACCATGCCTGGCTAATTTTTATTTTTATTTTTTTTGAGACGGAGTTTCATTCTTGTTGCTCAGGCTGGAGTGCAATGGTGTGATCTCGGCTCACTGCAACCTCTGCCTCCCAGGTTCAAGCAATTCTCCTGCCTCAGCCTCCCGAGTAGCTGGGATTACAGGCATGCGCCATCATGCCCAGCTAATTTTGTATTTTTAATGGAGACAGGGTTTCTCCATGTTGGTCAGGCAGGTCTCGAACTCCCAATCTCAGGTGATCTGCCTGCCTCAGCCTCCTAAAGTTCTGGAATTATAGGTGTGAGCCACTGTACCTGGCCTTTATTTTGTTTTATTATTTGTAGAAATGATCCCTGGCTATGTTGCCCAGGCTGGTCTGGAACTCCAGGGCTCAAGCAATCCTCCTGCCTGGAATTACAGGGATGAGCCACTGTGTCCAGCCAGCAAAACTTAAAAATTACTAAATTGGCCAGGTGCTGTGGCTCATGGCTATAATCTCAGCACTTTGGGAGGCCGAGGTGGGCGGATCACCTGAGGTCAGGAGTTCAAGACCAGCCTTGCCAACATGGTGAAACATCATCTCTACTAAAAATACAAAAATTAGCTGGGTGTAGTGGCGGGCGCCTGTAATCCTAGCTACTGGGGGGGCTGAAGCAGGCGAATTGCTTGAACTTGGGAGGCGGAGGTTGCAGTGAGCCGAGATGGCGCCATTGCACTCCAGCCTGGGCAACAAGAGCAAAACTCCGTCTCAAAAAAAAAAAAAATTACTTAATTGGCTGCTGCTTTATCACAAGATATAATAATTCTTAAGAGATTGATCTAGAAAAAAGACAATGCAAAACATTAGGAGATTAAATTTGCTTTTTTAAAAAAAAGCCATGTTTCAATTTTAAGTGATATCTATTGACTTCCTGCTGCAAAAGATGAGGAATTACCCGCAATTATACTTTAGCCCAATGCCCGACTCTACCTCTTGATTTTTACTACAGTTGACCCTTGAACAACACAGGTGGATATTTATGAGTCCACTTATACATGGGTTTTCTTGCACCTCTGCCACCCTTGAGACAAGAAGTCTAACCCCTCCTTTTACTCCTCCTCCTCAGACTGCTCAAGGAGAAGATTACGAAGATGGAGACCGTTATGATTTACTTCCACTTAATGAATAGTAAATATATTTTCTCTTCCTGATGATTTTCTTTCTTTTTTTTTTTTTTGAGACAGAGTCTCTGTCACCCAGGCTGGAGTGCAGTGGCACGATTTTGGCTCACTGCAACCTCCGCCTCCCGGGTTCAAGCAATTCTCCTGCCTCAGCCTCCCGAGTAGCTGGGATTACAGGTGCGAGTCACCACACCCAGCTAATTTTTTATATTTTTGGTCCAGACGAGGTTTCACCATGTTGGCCAGGCTGGTCTCAAACTCCTGACCTCAAGTAATCCACCCGCCTCGGTGTCCCAAAGTGTTGGGATTACAGGTGTGAGCCACCATGCCTGGCCAATGATTTTCTTTTTTTTCTTTTTCTTCTTTTTGAGACAGGGTCTTGCTCTGTCACCAGGCCGGAGTGCAGTGGCGTGATGTTGGCTCACTGCAACCTCCGCCTCCCGGGTTCAAGCGATTCCTCTGCCTCAGCCTCCCAAGTAGCTGGGATTACAGGCATGTGCCACCACACCTGGCTAATTTTTTGTATGTTAGTAGACACGGGGTTTCACCATGTTGGCCAAGATGGTCTCTATCTCCTGACCTCATGATCCAGCCGCCTCTGCCTCCCAAAGTGCTGGGATTACAGGCATGAGCCACTGTGGATTTTCTTAATAACATTTTCTTTTTCTAGCTTACTTATTGTAAGAACACAGAATATAATACATATAACCTCCAAAATATGTGTTAATCAACTGTTTATGTTATCAGTAAGGCTTCTGGTCAACAGTAGGCTATTAGTAGTTAAGTTTTGGGGGAATCAAAAGCTATATGTAGATTTTCAATTGTGCAGGGAGGTCAGCACCTCAATCCCCCCATTGTGCAAAGGTCGAGTGTATATTCCATTGTCAATGTTCCCCTCATTTCATTTTTTTCTAATTTTTATTAAAAAAATTTTTACAACATGCTATTAGTTACATAGTTTATTATTTTTATTTAAAAATATTTTTAAATTATTTAAAAAATTTCTTGTAGGTACACAGTAGTTGTATATATTTAGGGGGTACGTGAAAGGTTTTGATACCAGCATGCAATGTGAAATAAGCATATCATGGATAATGGGGTATGTATTCCCTCAGGCATTTATCCTTTGAGTTACAAATAATCCAGTTCCATTCTTTAAATTATTTTCAAAATATACAATTACATTATTATTATATAGTTCCCATATTGTGCTATCAAGTAGTAGGTCTTATTCATTTTTTCTAATTTTTTTCTTTACCCATTAACCATCCCTACCTCCCCCTCAACCCCTCACAACCCTTCTCAGCCTCTGATAACCATCCTTCTATTCTCTATGTCCATGAGTTCAATTTATTTTGATTTTTAGATCCCACAAATAAATGAGAACATGTGATGTTTGTCTTTCTGTGCCTGACTTATTTCACTTCACATAATGATCTCCAGTTCCATCCATGTCGCAAATGACTGAACCTCATTCTTTTTATGGCTGAATACTACTCCATTGTGTATATGTCCCATATTTTCTTTATCCAGTCATCTGTTGATGGACACTTAGGTTGCTTCCAAATTTTAGCTATTGTAAACAGTGCTGCAACAAACATAGGAGTGCAGATATCCTATGATTTCCTTTCTTTAGCAGTCTCACTGCTGGATCATAGAGTAGCTCAATTTTTAGTTTTTTGAGGAACCTCCAAATTGTTCTCCATAGTGGTTTTACTAATTTACATTCCCACCAACAGTGTACAAGGGTTCCCCTTTCTCCACATCCTGGCCAACATTTGTTATTTCTTGTCTTTTCCGTATAAGCCATTTTAACTGGGGTGAGATGATATCTCACTGTAATTTTGATTTGCATTTCTCTGATGATCAATGATGTTGAGCACCTTTTCCTCTGCCTGTTTGCCATTTGTATGTCTTCTTTTGAGAAATGTCTGTTCAAATCTTTTGCACATTTTGGATCAGATTATTATATTTTTTTTCTTATGGAGTTGTTTGAGCTCCTTATATATTCTGGTGATTAATCCCCTGTCTGATGGGTAGTTTGCAAATATTTTCTCCTATTCTGTGGGTTGTCTCTTCACTTTGTTGACTGTATACTTTGCTGTTCAGAAGCTTTTTAACTTGATGTGATCCCATTTGTCCATTTTTGCTTAGGTTGCCTGTGTTTGTGGGGTATTACTCAAGAAATCTTTGCCCAGACCTATGTCCTGGAGATGTTCCCCAATGTTTTCTTGTAGTAGTTTTGTAGTTTGAGGTCTTAGGCTTAGGTCTTTAATCCATTTTGATTTGATTTTTGTATATGATGAGAGATACGGGTCTAGTTTCTTTCTTCTGCATATGAATATCCAGTTTTCCCAGCACCATTTATTTAAGAGACTGTCTTTTCCACAGTATGTTATTGGCATCTTTGTCAAAAATGAGTTCACTGTAGGTGTGTGGATTTGTTTCTCTCATCTCATTTTGTTCCCTACCCACGCTTCTCATTGTTGTTTAGTTTTAGCTATATATATATATGTGTGTGTGTGTGTGTTTTTTGTTTTTTGAGATGGGGTTTTTGCTCTGTCACCCAGGCTGGAGTGCAGTGGTGTGATCTCGGCTCACTGCAACCTCCGCTTCCCAGGTTCAAGCGATTCTCCTGCGTCAGTCTCCCAAGTAGCTGGGATTACAGGCACCTGCCACTATGCCTGGCTACTTTTTTGTATTTTTAGTAGAGACGGGGTTTCACCATGTTGGCCAGGCTGGTCTTGAACTCCTGACCTCAGGTGATCCGCCCACCTTGGCCTCCCAAATGCTGGGATGATCGGCGTGAGCCACCACACCTGGCTTGGCCCTATGTTTAATGGACTCAGTGCTCACCACCTCTATGTTACCCAGTGGTATGGATTAAATTGTGTGCTGTATCCCCACAACTGAGAAAAAGGTATGTTGAAGTCCTTACCCTCAGTACCTCAGAATAGGACCTTATTTTGGAAACAGGATTTTTACAGAGGTGATCAGATTAAAATGAGTTTAGTAGGGTGGGCCCTAATTTAATATGACTGGAAATTCGAACACAGAAATGCATGGAGGAAAGACTCTGAGAAGAGGCATAGGGAGGACACTGTGTGAAGATTGCAGTTATGCTGCTGCAAGCCGAGGTATGTCTGGGGCCGCAGAACCTGGAAGAGGCAAGAAAGGATCCTCCTTCATGATCCTCAGAGGGAGCATGTCCCTGCTAACACCTTGATTTCATACTTCTAGCTCCCAGCACTGTGAGACGATGACTCTGTTGATCTAAGTCATCCAGTTTGTGGTCCTTTGTTATAGCAGTCCCGGAAACTAATACACCCAGGTCCTGTATTGTAGAATCCATTTTGACTCATCCCTGGGTTGCATAGATTTCATTCATAAGTTGTTTTTCAAGAAAGATTCCTGGGTCTTTTATTCCCTGAGGTTTAGCATGCCTGAGAGTGTCTGTTTATTGCCTTTATACTTGAAGGATAACTTGGTGTGTAGAAAATCCTTATGTCAATCAGAAATGACAAAGGAGATGTTACCACTGACCCCAGAGAAATAAAAATAACCATCAGAGACTACTACGAACACCTCTATGCATACAAACTAGAAAATGTGAAAGAGGTGGATCCATTCCTGGGCACAAAAACCCTCCCAAGACTGAACCAGGAAGAAACGGATTCCCTGAACAGACCAATAAAGAGCTCCAAAACTGAATCAGTAATAAATAACCTATCAACCAAAAAAATCCTAGGACCAGACAGATTCACAGCCAAATTCTACCAGATGCACAAAGAAAAGCTGGTACCGTTCCTACTGAAACTATTCCAAAAAACTGAGGAGGGACTCTTCCTCCACTCATTCTGTGAGGCCAGCATTATCCTGATACCAAAACCTGGCAGAGATATAACAACAAATAATAAACTTCAGGCCAGTATCCTTGATGAATATTGAATAAAGATCCTCAATAAAACATTGCACACTGAATCCAGCAGCACATCAAAAAGCTAATCCACAATGATCAAGCAGAAATAAAGCCTACTTGATCATGAATACCCCTACTTGTATACCCCTGTGTTACAAGGTTAGTTCAACATATGCGAATCAATAAATGTGACTCATCACATAAACAGAACTAAAGACAAAAATTACATGATAATCTCAATAGATGCAGAAGAGTCTTTCAATAAAATTCAACATCACTTCATGTTAAAAACTCCCAATAAACTAGGTAATGAAGGAACATACCTCAAAATAATAAGAGCTATCTGTGACAAACCCACAGCCAACATCATACTGAATGGGCAAAAGCTGGAAGCATTCCCCTTGAAAACCAGCACAAGACAAGGGTGCCCTCTCTCCCCATTCCTACTCAACATAGTATTGGAAGGTCAGGGCAATCAGGCAAGAGAAAGAAAGAAAGGGCATCTAAATAGGAAGAGAGGAAGTCAAACTATCCTGTTTTCAGATGACATGATTCTATATCTAGAAACCCCACAGTTTCAGCCCCAAAACTCCTTCAGCTGATAAATAACTTTAGCAAAGTTTTAGGATACAAGATTCATGTACAAAAATTACTAGCATTGCTATACACTAACAACAGCCAAACCGAGAGCCAAATCAGGAATGCAATCCCATTCACAATTGCCACAAAAATAATAAAATACCTAGGAATACAGCTAACTAGGGAGATAAAAGATCTCTATAATGAGAACCACAAAACACTGCTCAAAGAAGTCAGAGATGACACAAACAAATGGAAAAACATTCCAGTTCTCATGGATAGGAAGAATCAATATCATTAAAATGGCCATACTGCCCAAAACAATTTATAGATTCAATGCTATTCCTATCAAACTACCAATGACATTTTTCACAAAACTAGAAAAAAACTGTTTTAAAATTCACATGGAACCAAAATAGAGCCCAAATAGCCAAGGCAATCCTAAGCAAAAAGAACAAAGCTGGAGGTATCACATTACCCAACTTCGAACTATACTACTGGTATAAACTATTTCTGGTTAATGGCTACATTAACCAGAAAAACATGGTACTGATACAAAAACAGACACATAGGCCAATGGAACAGAATAGAGAGCCCAGAAATAAGGCCACACACCTACAACCATCTGATCTTCAACAAAACCGACAAAAGCAATGAGGAAAGGATTTCCTATTCAATAAATGGTGCTGGGATAACTGTCTAGCCATATGCAGAAGATTAAAACTGGCCCCTTCCTTACACCGTATACAAGAATCAACTCACTATCGATTAAAGACTTAAATGTAAAACCCAAAACTATAAAAACCCTGGAAGACAACCTAGGCAATGCCATCCTGGACACAGGAACAGGTAAAGATTTCATGACAAAAATGCCAAAAGCAAATCACAACAAAAGCAAAAATTGATGCATCTAATTAAATTGATGATCTAATTAAATGTAAGAGCTTCTGCACAGCAAAAGAAACTGTCAACAGAGTAAACAGACAACCTACAGAATAAGAGAAAAGTTTTGCCAACTATGCACCCCACAAAGGTCTAATATCCAGCATCTATAAGGAACTTAAACAAATTTACATGAAAAAAACCAACCTCATTAGAAAGTAGGCAAAGGACATTAACAGACACTTTTCAAAGGAAGACATACATGGGGCCAACAAGCATGTGAAAAAAGGTCAGTATTACTGATCATTAGAGAAATGCAAATAAAAACCACAATGAGATACCATCTTACACCAGTCAGAATGGCTATTATTAAAAAGTTAATGCTGCGCGCAGTGGCTCACGCCTGTAATCCTAGTATTTTGGGAGGCCGAGGTGGGTGGATCATGAGGTCAGGAGATCGAGACCATCCTGGCTAACATGGTGAAACCCCATCTCTACTAAAAATACAAAAAATTAGCCGGGCGTGGTGGCAAGTGCCTGTAGTCCCAGCTACTTGGGAGGCTGAGGCAGGAGAATAGCTTGAACCTGGGAGGCGGAGTTTGCAGTGAGCTGAGATCTCACCACTGAACTCCAGCCTGGGCAACAGAGCGAGACTCCATCTCAAAAAAAAAAAAAAAAAAAAAAAAACGGTTAAAAAATAACAGATGCTGGTGAGGTTATGGAGAAAAAGGAACAGTTATACACTGTTAATGGGAATGTAAATTAGTTCAACTGTTGTGGAAAGCAGTGTGGTGATTCCACAAAGAGCTAAAAACAGAACTATCATTCGACCCAGCAATCCCATTACTGGGCATATACCCAAAGGAATATAAATGGCTCTACCATAAAGAGACATGCATGCATATGTTGACTGCAGCACCATTCACAATAGCAAAGACATGGAATCAACCTAAATGCCCATTAATGGTAGACTCAATAAATAAAATGTGGTACATATGCGTCATGGAATACTACATAGCCAAAAAAAAGAACAAGATCATGTTCTTTGGAGAAACGTGGATGGAGCAGGAGGCAATCACCTTTAGCAAACTAATACAGGAACAGAAAACCAAATACTGCATGTTCTCACTTATAAGTGGGAGCTAAATGATGAGAACACATGGACACACAGAGGGGAACAATAGACACTGGGGTCTACTTGAGGGTGAAGGCTGGAGGAGGGAGAGGATCAGAAAAAATAACTATTGGGTACTAGGCTTAGTGCCTGGGTGACAAAATAATCTGTACAACAAAGCCCCATGACATGAGTTTACCTATATGACAAACTTGCACATGTACCCCTGAACCTAAAATAAAAAGTTTTTAAAAAAGAAAATTCTTGTGTCATGTTTTCTTCCCTTTAGAATTTAAAAATGTTGGTTCTCTGTCTTTTGGCATTGTGAAAAAACCTGAGGAAATTTGATCTGGTTTTGCCTTCGGTAAATGCTTTTTTACATGGCTAACCACATGAGATTTTCTTTGTCCTTGGTGTTTCATAACTGCAGTAGAATATATCTTGATGTTGAACAGTCTATGTCAATTTTTCTTGGAACATCTATGCCCTTTTGATCAGCAGTTTGAAATCATCCTTATTTCAAGAAAGTTCTATTATTTTTGAAATAATTTATGCTTAATTTATTTTATTCTCTTTTTTTCCGGAAGTGTTTATTCTCCGTCAGAAATGCTAGAGATCTCTTTTTTTTTTTTTTTTTTGAGACGGAGTCTCGCTCTGTCACCCAGGCTGGAGTGCAGGGGCGTGATCTCAGCTCACTACAAGCTGCTGGAGATCTCTTTTATTGGTCTCCCATAAGAATAGTAATTTTCTCTAGAATCATTAACAAGTCTTGAGATTTAGTTTTTTTTTTGTTTTTTTTTTTTTTGAGACAGGGTCTTGCCCTGCTACCTAGGCTGGAGTGCAGTCGGATTGACTCCCAAGTAGCTGGGACCACAGGTGTGTGCCTCCATACCCAGCTATTCATTTCGTTTTCTGTTGTTTCCTGGTTTCTGCCCACCAGATATTGAACTAGAGTCAGTTTTTTTTTTTTTTTTTTTTTTAATTTGACAGTGTTTTGCTCTTGTTGCCCAGGCTGGAATGCAATAGTGCCATCTCAGCTCACTGCAACCTCTGCCTCCTAGGTTCAAGCAATTCTCCTTCCTCAGCCTCCCGAGTAGCTGGGATTACAGGCATGCACCACCACGCACGGCTAATTTTGTATTTTTAGTAGAGACAGGGTTTCTCCATGTTGGTCAGGCTGGTCTCGAACTCCCAACCTCAAGTGATCTGACCACCTCGGCTTCCCAAAGTGCTGGGATTACAGGCGTAAGCCACTGCACCCACCATCAGTTTATTAAATGGTTTTTTTTTTTTTTTTGGCTTCTAATATAGCTTCCATCTCTTATCATATTTTATTTTTTCATTTCTGTCCTGAATTTATTAGCTTGCTTTTTATCTTCTGTCATTTTAGAATCTCTTCTTTGAATTCTTATGTCTTGTCTTTGGAGCCTTTTTCTAGAAATAGTGTTGTCTGAAATTTCTTTGAGAATATGGAGAATTTATCTGAACATATTTTCTGTTTCCTTGGGTAATTATTCTTGCGGTGTTAATTTTTTTTTATCAGTCTTTTGTGTATATTTCCTTCCTCTGCAATTTCTATGTGTAAGTCCAATATGGTTCCCTGTTGGTTACTGTTTATCTTTGAATGGGATCCACTACTGGCTGAATAGCAGTATGAGGAGTGAAGAAAGAGCTAGGGATGTTGGAGAGAATCTAGGATCCTTCAGCTTCAATAGGTTTTGTTATCTCAAACACCCTTTCAGTTACTTCCTTTTTCTTGGGGGTCATCTCCCCACAGCTTTTGGTGTTCAGGAAGTCCATGTGACCTAGACTTACAGGTCCATGGGTGCGACCTGGTGGTCCCACCTCCACATCCTCCTTCCCCACTCATCCTTCCCACATGACTGCCTTTCTGGAGGTGAGGTTAGCAAGGTAGTTCCTGCAGGCCCACCTCCCTTGCCATTCTGCAGTGCCTGTCAGCTCTCTACACGACTTCCCCAGTCTCTGGGACCAGCCCGTGCTACCATATTACTGAGATATTAATAGATTCCAAGCGTTATCAGCCAAGCTTCTATCACGGACTTTTGGAGTAATCTGTGTCGTACCCTGGGTCCAAGGAGACACCTGGCATCTCTTTCCTGTTACAGTTCACATCTTACAGTAACAGCAGGTTTGCTTCATGGGCTCTGGTTTGGTACTGTAGTTATTTGTCTCATTGAAAACAGAGACCTCGGCCAGGCACAGTGGCTCACGCCTGTAATCCCAGCACTTTGGGAGGCCGAGGTGGGTGGATCACGAGGTCAGGAGTTCGAGACCAGCCTGGCCAGCATGGTGAAATCCTGTCTCTACTAAAAATACAAAAAATTAGCTGGGCATAGTGATGCACGCCTGTAGTCCCAGCTACTCGGGAGGCTGAGGCAGGAGAATTGCTTGAACCCAGCAGGCGGAGGTTGCAGCGAGCCGAGGTCACACCACTATACTCCAGCCTGGGAGTAGTTTCTTTTTTTTTTTTTTTTTGAGACAGAGTTTTGCTCTTATTGCCCAGGCTGGAGTACAATGGCGCAATCTTGGCTCACTACAACCTCTGCCTCCCGGGTTCAAGCAATTCTCCTGCCTCAGCCTCCCGAGTAGCTGGGATTATAGGCATGTGTCACCATGCCCAGCTAATTTTGTATTTTTAGTAGAGACGGGGTTTCTCCATGTTGGTCAGGCTGGTCTCAAACTCCCAACCTCAGGTGATCCGCCCACCTCGGCCTCCCCAAGTGCTGGGATTACAGGCATGAGCCACCGTGCCCAGCCTTCTACCTTAGTTTTAAAAGTGTGGTTGGTCATGAACTGCACTCCTTAGTTTCTGTTTGTTTCTTTTCAAAATAAGAATGTCTTCATAACTTTTCGTTTATTTATTTGTTTATTTAGTTTTTGAGACAGGGTCTCACTCTGTCACCCAAGCTGGAGTGCAGTGGTGTGATCTCGGCTCACTGCAACCTCTGCCTCCTGGATTCAAGCACTCCTGCCACCTCAGCCTCCCAAGTAGCCGGGATTACAGGTGTGTCCCACCACATCTGGCTAATTTTTGTATGTTTTGGTAGAGACTGGTTTCACCATGTTGGCCATGCTAGTCTTGAACTCTTGACC
This sequence comes from Hylobates moloch, assembly GCF_009828535.3. Lineage (NCBI taxonomy): Eukaryota > Metazoa > Chordata > Mammalia > Primates > Hylobatidae > Hylobates > Hylobates moloch. Next base: position 62,466,945 of record NW_026652290.1, on the reverse strand, counting down.
TCAGGTAATCTGCCCGCCTCCCTAGAATGCTAGGATTACAGGCGTGAGGCATCACCCCTGGTCATAACTTTTTTATTATAAAAATAACACATGCTCATTATAAACCAGTGAGCAACATTAAAAAGAAAAATCACAGTGAAAGCCATCGAAATGCCACCATCTGTACATAATTGCTATTAAGTTTGTGTGATAATCTTTTGAGACATTTTCTATGTATACATCAATGTGTCAATAATTTGAGAAAATGAAATCATATATGTTTCTTTGTAAAGGCTTTGTTTTATTATATAAGTACTACATGAGCACATTAGCATTGAAAAAAATTCAAAGGAGGCAGACAAGCTCTCCCTTACTTTCCCTTCATCCTCTTTCCTTTCCTTGGGAAAATCACTTGTCTCAGATTTCCAGGCCTTTTTTCTATTCATTTACATACATATTTGTAAACACATAAAACATATACAATTTTTTTTTTTTTTTTAATTTTTGAGACACAGTCTTGCTTTGTCACTCAGGCTGGAGTGCAGTGGCACAATCATGGTTCACTGCTACCTCGACCTCCCAGGCTTAAGTGATCCTCCCACTTCAGCCTCCTAAGTAACTGGGATCACAGGCACAAGCCACCATGCCCAGCTAATTTTTAAATTTTTTGTAGAAACAGGGGTTTCACTATGTTACCCAGAGTGGTCTTGAACTCCTGGGATCAATGATCCGCCTGCCTAGGCCTCTGAAAGAGCTGGGATTACAGGCATGAGCTACTGTGCCCAGCCACATATGCAGTTTTTTTAAAAAAACATATATTAGATCACTGAATATGATTGAATTTCTTATTCAGTATATTTTTGGTTACTATTGAGAAGGGGGTCTAATTTTATTTATTTATTTTTGAGACAGAGTCTCGGTGTGTCACCCAGGCTGGAGTGCAATGGTGCGATCTCTGCTTACTGCAACCTCCGCCTCTCAGGCTCAAGCGATTCTCCTGACTGAGCCTCCCAAGTGTCTGGGATTGCAGACACATGCCACCACACCCAGCTAATTTTTTTTGTATTTTTAGTAGAGATGGGGTTTCACCGTGTTGGCCAGTCAGGTCTCAATCTCCTGACCTCAGGTGATCCACCCACCTCGGCCTCCCAAAGAGCTGGGATTACAGGCATGAGCCACCGGGCCTGGCAGGGATCTTATTTTTAATTAAAATTTCTAATCATTTTAAAGGAGTTGAATTGTGTTTTGAGTATACACTATCTTATATTCATCTACTTTGCTCAACTGTTTTATTAATTCAGATGAATTACAACCTCTGCCTTGGATTTTTAAAGTTCCCATTATGCTTGTAATACTGATATTTCTTGCATATTTTGTTCTAATAGTTACTTTTCCAGCACCATATTTAAGTAACAGGGGTGATGTAGAGATGTGATTCTCAACTTTAAGACGTGAGTGCATCAAACTCACCTGGAGGGCTGGTTTGGGATAAACTTGACCAAAGATGGGCAAGACCTGTACATTGAAAACTACAAAACATTGCTGACAGAAATTAAAGAACCAAGTATGTGAAAAGATACTATGAATTCGTGGATCAAAAGACTCAGTATTGTTATGATGTCAATTGTCTCCATATTCATCTGCTGTTTCAATGCAATCCCAGTCAAAATCCCAGAAGTTTCTTTGTAGAAATTGAAAAACTGATGCTAACATTTGTCTGTAAATTCAAAGAACCTGGAATAGCCAAAACAACTTTGGAAAAAAAAAAAGTTGGAGGACTAACACTACCTGATTTCAGACTAAAAATCAAGCTACAGAAATCAAGACAGTGTTGTATTGCTGTAAAAACTAACAGATAATCACAACAGAATGGAACAGAGAGTCCAAAAATAGACTCACACATATATGGTCAATTGATTTTCAACAAAGTTGTCAAGGCAATTCAATGAAAAAAAAGGATAATTTTTTTAAACAGATGGTGCTAGAAAAATTGAAGAGATATATGCAAAAAACAAATCTCAATCTTTACCTCACACTATACATAAAAATTAAGATGAAAGACAGGATAGACTGGGCAACTGATTGAAGAAGACTAAGGGGACACAGCAATGGATGCAATATGATATCCTGGATTGGCTCTTGGAACAGAAAAGTACATTGTGGGGAAACTGGCAAAATTTAAATAAAGTCTGTAGCTTAGTTAATAAATGTTGAGTTCTCGGTTTTGATAATTGTACTATGCTTATATAAGTTGTTAACATTAGGGGAAGCAGGATGAAGGGTATATGTGAATACTTTGTACTGTATTTGTGGCTTCTTTTCAAAGCTAAATTTATTTCAACATAAAGCTTCTTAAAAATTAATTTTAAGTCTGGGCACAGTAGCTCTCACCTATAATCCAAGCATATTGGGAGACCAAAGTGGGTGGATTACCTGAGCTCAGGAGTTCGAGACCAGCCTGGGCAACATGGCAAGACCCTGTCTCTACAAAAAATACAAAAAATTAGCTGGGCATAGTGGCATGTGCCTGTGGTCCCAGCTACTTGAGAGGCTGAGGTGGGAGGACTGCTTGAGCTTGGGAGACAGAAGTTGCAGTGAGCCATGATTGCACCACTGCACTCCTGCCTGGGTGACAGAGCAAGACCCCATCTCAAAAAAAATAATAATAATTAATTTTAAGTGGAAAATAGACCTAAATTCAAAAATTAAAATTTCTAAAATAAAATTTAGCAGAAAACCTTAGTAGCCTTCAGTTTGGCAAGACTTCTTAAATATGATGCACAAGAGGCATAAATTACAAAGTAGACAAATTGGACTTCATCAAAATTTAAGACTTTTGCTCTTCAAAACACATGGCTACAAAAATAAAAAGGCAAGCCAATGACTGGGAGAAAATATTTGCCAAATATATATCTGACAAAAGACTATAATATTTGAAGAGCTAGAACATATGTATTTTGTTTGGCTCAGCCAGTATTTAAAGATTATTTTGAAAAGATTATGAGCTTTCACTTTTTAAGAATAAGAGCTTTAGCTTTTTATTTTTTATTTATTTATTTTATTTTTATTTTTAAAATTTTTATGTATGTATGTATTTATCTATTCTTGAGACGGGGTCTCCCTTTGTCACCCAGGCTAGCATCTTGGCTCACTGCAACACTTGCCCCCAGGGCTCAAGCAGTCCTCCCACCTCAGCCTCACAAGTAGCTGGGATTACAGGCACATGCCACCATACCCGGCTAAGTTTTGCATTTTTTGTAGAGATAGAGTTTCGCCATGTTGCCCAGGCTGGTCTCAAACTTCTGGACTTAAGCAATCCACCCGCCTCAGCCTCCCAAAGTGCTGGGATTACAGGCGTGAGCCACCACACCTGGACTATTTATTTATTTTTTTGAGGCAGGGTCTTGCTCTGTTGTCCAGGCTGGAGTGTACTGGTATGATCATGACTCACTGCAGCCTCCACTTCCTGGGCTGAAACAATCCTCCCACCTCAGCCTCCTAAGTAACTAGGACTACAGGTGTATGCCACTCACCCAGCTAATTGTTTTATTTTTATTTTGTAGAAACGGAGTCTCACTATGTTGCCCAGGCTGGCTTTAGCTTTTTAGATCCAAATATGAATGTACAGAAAATATAGAAGACAGGAGAGCATGTTAAATGACACCAGCAAAATCCAGACCGTGGAAAACTCTGTAGGACAAAAGACCTAACTTCTTTAACAAATACATTGCAAGGGAAAAAATGGTGAGAGCACAGACCTACAGATTAAAGAAGACTTAAAAATATACCAGTCACTCTCAAGGTGTGGGCTGGGTTTAGATCCTGTTTCAGACACACTATACAAAGTAAAATAATATTAAATAAATATTTTTTGAGAAAATTATAAATTTTAACACTACAGGCTATTTGATGGTAAGGAATTATTGAAATTTTATTTAGTTATTATATGTGTCATGGTTAGAAATAAGAGTTCTATGCTGGGCGTGGTGGCTCACGCCTGTAATCCCAGCACTTTGGGAGGCTGAGGCAGGTGGATCACCTGAGGTCAGGAGTTTGAGACCAGCCTGGCCAATGTGGTGAAACCCCATCTCTACTAAAAATGCAAAAATTAGCTGGGTGTGGTGGTGGGTGCCTATAATCCCAGCTACTCAGGAGGCTGAGGTAGGAGAATTGCTTGAACCCAGGAGGCAGAGGTTGCAGTGAGCCGAGATTGTGACTACTGCACTCATGCCTGGACGACAGAGCAAGACTCCATCTCAAAAAAAAAAAAAAAAAAAAGAAAAAAGAAAAGAAAGAAGAGTTCTTTAGCTGGGCATGGTAGCTTGTGGCTCACGTCTGTAAACCCAGCACTTTCTGAGGCCAAGGTGGGCAGATCATGAGGTCAGGAGATTGAGACCATCCTGGCCAACATGGTGAAACTCCATCTCTACTAAAAATGCAAAAATTAGCTGGGTGTGGTGGTGCGTGCCTGTAATCCCAGCTACTCAGGAGGCTGAGGTAGGAGAATCGCATGAACCCGGGAGGCGGAGGTTGCAGTGAGCTGAGACCACACCATTGCACTCCAGCCTGGCAACAGAGAGGGAGACTCCGTCTCAAACAAAAAACAGAAATATGAATTCTTATCTTTACAAGAAAATGATGAATTGGATTTACTTCAACATAATTCCGAATGAAGGGAAGTAGGTGGGGTTATAGATGAAACAAAATCAGCCATAGTTGACAATTGTTGAAACTTGGTGGTGGATACACGAGGATTCATTATATTCTTTTGCTTATTTTTAAATATGTGTGAAGTTTTCATTAACTTTGTTTTTTGTAAGCCTTTAGCAGCTAATAATCACTTATTTTTTAAGGGGAATTTCCTCAAAAAAATTCTGATTTTAGATTCTCTTGAAAAAAATGGAAAGATGTGGTAACACTAGGCCAGCTTCCACAGTGCAACAACCAGCCAGAGCTGAAAAGGATCACGAAAAAGGCCTGATGCAGCCACAGTCCAGACCACTCCCGGGGGCACTTCCACCTGGCCCACTCCTGTGTTTACACTACCCTGCTCAGCCTTTAAGTGTTGGGGTCAAAATCCTGATATGGACTGCCTCACATTCCTCCTAGCATTCTCCTAAACCCAGCCCAAGCCCTGTTGTTCAAGTGGGGCTGGCACAAGGAGGGTTGCCTGCTCTTTCTCAATTTTTCATGTTTTTTTCCCAGATCTTTTTTTCTGTGCCATGGATCCTTTTTGGTTCCCCAAGAATCCAGGGTTTTAAAACTCAAAAGCTAGAAAGCAACACTTCTCTCTCCTGCCTCCTGCTTTCTGCCATTACGTCCCTTCCCTGAGGGAGTGAGAATAGAACAGGCTGACACTTTGGGGAAACGGGCGGAGATGGGAAGGAAAACCAGGAGAATGTGGTTAAGATGTAGCTGTAGAGCTTATACCTATCAGATTGGCAAATATTAAAAACTTGGATAATATCAAGGACTGCCAAAGGTGAAGGAAAACAGAAACCCTCTGGGAATGTCATCCAGTATAACCTTTCTGGGAAGAAGTTTAGAAATAGTAAGAGAAACTAAATACAGACAGATCTTCCCACCCAGCAGTTCCATCCACTCCTAGATGCTGAGCCCAGAGAAACTCTTAGAAAACATGTAAGAGGATGCCCATTGCAGAATTGTTTGTAATAGGGACGATTTGAAAATACCTAGAAATTTACTAATAGGAAAATAGATAAGATGTGTTATATGCAAATGATGATAATAATTCAGCAGATAAAAGGAATGCTCTGGCCACATCCACTTATATCAACTTGGATCAATCTCAAAAACATAACTTTGTTTGGAAAGGGGTGAGAAGCAGAATGAGATGTATACCAAAGGCCACTTACACATATTTTTATTTATTTTATTTTATTTGTTTTGAGACAGACTCTCACTCTGTCACCCAGTCTGGAGTGCAGTGGTGCGATCTTGGCTCACTGCAACCTCTGCCTCCCAGGTTCAAGCGATTCTCCTGCCTCAGCCTCCCGAGTAGCTGGGATTACAGACGTGTGCCACCACGCCTGGCTAATTTTTTGTATTTTTAGTAGAGACGGGGTTTCACCATTTTAGCCAGGATGGTCTCGATCTCCTGACCTCGTGACCTGCCCACTTTGGCCTCCCAAAGTGCTGGGATTACAGGCATGAGCACGGTGCCCGGCCCACATATTTTAAAAATATGCACAAAAGAACACCAATCTCAGACCTGCACGCAAATCAAACTACAGATTGGGAGGGAAGACACACACAAATCACAGGAATGGGTCCTGTGGTAAGAGGAGAAAAATGAGATTGGGGATGGGCTGAAGGGGGCCAAAAAATAAGGTTAAGTAAAATACAATTGAGTCCAGCATATACCAACAAAGATGCCATGCCTTGAACCAAGAAGTATGGCTAATTCATTTTGGGCACATGAAGTCTTCGCAAACAGAAAAAACTAAACCAAAACAATACATCAGTTAATGTTTAACACAAGTGGAAACAGAACTCAAGGGAGTGGCTGTGGCTACCCAGAGGTCTAATACGCACCCAGAGGTGGCAGAGGTTGGTCACTCTGGGGTTTGGATAGTGAGGGCAGAGGGTGGCCTCAGGCAACTCCAGGGGAAATCAGGTGACCTGGAATCTTCAGTCCTTGGTGATTACTTCTAAAAGACTGATCTCATTCTGGGGTGACCCCATGTCATGGCCTTGAGTCACTTTACTCACAGAAATTCAGTCTCCCTGAGGCACTGCTGACTGCTTTCAGGGAACTTGATGGTCACAAGATTTTCCCACAAAGATTGTTACCATGGGGTGCTTTCCATCTGTTATTAACCTCAGGCTTCTCCAGCAAAGTCAGCATATCCTGGGAACACAGACTCCTCCCGTCCACTTTTGTTGCCTGCTTTCAGTAACCAAAAGCTGTTTCTCAAACGGCATGTTATAGAACTCTGACTAGGACTGTCCAGCTTATTTTTCATGTGGTGGGGACGGGGGAAGTGGTTCTGGCCAACAGCTCTGATAATGCTTGAAGTCCCACTCTTGGGAAATGAAGGGGAGAAAGATAGATGATGAGTTATTTGCTGTCTCCTGAATCCATCCTTCTCTTCTTTCCTCTTCTCCCTGCTTTCCTTCTCAAACATATATTCACCGCTGAGTACACAACAGGCACTGTGCTAGGCACCATATGATTTGAGTCTGACATTATCATATGCCCTCAAGGAGGTTAAACTCTAGTGGGGAGGAAGCAATGATATCAAGCATGATGGAGGCGTGAGGGTGCTTTGAGACATGGAGGCAGACAGCTGCATCTGATGGGAAGGTGTCAGAGACAGCTCGGAGGTGGAGCACCTTGAGCTGAGTCTGGAGGAACATAATGGAGTCAAGAAGAATAGGAGGAACCGGGAGAGGTATTCCTGCTGGAGAGGACAGCGTGGGCACTGGCTGGGAGCATGAAGCAGCGTGAAGCACTGGGAGGCTGACTGTAGTTCATCATGTCTGGATTTGGTGCTCAGGACTGCACTCAGGCCCTATCTTCTCCCTGAAGCCTGCAGCAGGTGCCCCACCCCATCAAGTTCCAGCCCCCACGGCCCCCCAGCTCCACCTATTGACAGTCGCATGTTTCCCTTCTGTTCTCTCTCTTAAGAATTTTTTTGATGTGAAGCCTTGCTTTCCCAGTCTTAACTCAGAGAAGGTCCCAGGAGGCCAATGCTTCTCCCACCCAGTGCTCGGAGCTCTTATTCCACCATGGGGATGCCTTGCCCGATTCTGAGTGGGTACAGTGTTCACCGAAGAGGCAGGCTGAGGCAGTTGGTAGCAGCACTGAATCCCACCCCAGCCCATTGGGTTTTCAGTCTGAGGGGCTTCTTCAGTGTGTGCCTGAGCCTGGCTGACACCTGGGCCAGTAGGCAGGTGAACATTCTTCTGGGAGGGGAACTGAAAGCCTGTCGTAGCCAGTTGCTCAGTGATCCTGACCTCCTGGTTTTCAGGCCCTTGAATGGTCTCCTGCCACATTGTATCAGGGTCGGTCTGCATGACCCACAAGTACAGCAGAAGTGATGGCATATGCCTTCGAGTCTAGCTTAAGAAAGACACTGTGATTAGCCTGCCTTAATTTCTGCCTTAGGCTGCTCACTATGGAAGCCAGCTGCTATGTTGTAAGGATATTCATGCCGCCCTCTCAGAGGTCCCAGAGGTGAGGAACTGACGCCTCCTGCCAACAGCCATGTGAGGACCCATCTTGGAGGTGTATCCTCCAGCCTCACATCAAGCCCTCACGTGACAGCAGCTCCGTTTAATATCTTGACCGCAACCTCGTGAGAGACCCTGAACCAGAACAACTCACCTTAGCCGCGTCCAAATTGCTGACTCTAAGTTACCATTAGAGATGACACATGTTTTGCTGTTGAGGCTGCTATGTTTTAGGGCAATTTGTTACATAGCAATAGATAACTCAGGCAAAGCACTTGGCAACTCTAAGTGGTTTTTCCCGCTGCGTGTTTGGGGAGGCTTCTGGACTGGGGTTTTGCCTCCTCTGCCAGACAGGAAATATTAGGGTTCCCAAAAGATCACAGCAACTCACTCACAGCTCCTTCCCTCGCTCCTTCTCTCTTCCCAGCAAATTGAAGGTACTTCCCTTTAAGCAACCAAAATCCAACAACAGATGCTTCAACAATAGATGCAAAAAGAAATCTGAATTGGGGGAGGGTGAGAAAAGAAAAATAAGAAAAAAGGGAAGAAAAAGATCCATCCCTGTGAGGTCTGAGAATAAAAGAAGGAAAAGGAAAAGAAAAAAAAAATCACCACTGAACTCTTACCTAGCTAAAACAGAGTTTATCTCCTCATTTCCACCCCCAGAGGTCTCCAGTCGGGGAGGTGACTGGCCTTGGGCACTGGGACATTCCCAAACACTATGTAAACAAGCCCCATCAGACCCTTCCAGCCTCCGAAGCTCTCATTGCCTCCCTTTTGCTAAGTTGGTATTTAAACCTTTACCTCTGGCTGTACAGCAAGGTACTTATTACTGAGTACCACATATGAATAGACCTCATCTTTTTTCCTGTTTGTATGTCTGTTGTGAGTCATTTCACAAACCCCCTCCTTAAATCTAAGTTGGTAGAGGAAAAGATTTTTCTCCCAGCACCCCCAAGTCAAAGAAATTCCCAGGGGCTATCAAGTGGGAAGTTCTGGAGCCCACTGCACTGAGTATGCTCTCTGGTCAAAATGAACTTTCCTAAGAACAGCCACCTCCATAGGGGAGATGCTGCAGGGATCCCAGATACACTCACTATCCCCAGATACAAATGGCCAGAGGCCCTTGGAAGCACAACTCCTGGACCTTAGGTCATGGCTGGGCACCCTCTGACATACAGAAGGCTGCATCATCGCCTGGTCTGCAGCAGCTTCTTTTTGGGTTTTGGCTTCTTTAACAAACACTTAGTGCTTGCTATGAGCCAGGCTCTCTTCTGAGTATTTTAGAAATATGAAGTCATTTAATCCTCACAACAACCTGCCTAGGAAGGTATTTTTACAGATAAGGATCCTGGGGCACAGAGAGGTGAAACAATTTGCCCAAGGCCACACAGTGCATGAGTGGCAGGGCCAGCCTGGCGCCATGCTCTGCCCTGAGATGAGAATGGCCCAGGGTCCATTCAGTGAGCCTTCTGTGCCACTAGGGCACTGTTTCTTGGCCAGCACTCCTGGGGCTGGACAGGGTTGTGTATGTTGGTTTGGGCTGGGGGGAATCCAGGGGTCCATGTCCAAGCAGGGCATCAGCTCTTGAGGAAGCAAGGCCATGGCCTTACTAGAGAGAACTTCGTCTTCCAGGGCCAATCTCCACACTCAGCTGAGGGTCTGCCCGAGCCCTGCCCAGGGTAGGAGGGGCTCTTGTGCTCAGGCTCACACCTGCCTCCTCACCCCTGCCAGGTTTGCCCCTATGTTTCCCACCTTCCTGGACCACCAGTGCCTCTCAACTAAGGGCAGTTTTGTCCCCCAGAAGACATCTGACAATGTCTAAAGGCATTTTTGATAGTCATGACTAGAAGGCTGCTACTGGCATCTAGTGAACAGAGGCCAGAGATGCTGCGAAACAGCCGACAATGCACAGAACAAAGCCTCACCACAAAGAATGGTCTGTCAACAATGCACAGAACAAAGCCTCACCACAAAGAATGGTCTGTCAATAGTGCCGTAGTGAGAAGCCATGACCTAGGCCCACCTCACGGCATCCTTAAGGCTGAGAACCCCTCCCGTATGATCTGTTTCTTGTTACAGCAGGGGCCCAGCGTCCTGGGAGGGCCACACCCATCCTCACTTTGGCGTCTCCCAGAGGCTGCAACAGAAGGTGAAGGACTCAGTTTGTGCTGCAGCCTCAAGTTCTTGGAAATAAAATAAGGATGTTGGGGTCCTGGTAAACGTGGTGGCCATTATTTTGCATCAGGCTCTGTGCTGAGCACTTTACATCTTTTATCTTATGTCATTCTCATAAGCCAGTCTGTGATACTATTATTATCCTTCTTTTATAGATTGGGAAACGGAGGCTTTAAAAAAGTAGCTTGCTCAAGGTCACACAGCTAATAAACCTGGTGACAGTCTGCTTTCTAGCCTAACCAGGCCCTGATATACATACTTAGGAAAGTCAACATGGTAAATGCCCAGGGAGAGCCCAACTGACGCCCACCCTTGGCCCGGCTTATGTCTTCCCCTGGGATCAGCACCCCTCGCTCCACAGCACAGTTGCAGCTGAAGCTCTCAGGGCCAGCTAATTCTCTTCCCCTCTCTGGTTCTTACAGAAGGAAGGGGAAGAGTACAGAGAAGCAAGAGTAGGGTTAATTTTTGTGCAGGGACAGTGAAGACAGAGAGGAAGGGGCAGGGAAGAGATGGACAAGGGAGGGAGGCCTGGAGCTTTTTATTATTTATTATAGCAGGGGAAAGAATGGGAGGTTTGTTTCTAAGCCATAAATACTCTCCTTTGATCCCTGTGTCTATCAGAGATAAATGAGTCACTCTTAGGCCTCAGAAATTAATGACTGTCCTAATGATCACCCTAAGTGACCTTGCAGTATTCCTAATTCTCGCCACTCCCTGCAAAGTAGCTGTGTCAGGGTTAGACGAGGTTTGGGGATGAGGCAGGACTGAGCAGGATGAAGGTGTAATTTCATTCCTCAGCCCCAGCCTCACTTTGCAGAGATGAAATTGGCCTCTATTCCTAAGGCCAGAGAACAGTCAGAACCAGACCCCAACTTCTGGGCTCTGCCCTCCCTGGCTTTGCTTCAAGCACAGGGATGGGGAGCACTGGGTAAGGAAGCTTCAGGGCCCCGTGGAATTCTGACCTGGGAGAGGGCGGATCCCCAAGGGGTGTGCAGGCCTGCGAGGGGCACCTGAAAGCAAGAGGGCATTTGGAGCAAGTTAACATCTGACCTCTCAGCAGGCCCTGCCCATTCAGACTGGGGAAGAGCTTTGAAGTTTCCTTTGTGTGATGTTTTCATGGCCCTGATCCTACTGTACTGGAATTAGCCCGAGGCCCTGCCCCTTCCCTGGAGATTCGTTCCCCAAATACAAAAGTCTTAGAAAAATACCGCAAGCTCCACCCACCATCCCCACACCACTGAATGCTTTTTCCTTAGGCTAAAATACCAGGGAGGAAAAGGCCTCAGAACCCCCACCAGGAGACATTCTGTGCATGTTTACAGTTTCTCAAGAGGAAAGCAAGGACCCCTGGAACCAGATCTGAGGGCAGGTGCTTCCCAGATAAGCATGTTATGGGGTGGGGAGGATGGAGTAAGGGAGGGAGAAGCAAGATTGTCCCTGGAGGCTTCCTAAGCCACGGGCCAGGTCCAGAACAGCAAGGCTATGGGTTCTGGCCCAGAGAGAAGAGGAAGCAGGTGAACCCAGGCCTTCCGGCCGTGCCCAATGAGCAAACCATTGTGCTTAGTGTGGCCAAATACCCATCTCGGGGATCTCTCTCTCTGAGCTTCACCAATGGCTTCTCCTATACTATTGCTCAAGTCCACCATAAAAGCAGTGTCTAAAAACGAAGGGAGAGGAAGACAAAAGAGAGGAAAGCGGAGAGAGAAAGGGGAGGAGACGGAGAGAAGCAAGGAATCCCAAACCAGCCTGCTAGATTCTGCTAGATTCGGCTTTTCAGAGTAAAGACTCTGAGCAATAGTGCCATCTTGTGGCTATGAGTGGAAATTACAATTAGTCTCTCTGTCTCTCTCTGTCTCTCTCTCTCTCTGTCTCTCTCTGTCTCTCTCTCTCTCTCTCTCTCTCTCGTCTACTCATGGTGTTTGCAACTGCAGGGGCACAAGCTATGGATTTTGTTTCCACCCGAGACAATCGCCTCTCCCCCCACACCTACACCCCAAACTACTCCAGACTCTGCACCCTCTTCCACACACCTCTGGGGTGAGTACACATTTGCCCAGTAGAAATACCTGCTATCTGATGTTTGACTCAACTCTAAGACTCATTCAACAAATATTTGTTTTGCTCTTATTTTGTGCTAGGCACTGTCCTAAGACCTGCGGACCTGACTATAAATAAACATGTCTCCTTTCATGCACTTTACATTTTAACTAGGGAGGCAAATATTAAACACATACATATAAAATATAATGGGAGTAGTAACAAGTGCAATAAAGGAAAATAAGGCAGGGGATTCAGGGCTATTATTTCAGATAGGGTAATTGATGAGCTACAACTTTTTTTTTTTTTTTTTTTTTTTTTCAGAGATAAGGTCTTGCTGTGTTGCCCAGGCTGGTCTCCAACCCCTAGCCTCAAGCAATCCTCCTGCCTCAGCCTTCCAAAGTGCTGGGATTACAGGTGTGAGCCACTGTGCCTGGTGCAGTCACAGCTTTTATCAGTAGAGATATCTGCTAATATCTGTGCAGAGGCATGGATGAGGTGAGGGAGTGGGGCAGGTGAGTATCTGAGGGAAAAAGGACCTACAAACACAAACACCAAAGCCATCTGTCTGGATCTTCTCTGAGATGTGACTCCAGAGTAGCAGCCAAATAATATGACACTCAGGAAGTCATCTAGGGTTCGAGGTGCTAAAGCCAACTTTTTTCTTTTTCCTTTTTTGAGATAAGGTCTTGCTCTGTTACCCAGGCTGGAATGCAGTGGCACAAACACGGCTCACTGCAGCCTTGATCTCACAGACTCAATTGATCCTCCCACCTCAGCCTCCCTAGTAGCTGGGACTACAGGTGGGTGATCCCATGCCTGACTAATTTTTGTACTTTTTGTAGAGATGAGATTTTGCCATGTTGCCCAGCCTGGTCTTGAACTCCTGGACTCAAGTGATTCACCCGCCTTGGCCTCCCAAAGTGCTGGGATTGCAGGTGTGAGCCACCATACCCAGCCTAGAGCCAACATTTCTCTTTTTTTCTATGCTTAGCATCCAAGGCTATCTTTATCAAAATCCACCTGCTAAGGCCCCCCTAGGACAGGATGTGGGGAAGCTCTAGGCCATTCTGGATTCAGGACCTTCTGGCTCCATTCTGAATACAAAAGCTGACTTTTGACATGAGAAACTTGACACACTCTTCACTCTCTGAGCCTGGGATTTTCTTTCCCAAATAGCTGGGCTTCTTTCTGTAGCCAGTGGTGATCCCACAAGCTTGCTTTTGCTTATATCAAAGACCCCAGATCTCCAGTTGAATGTCTCCACCAAGACATCAGAGTTGAAATTAAAAAGAGCATTTCTTTCAGAGAATAAGCCCAAGCTTTGGAGATCTGGTTTGTAGCCAGTCCCTGTTCCAGGCCAGCCTGCTCTGTCCCTTGCGCATTTAATTTTCTAGGTTAACAAACAGAGCAAAGTTTCCAGGTGTGCTTGCAGAATATCACCTGGAACATTACTTGGAGGAGAGAGGCAGGGTGCTGAGCTTTTTCTGAAGCTTTTTCTGAAGGCTTATATTCTATAGGTCAGGGAGCCAGTTACTTACAAGTAAAACTGTCCCCAACGAGATTGCTCTATCAGGGCCCATTTGAGGTTGGCTTTTCTAGCATATGAGTCAACATATGAATCAGGCCAGGCGTGGTGGCTCACACTGGTAATCCTAGTGCTTAGGGAGGCTAAAGGGAGCCGGTTGCTTGAGACCAGGGGTTTGAAATCAGCCTGGTCAACATAGTGAGACTCCATTTCTACAAAAAAATTTAAAAATTACCCAGGCATGGTGGCACGTGCCTGTAGTCCTAGCTAATTGGGAGGCTGAGGCAGGAGGATTGCTTGAGCCCGGTAGTTCGAGATTGCAGTGAGCCGTGATTGTGCCACTGTACTCCAGCCTGGGTGACGGAATGAGACCCTGTCTCTAAAACAAATTTAAAAATTAAAAAAAAAGTATAAATCAAGTATAGCCTGAGTGGACTCTGGGTGGACAAGGGGACTGGTTTCATCTGGTTACTTGACTCAGAAAGTCAAAAATAGGCTGGGCGTGGTGGCTCACGCCTGTAATCCCAGCACTTTGGGAAGTCAGGGTGGGTGGATCACTTGAGGTCAGGAGTTCAAGGCCAGCCTGGCCAACATGGTGAAACCCCGTCTCTACTAGAAATACACAAATTAGCTGGGTGTGGTGGCACGCCCCTGTAATCCCAGCTACTCAGGAGGCTGACGTGGGAGAATTGCTTGAACCTGGGAGGCAGAGGTTGCAGTGCGCCTAGATCGTGCCATTGCACTCCAGCTTGGGTGACAGATTGAGACCCTGTCTCAAAAAAAAAAAAAAAGTCAAAAATACTTGAGGTCTTTTCTTCAGTGTCTGCGTTCTCAATGTTCATTTCATACCTGAGAAGCAAAGCCAGGCAAGGCAGCCTGGTAAATGGGCCCTGATCTTTTCCCAGAGAGCACTTTGTAACCTTGATAACGAGACTCAAATGACCTCCACCAAAATCAAAAACAAAACAAACAAAAGCCCATTTGAATGTTAGAAAACATCTTCACAATGAATCCAGTCTTTTTGTTTTTGCGGTTTCGGCTGCTGCTTTATTTGGGTGTGTTCTTGACAGTCATGGTTTCAGAGGGTTCTTCTATCCAAGAGGAAGTCAGTCCTCTGAAGACCAAGTGTGTGTACTGGGCAATTTGAGCTGACAGCAGCTGCCAACTCATGCTCGGCTCTTTATGGTGGACTGTCTCTTGTGCAGGTCGGCTTGTCCTGGCAGATGCTATCCATGGCAGTGCTTCCCTGCCTGGGCCTGGGGAGAGGCCCTCCTGGGAGATTCCTCTTCTGGCTGAGCCTGTACCTGGGCCTGTGTGCAGGTAAGGAAGGTAGGTCATTGCTGCCTTGAAACTAATCCGGTGGATGTACCTGGATCAGAAGACAAAATGAACTCGCCAAAAGTCGAATCATTGTTAACCAGGGCAAAGACTTGTCCTCTCCCTGCCATGAGAAACAGCTCTGCCAACCACTGTCACATCTCCAGTGAGGCTCTCGTGGCATTTGCAGTGTGTGTGGTTGTTTTTTGGAAGATGGGATCTAGAGAGTGAGAGGGGGTAGGGGTATAGGACTGGCAGCATTGGCAAGGGCTTAGAGCAAGGACATTTGGTAGCTGCCCGTGGGAGTGTAAACATTTCAGGAGGCCAGTCTGGCAATGTGTGTCATGCCAAGAACAGTCCTGGCTTATTGTTATTTATTAATTACTATGGATTTTTAAGATTATCTTTTTTCACTCTCAAAGAATCCTGCTTTGGAGAATAAATGTTATAGTCACCCAACCTTTGGTGTGCTTTTAGGGAATGTATCTTAAGAATATGTACAAAGATGTAGATTTAGGGATGTTTACCACAGGGGTACCAGGCTTAAGAAAAGCTAGAGATAAGTTATGTGGTTAATAACAGAGAATTAACTAAATTAGTTAAATAAATTATAGTACATTCCACACAGTAGAATGCTAGATAGCCATTAAAATGAAATGTGGAAAAATATTTAGTACCATGGGAATATATGCATATTATTAAGGAAAATTACTAAACATTGTTTATATATAACACTATTATATATAGTGTTTAGTAATATATATAGTGTTTAGTAATTTAATATTAAATACTATATATATTTAGTAATTCACTATGTATAGTAATTTAATATTAATGATTATATATATATATATATAAAATCATACAAACCTAGTTTACAAAGAAAAAAACATATGCACTGAACAAAAGACTTGAAGAATATACACTAAGCCATCAACAGTGGTTATCTCCGGGAAGTGGGATTAGAAGTGTCATGTACTTTCTTTTATGCCTTTTCTGTATTCCTACATTTTCTACAAGGAATGTGTATGTTGTAGGCAGAATAATAACATCAAAGATGTCCACCTCCTAATCCTCAGAACCTGTGAATATGCTAGCTTACATAGCGAAAAGGAACTACGTCCACAGATAGAATGAAGGTTGCTGAGCAGCTACCTTTGAGAAGGGGATTGTATCCTGGATCATCCAGGGGAGTCCAATGCAATGACAAAGGTCCTTAAAACAGGGAAGAGGAGCCTGGCGCAGTGGCTCACGCCTATAATCCCAGCACTTTGGGAGGCCAAGGCGGGTGGATCACGAGGTCAGGAGATCGAGACCATCCTGGCTAACACGGTGAGACCCTGTCTCTACTAAAAATACAAAAAAAAAAAAAAATTAGCTGGACGTGTTGGTGGGCACCTGTGGTCCCAGCTGCACAGGAGGCTAAGGCAGGAGAATGGCGTGAACCCAGGAGGCAGAGCTTGCAGTGAGCTGAGATTGCGCCACTGCACTCCAGCCTGGGTGACAGAGCAAGACTCTGTCTCGAAATAAATAAATAAACAAATAAAATGGGGAAGAGGGAGGCAGAAGAGTGAATGTCAGAGTGATGTGATATGATGTGAGGAAGGCTTGACCAGCCATGGTTGGCTTTGAAGAAGGGGCCATGAGCCAAGGCACGTGGAAGCCTCTAGGAGGTGCAAAAGGAGTGGATTCCCCTGGACACTCCAAAAGGAATACAGTCCTGTTGCACCTTGATTTTAGCCCAGAGAGACCCATTTTGGACTTCTGACCTCCAGAACTATGAGATAATAAATCTGTGCTGTTTGAAGCCACTAAGTGTATGATAATTTGTTATAGCAGCAATAGGAAACGAATACAAGAAATTTCTTTTTTAGTCAGAAAAAAAAGATAATAAGAAAAGTCATTTTTAAAGAGAGGATTGGGCTGGGCTCGGTGGCTCATGCCTGTAATCCCAGCACTTCGGGAGGCTGAGGCAGATGGATCACTTGAGGTCAGGAGTTTGAGACCAGTCTGGGCAACATAGCAAGGCCCTGTCTCTACAAAAAAATGAAAAAATTAGCCAGGCATGGTGGAGTGCACCTGTAGTCTCAGCTACTTGGGAAGCTGAGGCAGGAGGATTGCTTGAGCCCAGGAGTTTGAGGCTACAGTGAGCTGTAATGGCACCGCTGCACTCCAACCTGTGTGATAGAGCAGTATCTTGTCTCAAAATAATAATAATAATAATAATAATAAAATAGAGGATTAGAAATCATTCTTTGTAATCTAACCCAACAGCCATCCAGGGAGGAGGCCTGGCTCTGTCTTTTTCCTATAATCTGCATGAGGAGCTTCTAGAACTAGCTGGCTGTTGTTTTGTTATTAGCAGAAAACAGTAATTTTGTCAATAAGTAAATAATCAAGAACCCCAAGCAGATTTAACCCAAAGAAGACTACCTTAAGGCGTTTAATAATCAAACTCCCAAAAGTCAAGGATAAAAAAAAGACTCTAAAAGCAGCAAGAGAAAAGAAACAAATAACATGCAATGGAGCCCAAATATACCTGGCAGCAGACTTTTCAGTGGAACTTTACAGGCCAAGAAAGAGTGGCATGACATATTAAAAATACTGAAGGAAACAAACTTCTACCCTAGAATAGTATATCTGGTGAAAATATCCTTCAAACATGAAGAAGAAATAAAGACTTTCCTAGACAAACAAAAGCTGAAGGATTTAATCAACTCCAGACCTATCCTACCAGAAATGCTAAAGGGAGGACTTCAATTGGAAAGAGAAGGACATTAATGAGCAATAAGAAATTATCTGAAGGTACAAAGCTCACTGCCAATAGTAAGTACACAGAAAAACACAGAATATGATAACACTGTAACTGTAGTTTGTAAACTGCTTTTATCCTAATTAGAAAGAATAAATGATGAACCAGTCAAAAATAGTAACTACAACAACCTTTCAAGACATAGTAAAATAAGATAAAAATAGGCCAGGCACAGTGGCACACACATATAACCCCAGCACTTTGGGAGGCTGAGGCGGGTGGATTACTTGAGGTCAGGAGTTCAAGACCAGCCTGGCCAATGTGGTGAAATCCTGTCTCTAGTGAAAATACAAAAATTAGCTGGGTGTGGTGGTTCATGCCTATAATCCCAGCTACTCAGGAGGCAAGGCAGGAGAATCGCTTTAAGATCATGCCACTGTACTCCAGCCTAGGTGATACAGCGAGACTCTGTCTCAAAAAAAAAAAAAAAAAAAAAAGATATATAAATAGAAACAACAAAAATTTAAAAAGCTGGGGGATGAAGTTAAGCCAGGGGATGAAGTTAAGCCATAGAGTTTTTATTAGTTTTCTTTTTGCTTGTTTGTTTATGCGAAGTGTTAAGTTGTTATCAGGTTAAAATAATGTGTTATGGCCAGGCGCAGTGGCTCACACCTGTGATCCCAGCACTTTGAGAGGCTGAGGTGGGCAGATCATGAGGTCAGGAGATGGAGACCATCCTGGCTAACATGGTGAAACCCCGTCTCTACTAAAAATACAAAAAATTAGCCAGGTGTGGTGGCAGGAGCCTGTAGTCCCAGCTACTCAGGAGGCTGAGGCAGGAGAATGGCATGAACCCGGGAGGCGGAGCTTGCAGTGAGCCGAGATGGTGCCACTGCACTCCATCCTGGGGGACAGAGCGAGACTCCGTCTCAAAAAAAAAAAATGTGTTATAAGATAGCATTTGCAAGCTTCATGGTAACTTCATACAATTAATACACAAAAAATAAAAAGCAAGAAACTAAATCATATCACCAGAGAAAACCATTTTCACTAAAGGAAAACAGAAAGGAGACAAAAAAGACCAGAAAATAAATAACAAAATGGCAGGAGTAAGTCCTTACTTATCAATAATAACATTGAATGTAAATGGACTAAATTCTCCAATAAAAAGACATAGAATGACTGGCTGAATGGATGAAAAAATAAGACCCATTGATCTGTTGCCTACAAGAAACACACTTCACCTATAAAGACACACATACACTGAAAATAAAGGGATGGAAAAAGATATTCCATGCCAACAGAAACCAAAAAAGAGCAGGAGTAGCTATACTTATATCAGACAAAATATATTTCAAAACAAAAACCTGTAAGAAGAGACAAAGAAGATCACTATATAATCATAAAGGGGTCAATTCAGCAAAAGGATATAACAATGTTAAATATATATGTACCCAACACTGGAATACCTGGATATATAAAGCAAATATTAATTAGAGATAAGGAGAGAGATAGGCCCAAATACAATAACAGCTGGAGACTTCAACACTGCACCTTCGGCATTGGACAGATCTTCCAGACAGAAAATCAACAAAGAAACATCAGATTAATCTGCACTACAGGCCAAATGGATCTAATAGGTATTTACAGAACAGTTCATCCAATGGCTGCAGAATACACATTCCTTTCCTCAGCACATGGCTCATTCTCAAGGATAGACCATATGTTAGGTCACAAAACAGGTCTTAAAACATCCAAAAAAATGGAAATAATATCCAGCATCTTCTCTGACCACAATGGAATAAAACTAGAAATTAATAACAAGAGGAATTTTGGAAACTATACAAATACATGGAGATTAATATGTTCCTGAATGACCAATGAGTCAATGAAGAAATTGAGAAGGAATTTGAAAAATTTCTTGACGTGAATGACAATGGAAACCCAACATGCCAACACCTATGGAATACAGCAAAAGCAGTACTCAGAGGGACATTTATAGCTTTAAGTGCCTACAACAAAAAAGAGGAAAAACTTCAAATAAACAATCTAATGATGCATCTTAAAGAACTAGAAAAGCAAGAGCAAACCAAAACCAAAATTAGTAGAAGAAAAAAAAAGATCAGAGAAAAAATAAATAACATTGAAATGAAAAAAATTAAAGAGCAACAAGAGAAAAAGTTAGTGTTTTGAAAAGTTAAACAAAATTGACAAACCTTTAGCCAGACTAAGAAAAAAAGAGAGAAGATCCAAATAAATAAAATCAGAAATGAAAAAGGAGACATTACAACTGATACTGAAGAAATGCAAAAAATCATTAGTAGCTACTATAAGCAATTATATGCCAATAAATTGGAAAATCTAGAAGAAATGGACAAATTCCTAGACACGTACAACCTACCAAGATTGAACCATGAAGAAATCCAAAACTTGAACGGACCAATAACAAGTAATGAGATTAAAGCTGTAATAAAAAGCCTTCCGCTAAAGAAAACCCTGGGACCCGATGGCTTCACTGCTAAATTCTACCAAACATTTAAAGAAGACCTAATACCAATCCTAGTCAAACTATTCCAAAAAGTAGAGGAAGAGGGAATACTTCCAAACTCATTCTACAAGGCCAGTATTACACTGATACCAAAACCAAAGACACATCCAAAAAAGAAAACTACAGGCCAATATCTCTGATTGAAGCAAAAATCAACAACAAAATACTAGCAAACTGAATTCAGTAATACATTAGACAGACCATTTGTCATGACCAAGTGGGATTTATCTCTGGGATGCAAGGATAGTTCAGCATACATAAATCAATCAACGTGATACATCATATCAACAGAATGAAGGATAAAAACCATATAATCATTTCAACTGATGCCGAAAAAGCATTTGATAAAATTCAACATCTCTTCATGATAAAATCCCCAAAAAAACTGGGTATAGAAGGAATATACCTCAACATAATAAAAGCCATATACAACAGACCCACAACCAGTATCATACTGAATGGGGAAAAACTAAAAGCATTTCCTCTAAGATCTGGACAAGGATGCCCAGTGTCACCACTGTTATTCAACATAGTACTGGAAGTCCTAGCTAGAGCAATCAGACAGGAGAAAGATATAAAGGGGCATCCAAATTGGAAAGGAAGAAGTCAAATTATCTTTGTTTGCAGATGACATGATCTTATATTTGGAAAAACCTAATGACTCCACCAGAAAACTGCTAGAACTGATAAACAAATTCAGCAAATTTGCAGGATACCAAGTCAGCATACAAAAATCAGTAGCATTTCTATATGCCAACAGTGAACAATGTGAAAAAGAAATTTAGCAAGTAATCCCATTTATAATAGCCACACATAAATACCTAGGAATTAACTTAACCAAAGAAGTGAAATATTTGTATAATGAAAACTATAAAACACTGATGAAAGATTGAAGATGAAAGACGAAAGATTGAAGAGGACACCAAAAATTGAAAAATATTTTGTGTTTATGAATTGGAAGAATTAATATTGTTAAAATGTCCATACTACCCAAAGCAATCTACAGATTCAGTGCAATCCTTACCAAAATACTAACGACATTCTTCACAGAAATAGAAAATACTACCCCAAAATTTGTATAAAACCACAAAAGACCCAATTGCCAAAGCTATCCTGAGCAAAAAGAACAAAACTGGAGGAATCCACATTACCTGACTTCAAATTATATTACAGAGCTATAGCAACCAAAACAGCATGGTACTGGCATAAAAACAGACACATAGACCAGTGGAACAGAATAGAGAACCCAGAAACAAATCCACACAGCTACAGTGAACTTATTTTCAACAAAGGTGCCGAGAACATACAGTGGGGAAAAGACAGTCTTCAATAAATGCTGCTGGGAAAACTGGATATTCATATGCAAAAGAATGAAGCTAGGGTGCTACCTTTTATCATATACAAAATTCAAATAAAAATGGATTAAAGGCATAAGTCTAAGACCTCAAACTATGAAACTACTGCAAGAGTACACTGGGGAAAATCTCCAGGACATTGGTCTGGACAAAAATTTCATGAGCAGTACCCCACAAGCACAGGCAACCTAAGCAAAAATGAACAAATGGAATCATATCAAGTTAAAAGGCTGCTGCACAGCAAAGGATACAGTCAGCAAAGTGAAGAGACAACCCACAGAATGGCAGAAAATATTTGCAAACTACCCATCTGACAAGGGATTAATCACCAGAATATATAAGGGGCTGAAACAACTATATAGGGAAAAAAATCCAATAATCCAATCAAAAAATGAGCAAAAGATTTGAATAGACATTTCTCCAAAGAAGACCTATGGCACACAGGCATATGAAATGGAACTTAACATTATCAATCATCAGAGAAATGCAAATCAAAAGTACAATGAGATATCATCTCACCCCAGTTAAAATGGCTTTTATCCAAAAGACAAGCAATAACAAATGTCGGCCAGGATATGGAGAAAAGGGAACCCTTGTACACTGTTGGTGGGAATGTAAATTAGGACAACCACTATGGAGAATAGTTTGGAGGTTCCTCAAAAAACTAAAAATTGAGCTACCCTATGATTCAGCAATTCTACTGGTAGGTATGCACCCTAAAGAAAGGAAATCATAGGATATCCGCACTCCTATGTTTGTTGCAGCACTGTTTACAATAGCTAAAATTTGGAAGCAACCTAAGTGTCCATCAACAGATGACTGGATAAAGAAAATATGGGACATATACACAATGGAGTAGTATTCAGCCATAAAAAGAATGAGGTTCAGTCATTTGCGACAGCATGGATGGAACTGGAGATCGATCATTATGTGAAGTGAAATAAGCCAGGCACAGAAAGACAAACATTACATGTTCTCACTTATTTGTGGGATCTAAAAATCAAAACAATTGAACGCATGGACATGGAGAGTAGAAAGATGGTTATCAGAGGCTGGGAAGAGTAGTGGGGGGTTGGGGGAATGGCTAATGGGTACAAAATTAGAAAGAATAAGACCCACTATTTGATGGCAGAACATTATGACTATAGTCAATAATAACTTAATTATACCTTTAAAAATAACTTAAAAGAGTGTATTGGATTGTTTGTAACTGAAAGGATAAATGCTCAATGGAATGGATTAAAAAATATACAAGTAAATAACCAGAATGGCCCACAGCTGAGAACTGTCTTAAAGCCACGCACAGTTAATGGGGTGAAAGCAACCAGCGCTATGTGACCAGAAGAGGGAGAACAAGGAGAGTGGCTGCTTTTGAGAGTTCTGGGACTAGGCAAGGACAAGAACCCTTTTCAAGTGAGTGGAAATTACCAGGTCGTCCTACTGGTTTGGGCTGGTGAATCTTGTTCTGGCATCAACAAGTAGAAGGGTGACGAGGACACCCGTGGGGAACTTTCCAATCCCACCCAGGGGCATGGAGCTGAGCATGGTTGGAGTCTTTACCTTTCCGGATTGCTCGTTAAAACAACATGTTCAGGGTGGAAAGTTGCAGGAGATTCTCTCAAAATTCTTTTTTGTTTGTTTTGAAGGAACTCTTAGGGAAACCTTAGACCTTAGCATTGGCTGCAGTGAACAAGTTATCTGCAAATGGAAACAGCAGTTTCTTTGCTAGTGGGTGTAAAACTACCTCCTGTTTGGTTTAATCTGGTGTAAGACTCCCCTTCCACAGGATCCAGGGCTCTCTGGAAGCAGGTGCTGAGATGGAGTTTGGTGTGCATTGTATTAATTAGGGGTAAACACCTATGAAGGTCAGGCAGCCGCAGTAGAACTGGGCAGAGAGAGGGGTCACACTGTGATTCAAGCTGGACAAAGCCCATCCCATAAGCATCTTTGGCCCATTGGTGTTGTTTATGGGTGGGCAGAAGTATCCAGGCATTTAGATGCCCTTCCCGCAATCAATCACTGGATGTGGGCATGGTCTTAGTGAGGCAGCTCTCAGCTAACCCTGAGGGAGCTGGAGGTTTTCCGCTGGCTGTGGCAAGTCCTTCTTCGAGGGGCAGCTGAGTTGGCATATCTCTGTGTCTACCACACCATCCCCCTAGCGGACCTTGTTCCACTTGCTGGCTTGGACCCACAGACCTGCTAATGTGGTGTGTGCAGGAGGGACTTGGCTCATTTTGCACAGCCCCTGAGAGCAGAGATGTGACCATCAGGGAAATGTGCCAAGGAGGCCGACCTCAGCTCAGAACAAAAGGCTTAATCATAAATGTCTCTTTACAATGGGACAGAGCTATAGCAACCAAAACAGCATGATACTGGCGTGAAAACAGACACTTAGACCAATGGAACAGAATAGAGAACCCAGAAACAAATCCACACAGCTACAGTGAACTTATTTTCACTTACATTTTCACTTATTTCACCTTATAAAAAGAGGTGCAGACATCCTGCACCACTGGAATACTCAAACAGAGCTTGAGGACATGTGTGACAAGATGGAGAAGGGATTTCTACATTGATCCTGAGAGTGGACTGGTGCCTTCTGGGCTCCTTATGTCTCTGAGCGTGTGTGGCCAATGGGGCCATCTCAGGCTGTACTTCCGGGTGGCTGCTCTTGGCCTCTGGGGCTCTGTCTGTTGTTGTCACCTCTAGAGGTGATGTCCATTTCAGGTGAGTCCATTGGCTACTTCAAGCATCTTGCCACAGGCGAGGTCCCACTTAGCCCAGACAAGGTCCACATCTGGTTCAGATAATTCTACAGGCTGTCTCTGTCAGATACCCCACCTCAGAGAATTCTACAGGTGTCCCTGTCAGATGCCCCACTCATCAGACCACTTGTCTGGCTGCCAGTCTTGGTTCCCCTTCCCATTTGGCCACTTTTGGATTTACCAGCTCCAGCATGGGCCCACACACCCCATGGGACACTGCCCCCACTGGCTGGCCCTCCACACACCCCATGGGACACTGCCCCCACTGGCTGGCCCTCAGCCCTCTGCCTGCAGCCTTGGGCGTGCCACACTGTACTTCCTCTCCCAGGCAGGTCCTGGTGATTTCACCGGCTGGTGATGATACCTCCTGCCCATCCCTGTCCTGGAGGCAAGAACAGACAGTAATGAGTCCTGAACGTTCATAATCCCCTTGGTACATGGGGTTTCCTTTTATTTGCTCAAGCTGTACTTACACAAATTCCAGAGGTTGCCGCCTTTTCCTTGTATTTCAGAATTTGATAAACTGTCATGTTTATTTTATTCATGCTGCTCATTATTTCATATATATGTTTAAAAATCTTAGTGTATCCTGCACATAAAATGATATGCATTATGTATGTGTTACCATGTCTGAGCACCTACCGTCTGGTGTAAGACATGGAAATTTATCAGTACCTTTGAAATTCCCTGCAGTCTTTTCTCTCCCAGAAGTAGAAGGGGGGGCCTATCCTGAATTTCAGGCGCATCATTCCTTTGCCTTCCTTTACAGCCTACCTCCTATAGCATATGCGATTTGCTTTGGCTAATTTAAAAATTTATATAAATGGATTCTACTATATTATTCTTTGTGATGTGTTTTTCCCTCCTACTCAATGTTATGTGTTTGAGATCCAGCCGTGCTATAGGGGAATGTGGTTTGTGATTTTATACTTCAGTCAGGCACCTGAGAAAATGAGTTTTCTCTTCCTGCTTTAGCAGAGTGAAGCACGTTGACTTACTGCAACTGGACCGGGCAGGCAATGTTTTGCAAACTTTAGTGAGCACTAGAATTCCTGGGTCTGGGGCAGAGGGCTTGTTAATTAGGCAGATCTTGGGACCCCATTCCCCAGAGGCTCAGAAACAGAAGACGTGGGGTGGGGCCCAGGAATATGCATTTTAACAGATCTACTCTTCTCCATCCAGCGGTTCTGATGCAGACCATCCTCCGGCCACTCTTTTGGCAGACACCGGCCTCTGCCTGGGCCAGAACAATAGACAGCTGACCTGAAATGTGGTCAATCTCCAAGCATGTCTCTTGGCCAGACATTAAATGAAAGCCTGTCTCCTAAGCTTTCAACACTAAGTCTGAGTAAAAATAAATCTTCGCTGAGGTTTGAAGTCCTGGCAATGACTGTACCCCGGAGGGAAAGGTCAGGCAGCCTTCAGACCTGGTGCTCTAAAACTTGGCCACTCTGTCCACGGTTGAGTGGAGTGGAGCTTGCTACCTTTCCACACAGAGAGCTGGGAGAAGGAGCGGATGCTTGCTGCAGGTGCATGAAATGGCTAAGCCCCGAGGCTGACGCCAGCAGTCCATGGGCCTGGCTCATGACTGGGGGAGCCGTAGCAGCAGCAGCAACTGCTGGAGGCACAGAGCCTGGCCCACAGGCACCTGGGGGCCCTCAGATGTGGGTAGGCTCGCTCTGGCGGCAGGCCTTCCTCAGGCATTTTGCAGACTGGCCAACTTGGTTTGGCTGCGGAGAAGAATTAGCACTAGACATCTTTGGCAGGATCTATTGACTTGGGCACCTGTCTGTACTACCCCCGTGGGACAAAGATCTTAGTGGTCACACTGGGGTCACCAGTCACTGGGGCCACTGGGGCACATTGGCAGCGATACCCAGGGAAGCAGCTAAACCATTCTTTTTCAGCCTAATGAAATGAAAAACAAACATTTTGAGCCAAGGGCAGTGGAGAGGCACTAGGTGGTACAGGGGAGCCTGGGACATCTGTTCATCCGTGGTCGATGGGGCTGGGGGAGACATAGGGGCATCATTCAGTGAATGAGCCTGGCTCTACGTGGTGCTGGCACCTCGGTGATGAAGAAGAGACAGGGTCCCTGGCCTCACTGAGCTTTGTCTAGGTCAGTGATCATCACAGATGTTTACAAACTGAAGTATCTGCTAGGTCAGTGGGGACACAAAGAGGAGAGATGAACTTGACTTTAGTAGTCAAGGAATGCTCCACAGAGGAAGAGACGGTTACACCGGGCCCTAAAGGGTGGGTGGGAATCAGAAAGTTAGGAGAGGGCACTCCAGGCAGAGAAAACATCAAGGACAAAGTCCTGGAGATGGGATTCAGCGGGTTGCAAACATTGCTTCTGAGAATTCTTCTAGAATGCACGTTAAGGTGCCTGGGCTCAGGTGCGGCATGGAGTGGGCTCTTTGGAGAACTGTGGGGAGTTCAGTGCAGCTGGGACCCAGTGGAGGGGGCCTGAGACGCAGACCTGGGAAAAGGGAGGTGGGCCGTGAGCCAGGCTTTTCATGCCAGGCTAGGGAGTGAGAAAGAAAAGAAACTTTTCAATCTGAGGAACGTCAGCCCGTTTAAAATACCAGGCCCAGAGAGACATTTAAAATGTGGCTGTAGTCATGTCTCACTCCCCCCATGAGATCCATAATTCCCTCTTGAAGCCACTTGCCATGTGGGCTCTAGACTGACGCTTAGTAGCCATAAAATGCCACACTCTGGACACCATAACTCATACCCTATAGTTTAACAATAGTCAACAATGTATAGCCAATCACTAATCAGTGTTATTTCTGAAAACCAATGAGAACTGTCAAAGAACTTCGTATCATCCCACTCCTTGTTCACTTTTGCCTTTGAAAACTTGCTTGTAACAAAGGTGGAATGGAACACTCCCCAGGGCAACTTGGAAGTGTGTCCTGGGCAGCTGCCCTCACTTTGGCTCAAATAAACTCTTTAAGGCCAGGCATAGTGGCTTATCCTTGTAATCCCAGCACTTTGGGTAGGCCAAGGTGGGAGGACTGCTTGAGGTCAGGAGTTTAAGACCAGCTCTGGGCAACATTGCAAGAACCTGTCTCTGCAACAACAACAAAAAATACATAAAAATTTAAAAACCAAGTAAACTCTCTCTTTTTTTTTTTTTTATGAGACGGAGTCTCGCTCTGTCACCCAGGCTGGAGTGCAGTGGTGCGATCTCGGCTCACTGCAAGCTCCGCCTCCCGGATTCACGCCATTCTCCTGCCTCAGCCTCGCCGAGTAGCTGGGACTACAGGCGCCCGCCACCACGCCCGGCTAATTTTTTGTATTTTTTTAGTAGAGACGGGTGTTTCACCGTGGTCTCTATCTCCTGACCTCGTGATCCGCCCGCCTCGGCCTCCCAAAGTGCTGGGATTACAAGCGTGAGCCACCGCACCCGGCCAGTAAACTCTTTAAAATGATGTTTTATGCCTTCTTCCTTTAGGTCAATAGGACCTTGGCAGTGGCAGCCGGGGGAGGGTTTAGTAGGGTGTGCCCTTTTCTTGCATCTTGGGATGATCACATAGGAGCCCTGTGGAGGGGGCAGGGCCAGAATCAGGGTGCTTCTTAGGAGCCTGTCAGTCTCTAAAGATAAGTAGTCCTAAGAGCCTGAAGAGACAAGAATTTTTTAAAAGTTCTTCAGAGATAGAAAGAGAAGATATTGACATTATCTATACAGCCAGAGAGTGATGAGGCCCCAGGCTGTACTCTGATTTGAAAACTGAATAATGATGTGATACACATCAAAAGAAGATGAGCCACCTCCTTTAATTCACAACAACCCTGAAATGAAAGATAAAAAAGGGGTAGGGGATCCTTTCAGAGTTACCCACAAGAATCTATTCAGAACCTGGCCAAAATCTGGTCCAGGCTGGTCCAGATGACTGAGAAGCAATTTTCCCCTAAGTAAAGTGTTTCCAAACTTCCACAGTGATAAGATAAAACTGGGGCTGTTAGGCCAGGTGTGGTGGCTCACGCCTGTAATCCCAGCACTTTGGGAGGCCGAGGTGGGCGGATCACGAGGTCAGGAGATTGAGATCATCCTGATTAACACGGTGAAGCCCCGTCTCTACTAAAAATACAAAAAAAAATTAGCTGGGCATGGTGGTGGGTGTCTGTAGTCCCAGCTACTCGGGAGGCTGAGGCAGGAGAATGGTGTGAACCTGGGAGGCGGAACTTGTAGTGAGCCCAGATGGCGCCACTACACTCCAGTCTGGGTGACAGAGCAAGACTCCTTCTCAAAAAACCAAAACAAAACAAAACAACAACAACAACAAAAAACTGGGGCTGTTATGATCATGCAGATTACCTGGTCTTTTTCCTGGAAATGCAGATTCAGGGAATGTAGGGCCCAGGAATCTGTGTATTTGACAAATGCCCAGGTGGTTCTTATTTTCTGGTAAGTCTGGAAAACTCTCCTCTCTGGGAAAACATCTTTAGGCCCGTGAAAATTAAAGATTAAGTACAGTATAGAAATTAGAAATTATTTCAAATACATTGGATAGTATTAATTCTTTTTTTTTTTTTTTTTTGAGATGGAGACTTGCTCTGTCACCCAGTCTGGAGTGCAGTGGTGTGATCTCGGCTCACTGCAACCTCTACTTCCCGGGTTCAAGCAATTCTTCTGCCTCAGTCTCCCGAGTAGCTGGGACTACAGGTGTGCATTACCATGCCTAGCTAATTTTTGTATTTTTAGTAGAGACGGGGTTTCAGCATATTGGCCAGGCTGATCTTAAACTCCTGACCTCGTGATCTGCCCACCTTGGCCTCCCAAAGTGCTGGGATTACAGGTGTGAGCCACCGCACCTGGCCAGTATTAATTCTTTTGTTTTAGGAATACTCTACACATAGCTGGCATTTTGAGTACTTATGATGTTTAAGAGAATTTGATCTGTGAGAGGAACAGCTGAGGCTTATAATTTAAATTTTTTTTTTTTTTTTGAGATAGGGTCTTGCTCTGCCACACAGGCTGGAGTGCATCTCCCCAAGTTCAAGCAATTCTCCTACCTCAGCCTCCTGAGTAGCTGGGACTACAGGCATGTATCACTACACCTGGTTAATCTTTTTGTATTTTTTGTAGAAATGGGGTTTCTCCATGTTGCCCAGGCTGGTTTCAAATTCCTGGACTCAAATGATCTGCCTACCTCGGCCTCCCAAAGTGCTGGGATTACAGGCGTGAGCCACTGTGCCAGGCCTATAATTTGAATTTAAAACTGTAATTGAAGAAGTTAGACTTGTGATTTTAAGTTGAAAGTTTAATAAATTTCTGTGTTGGAAGACTTAGAAGAATTTAAGTATTGCTATATTTATCAGTTTATTATATTTACATTTTTAAAAAGTTGTTAAGATTTTGTTTAAGTCAGATAATTGAGATATTTAAAAATAAATTGCATATATTAAATTTATAAAAGTAGTTTAAAATGTTTGAATGTATATACATAAGCTTATAAATAGGACCAAATATTAACCAACAACATTCTAAAGATGTTTGCTATAATTTGCTACAGTTATAAATGGGGGGAAAATCTTTCAAAGAACTTAAAATCTAAAGGAAGGTTTTTTACAGATGAATGGATAAACAAAATGTGGTATAGCCATACAATGGAATATTATGCAGCCTTAAAAAGGAAGAAAATTCTGTCACATGCTTCAACATGGATGAACCTGGAGGACACTATGCTAAGTGAAATAAGCCAGACATGAAATAACAAATATAATATGATTTTACCTATGTAAGGTTAGAGTAGTCAAATCCATAAAGACAGAAGCAGGATGGTGGTGCCAGGGGCTGGGGCAGGGAAAGGAGAATGGGGAGTTAGTGTTTAATGTGTACCGAGTTTCAGTGTTGCAGATGAAAAGAATTCTGTGGATGGATGTTAGCAGTGGTAGAACAACAATGTGAATGTACTTAATGTCACTGAACGACGTGCCACTTAAAAATGGTTAAGATGGTAAAAAAAATATATATATATATAAATATGTATATCGAGGGAGAGAGAGAGACAGAGAAATGACACCTGAAAGTGCTCAATCCTTAGAACTTTAAAAGCTCTACTTACTGAAAATGTTGCCCAATAAAGTATAATTATAATTATTGGTGATATAGTCAACAAATGTATGCCTAGTTAATTCTTTATATTAAATTATTCCTGTTGGAAAAAAAGCTAAAGGAAGATTTTTTAAATTGCTCATGCCAAAAAGTTATATATTTTTTTTTAAAAACTAAACTTATCTTTAATCTTTTCCATGCAGAAAAACCACCTACAAGGACTCCTCAAACTCACAATAAACATAGACTGTTCTCATAGGTAATTGAGGGTTCTAGAGCTCTAACCAAGGCAATGGAAGGATGGATGGAGAGAAGAGGGGCTTATGTGGCAGGTGTCACCCAAGTAGAATGGTACCACTGATGGAGCTATGGAAGAAGGAGCAGATGGCATCTGGGGAAGGGGATGCCACATGTTCAGGTAGAAACTGAACATTCAGTAGCCAGCCTGATCCCAAGGCAGGGCACTCAGAGACACCGGGTAGAGGTAAGGATTTGAGGGCATTGGGGATGGGTGGTGGTGGAAATCCTGTGTGCTGCAGAGAGGACCTGAGAGAAGTGTGGAGGGACCTTGGCCAAGGACATAACTCTGAGGAGTGCCAACACTTTCAGAGTGGTGGGGCCTGAGATGGCAAGATTCACTTAAATGGTATAATTTCAGGACCCAGAATTCCTCTGCATCCCTCCTCCACCCCATATCTCTTCCAGGGCTTTGCCATGCCTGGAGTTCTTCAACCCAGGAAAAGTGGCTACAAGACTTTGATGTTCCACTCAGAGGACCAGGGATTATGGTGGGAGAGATGACATAAGGACTGAAATCACACAAAGGTGCAAACGACTAATGCTAGTAGGTTCCTGGAAGCAGGTTCTGCAGACTTGAGGGTGCACTCCGAGGAAAGCGGAGTGATGAGGAAGCACCAGGAAGGGAGGAAGTGTTCAGAAAAGAGGAGGCTGGTGGCTGGAGTGACTCCTGGTCTAGCAGTTCTTCATGTCCATCTTGTTTTCACTCCAGGGGAATTTCAGCCTTAGCTTTGCCCAGGTTTGTGTGGCAATGATAGGGACAGGAGGCAGGGAAATTCTGGGCAGAAGTGGGTGCGTCTCCAGCAAGGGCCTCACCCTCAAGCCTAAAACTATGGCCCAAAGTGAGAACATTCCTGTTTTCCTGCTTGACTGTTGCCTTTTCTAAAACCACCCTTGGCCCACCCCACCCCTAACCTGTGCCCAAGAAAGCCCCAGGCTCCGCTAGCAGAGAGAGAAGAGAAGAAGCAGCTGGATGTCAGAGACTATGGTTGAATGTCGGAGAGAAGGGGCTTGACTTCAGAGGGACAGCTTGATGGCATAGCTTTGGAGAGGAGTCTGGCCAGGGATGGCCAGACTCCGGGAGAATATTACCTACCCACTCCCTCCCCTTTTCAGCTCCCCTTCTCACTGAGAGCCACTTTCATCAGCAATAAACTCCCCTGCATTTATCATCTCCAATTTGTTTGTGTGACCTCATTCCTCCTAGACCTCAGATAAGAATTCATGTTTGGGTGCAAAGGGCTGTCACACTGACCCTCCACTGAGCTGTTAACACTTAAGCCATCTGCAGATGGCAAAGCTAAAAGAGCATTGACTGAAACACTCCTTGTGGGGCTTCAGGGGTTGTGGGCACCCCCTTAGATACTGCTGCAGGGCCAGTACAGAGTTTGTTCCTGCTGGCACCCAAAAGCGCTCTCCCTGGCTCCTGCACCCGCTCACCTGCATGCTCCATCCCTCGAGGGGTTGAGTGTGGCAGATTCCAGTGAGTGGGGTTTGCCCCTGCTAGCACTGAAGTAGCTATTTCAAACACCCACACTCCAGTTCCCACCCACAAGGGGTCAGGGAAATTTCCTGCTTCAGCAAAATCCCCTGAGAAATAAGTGAGGAGGAATCTCTTTCAGCCTCTGGTGACGGCTGGTGGGGTGGAGGTGGGGGGGTGAGTGGGAAGAAGCCACTCCATCAGCTTTGTCTTGGCCTTTGGTGTTTTTTGATCTTCAATTCCCCCAGTATTGGTTACATCCCAGCTGTGGTTGGGCATCCCTGCGTCACTGGTTAATGAAGAACAGGTGTATCATTAGTTAATTACATCCTCAGGCCTCAGAGCTGCCCAAAAGGAGGAGGCAGTGGAAGCTTTGTCCCGCCTCAGACCACTGCTGCTGGAAGAGGGAAGGGAGCTGTGGTCAGAATGGGGCCCCTGCTCTCCATGAGGCTTTTCTTCCTCCTGGTCTCCTCTTGCCTGATGGCTGGAAATGGAAGCTCCCTGAGGGCCAGGCCCAGGCCCACCTCCATGACTAGGTTGCAGACCTAGCCCCAAGCCTGGCTTGGCTCTCAGGCCCTGAGCCAAAGAGGTGAGTATTCAGGGGCTGTCCAGGCTCCATGCAGAGAGTGCCTGGCCTGCCACCCCGTTGCTCTTGGGGAAACCTGGGTTGAGGGGACCTTCCAGGAGTGGGTGGTGCATGGCTGTGCCCATGTGGGAAGTGAGCTGTCCTCAGGCCCCCAAATTGCATATCAGCATATTATTCGAGCCCCTTTGGATGCCCTTGGGCAAGGGGGAGATGTAGAGGGGTAGCTCCTGGGGCCATTTGCTAGATAAATTAGACAGGCGGGAGTTGAGAAAAGGCCTCTGTGCAAAACAGGCAGCTCCTATTCCTAGAAGGAAGCACGTTTTTTGCCAGACATCAGGTGGACATTGGGATGTCGGGCCCTGGGATAGTGGTGAGTGAAGTTCTTGACAACTCCCCCAAGGTGAGCTCTAGCTACCTGCTGCCCACTGTGCCCTTAATCACATTTAATTCTCAAGAGAGCCTGCCCAGGGGGAAGAACAGCTTCCTCTTCTACAAATGTGGCCTCCCATATTTTCTACCAACCAATCAATGCTTTTGGAACCCCTGCATGGGGGAAACCACAGGACATAGAGCCCCATAAAGCTTAGCTCCTGACCTCGGGAAATCCATCATCTTGGGGGATGCCAGGCAAACACCTCAGGCCCAGAAACCCAGTGACCCAGGCAGAGGAGCTCTCGAAGAGGTGGATGACATTGTAGGGACACAGACAAGTCAGGTACTCATGTTTGCAAAACGGGTAAAAAATCTACACTATTATCAACATTTTGGGACTTTGGCCTTTGAGGAAATGAGTGAGGAGGGGGTCATCAAATTGTGACACCTCTAAGACCAGGACTACTAATTCTATTCTGGCATCTTCTTCTTCTTCTTCTTCTTCTTTTTTTTTTTTTTTTTTTTTGGAAATGGAGTCTTTCTTTGTTGCCCAGGCTGGAGTACAGTGGTGCAATCTCGGCTCACTGCAAGCTCCACCTCCTGGGTTCATTCAAGCAATTCTGCCTCAGCCTCTCGAGTAGCTGCGACTGCAGGTGCCTGCCACCATGCTCGGCTAATTTTTTGTATTTTAGTAGAGACGGGGTTTCACCATGTTGCCCAGGATGGTCTCGAACTCCTGAGCTCAGGCAATCCACCTGCCTCAGTCTCCCAAAGTGCTGGGATTATAGGCGTGAGCCACTGTGCCTGGCCATCTGGTGTCATCTTCTGTCTTTACTCCAAAACACGGGAAAATCGAGAGGAAACAGAAGTCAGAGTGCTGCAGGCACTGAAGCTGATTGCTCTGTCCCGAGAGATGCTCTTGCCAGCCTCCCACAATGTTGCCTCCATCCAAACAATGAGACCAGGGTTATGGCTGAGAGGTACCAACTTTGGCCTTTTTAGGAACTCAAAACTGACAACACTATTAAATGGAGAGATGTAACCTTGAAGTTGGGCCTATGGAGAAGGCTTTGCTCTGGATTTGATTCTGTTTAAGTGTTTCTTGTCCCTGTATGAGGTTATGTCTCAGAGTTGAGTGATATGCAACAGCCAAGAACCAGGATCATCCTAAGGGTCAGAATGAATGATCCACTAAGGTGGACAACACTGCCAAGTCTACACTGGCATTTCTGAGGGCCTGTTAGAAAAAAAACAAAGCAGCTTTTCTCAATTCTTTTAACATGAGAATTAACTGAAGATCTTTTAAAATTGTGAGGCCTGAGTCCCACCCCTAGAGAGTCTGACTTAATTGGTTTTGAGTGGAACCCGGCCGTCTGGATGTTTACAAGCTTCCCAGCCAGTTCCAATATGCAGCCGGTGCTGAATACCACCACAGTAACACCTGCGTGGCCACCTGGAGTCTCCACGTGGGGCTGAACCCTGTCTGTGCAGGATTCTAGAGCAGGCTGTGCTTTTGACGTCTGTTGTATTGGCCACAGGAGAAGGGACGAAGGAGAAGGCTGCTCCTGGTGTGTTTCTGAGTGGTATATTTGTGTCAGGCCTGGATTTAGATGCTTTGGAGGTGAAGAATGAATTGAATGAATTTTCTACTATTGTTTCCTTCTGTATCCACCTGTATATGGTGTGTGTGTGTGTGTGACAGAGAGAGAGAAAGAAAGTCTTGCTCTGTCGCTCAGGCTGGAGCATGGTGGTGCAATCACAGCTCACTGCAGCCCTTGTCCTCCCAGGTTCAAGTGATCTTCCCACTTCAGCCTCCCGAGTAGCTAGGACCACAAGTGCACACCACCACACCCAACTAATGTTTAAATTTTTTTGTGGAGATGGAGTCTGTGTTGCCCTAGCTGGTCTCAAACTCCTGGGCTCAAGTGATCCTTCTTCCTTGGCCTCCCAAAGTGTTGGGATTACAGGCATCATGGACTAGTGCAGGCAGGGAATGCTCCATAAGGGAGGAAATACTTGATTTTTGGAAGAATTTAGGTAAGAGGGTTTTTCCCTGAAGGTTAGTGAAATGGGGTTAACAATAGTAAAGATCAGCTATTAGGATCCATGTGATATTTGAAGGCCAACAGGCCCATACCCCTTCTAAGTCTACTCCCTGGGTTTCTGTCGATGGAAAGGTGATTATATAGTCCAAACTTCTATAACAAATGGCTCTCCAAGTGAGGTCCTCAGACCAGTATCGCCCCATCCTTGGGAACTTGTTAGACATGCATAGGCCCCACCTAGACCTAAGGAATCAGAAATTCTGAGCCCAGCAGTTTCTATGTTTGACAAGTTCTCCATGTGGTTCTGATGCTCACTCAAGTATGAGAACCACTGTCCTGCTTTGCATCCACGTCTGCTAAGTAGACTCTAGTTATTAGGAACAAGAGACATGTTTGTTCTCAGTTACATTTAACTTATATTGGGTTGAAACCTCTCCCTCTAACTACCCCCACTGCTCCTATGGCCTTATTACTGGCATTATGATTATTTATGTCCATCCAAGTGACACAGTGTCAAATAGTTGACAGGCTCTTTTGTGTTCATCCAACATTTACTGAGCAGCTCTCATTTGCTAGGCACTATACTAAGCCCTGGGAATGTAGCAATGAACAAAATCAAAGTATGTTCTTCCATGCAGCATATGTTCTAGTGGGGGAGATGGTCCATTGATAGAACTACTATATTTTTATGTTTAGGTGATAGGAAGAAAAACATAAAGTTGGGAGGCTATTTTTGATAGTAGTTAGAGGAGGCTTCTTTGAAGTGACATTTGAGTAGAAAGCTGGTTGAAATGAGAAAGCCAAATGAAGGGAGCATGTCCTGGGAAGTGGGAACAGTAGTGTCACGCCCTAAGGTAGGAATGAGCTTCACGTGTTCTTAAGAACAGAAAGGAAGTTCGTATAGCCAGAAAGGAACGAGCAAGGAGGAGAGATGCAGGAAGTAATGTCCAGGAGGCAGTGGCCAGATCAAGAGAAGCCTTAGAGGTCCTGCATAGGTGTGTAAGGGAAGATAATTTTTTTTCTACCCTTCTAGGTTCTCCAGCTGGGGTCCTGTAAATGAGACGGGCCAGAGAGACATTAATAGAAAAAATAGTTTCCTAACATGTGCATATAAGAGCACTCAGTGATAAGTAACCCAAAGGGGTGGTTAGAACTTGGGTTTAAATACCTGTCAACTCAAGAATCATGAGGTCCATATATTTGGAAAAGAGAGCTTTATTTCGTATAAAGGGTTGCAGCCTGCAGGCTGGCCATCCTCAGGCTGGAGTGCACTTCGAAGGAGGAAAGGTGAAATGAGAATTTATGCTGAAGGGTTAGCTAAGTATACATGTTCAACAGGTTATTGGAGGAGCTATGAATATTCAGAAGGGGGATGTATACATGCATGCTAAGCAAACATGCATGTTACATACATCCCATGTTCACTCTGGGGGTGGAGACTGAACGCTTAAATGCATTAGAATCAGGGTCTCTATCAAAGGGTGAAACAGAGGTCACAGAGGCATCCTGTGCACAGCCTCTGTAAACCAGCCACCACCAGTTCATGGCTGGTGGCCCCCTATCAGGAGGGAATACTGGCTAGTATTTGTATCAAACTGCAAAAGGGGAGAGGAGTCCTGCTAAAATCAGTGATGGAGCAAGTCTTTTGAAAGGGCTGGCTTTGGTCAAGGTTGGTAGCCCATGCCTGTAATCCTAGCGCTTTGGGGGGCTAAGGGAGGAGGATCACTTGAGGCCAGGAGTTCAAGACCAGTCTAGGCAACATTGTGAGTCCTTGTCTCTACTTAAAAAAGAGATAGTTTCTGTTTAGCCCTTAGGAAACTAAGCCTAATGGCAATTAGGGAGGGAAGAGTATAATGGGGTCTGTCTGACCTCCCATCTGGTCATGGTGGAGAACTCAGTTTTTAAGTTTCCTCTGGGGTATGCTTGGCAAAGAGGGGGTCCATCCAGTCAGTTGGGAGCCTTAAGATTTTAGTTTTATTTCTCATAACAACAACAACAACAACAACAACAACAAAAGGCTTTTAGGCTCTTAGGGAGGGCAGGTTATGGGAAGACGACCCTGAAAAGTATGGTAAGCAAGAGTTGTTTATCAAGGTTTGTTACACAGATTGATGCCTTCTCCATTAAGAAGAGTTAAGAATCCTTCCTTTCCTGGAGGGGAAACACCTCTACAACGGGAAATTTCCTTTATACATGTAAATTTTCCTTGTGATATGAAAACTTGTTTTTAGAGCTTTTTCTGAATCTGCTCATTCTCAATGACGTTTAGCTGAAAATAATTTATATGCCAATGGGGCACATTTTGGGGTGGCATATTCTGGTACCCCTCAGGTGTCAGTATGGTTTTATGTCACTTTATGACAGGAATATGTTCTGAGAAATGCATCACGTGATTTCTTCCTTGTGTGAATATCGTAGACCTACATAAACCTAGATGGTACAGACTACTAGACACCTCAGCTGTATGGTACAGCCTCTTGTTCCTAGGCTACAAACTTGTATAGCATGTTACTGTACTGAATGCTGTAGGCAACTGTAACACGCTGGTCAGTACTTATATATCTAAGCATACCTAAACATAGAAGAGGTACAGTAAAAATATAGCATAAAAGATTAAAATGGTACACTTGTATAGTGCACTTAGCATGAATGGATCTTGCAGGACTAGAAGCTGTTCTGGGTGAGTCAGTGAGTGGCGAGTGAATTTGAAGCCCTAGGACATTACGGTACACTACCGTAGTCTTTATAAACACTGTACACTTAGGCTACACTACATTTAAAATTTTGCTTTCTTCAATTATTAACTTTAGCTTACTAGAACTTTTTACTTTTATAGATTTTTTTAGTTTTCTTTTTGATTTTTTTGTAATAATACTTAGTTTAAAACAAGTACATACGGCTATACCATAATAGCTTGTTTTTTAGAGACAGGTCTTGCTTTGTCACTCAGGCTAGAGTGCAGTGGTGCAATCTAGTCTCACTGCAGCCTTGACATCCTGGGCTCAGGTGATCCTCATGCCTCAGCCTCCTGAGTAGGACAACAGGTGTGTGCCACTATGCCTATCTTTTTATCTTTTTTTTTTTTGGTAGAGATGGGGCCCAAGCAATCCTCTTGCCTTGGCCTCACAAAGTGTTGGGATTACAGGCATAAGCCCCTACAGCCAGCCAATGTTTTCCTTATATTCTCCTATAAGCTTTTTTCTAGTATTTTTTTTTTTTTACTTTGTAAACATTTTTTTTGTTGGAAATGTGGACACAAACATATTTGTCTAGGCCTACACAAGGCTAGTTCATTAAGACTTCATTAGGTGATGGGAATCTTCTAGCTCCATTATAATTTTATGGGACCACCATTGTGTATATGCGGTTCATCATTGACCAAGATGTCATTATGACATGCAAGAGTGTATTTCATTTTGAATGATGGGCCAGCTACTAAAAGGTATTGATATGAGCAAGGTGGTATCTATCTTTGAACAAAAATCACTCTATATAATGGACCATTCCATGAGTATAAGCAGAGAGATGAGTTAGGGAGATGCCAAGTGTGAGACATGGCAGTATGGAGGTAAGGGTGAAAACTAGTTGGATTCTAGACATTTTGGAGGAGGAGTCAACAGGACATGCTCATGGATTAGTCTGAGGTGGAGAAGAGTTAAGTGACTGACTGGAGCCTTTTTTTTTTTTTTTTTTTGTGTCTAAAGTCTTCCCCAAAGCCCCACGTCAATAGAGGGGATAGGAACAACGTGGAGGGATTCACAGGATCTCTCCCATCCTCTGAGTACCTACATTGGCCATCATAGGCTGGCTTGTGTACTTCTCCACAAACGTGATTTTGTCCATAACTGGACCATGTCCTCAAGGGCCATACCTTAAGCTTTTCTGAATCCTCCACCCCTACCGACTCCCAATAGAATAAAAACAGTTGTGAGAACATAGGAAAGCATGCTATGGACTAAACCTGGGCTAAAACCCTTTCAGGTAGTGATGACAGCCTTAGAGATGAGGAAACAGACTCGGAGAGTAAAGGTACTTTCCTGATAGTAGTGACCATTTGAGACAACTTCCTGCCTGCCCAACATTGTGCTGGGAATTTGGGTGGCAAATGGCTGATCTGGGTGTTACACCAGCAGCTTCTCAATTTATGTTGCTGCTGAGCAAATGATGCCTCATTGTGATCTGTCTGCTGAAGGAGTTCAGAAAATGCCACCCCAAAATATGCTTTGGTGTGCTGATTGCTTTGAACTGAGGGCATTTTGAGAGACAGTGGATGAAGGCAGAGGCTAGCTTTGAGCTCACCTTATCTGCCTAAAGACAATCCTCCAAAAGGAACTCAACTGTCATGACTTCCCCAGGAATCTTGTCAACTGAGACCAACTCATAACACAAGAGAGGAGACTGAGGTTTGACCCCGTGCCCAGACAGACTTCGTCACAGGCTGTCACCTTTTCTTCTGAGGGCCCACTCATCTTTCCCAGCATCAACTGAAGAATCACGAGGTTCGTACATTTGGAAAGGAGGGTACAACGACCTGCAGGCAGGATGTGGAGCTACTAGCTGAAACTGCAAAGCAAGTGCTCTGAGGGAGAGAAGGATGAGATGGGAATTTATGCTGAAGGGCTAAATACACATATTCAACAGGTTATGGGAGGAGCTACGAATATTAATGAAGGGGAGTGAGTGCATGTGTAGTAGGCTAACATGTATATAACATGCATTCCATGTTCGCTTTGGGGTAAAGACTTAACATTCAGTTAGACTCTACAATAAAAAGTGAAGTAAAGGACAGGAAGGCCCTCAGTGCACAGCCTCTGTAGACTGACCAGAATCACTTCACGATTGGTGGTCTCTATTAGGAAGGAATGCTGGTCAGTTGCTGTGTCAAAACAGCAAAAGGGAGGGACGGCGTCAGGTGACTGGTTGAAATTGGTGAAGCGAGTCTGTCTAAAGCTGGTTTCTGTTTAACCCTTAGGGAAGAAGGCCTAGTGGGGGTTGGGTGAAGGAAGCGGTAGATGACAAGGCCTATCTAACCTCCCAGCCCATCATGGCCTGGAACTCAGGTTTGTTTTTTGGTTCCCTTGGTGAGAGGGGGTCTATTCAGTCAGGTGGGGGGCTTAGGACTTTACTTCACACCAAAACTCATTTACAGTTCCCTAAGTTGCTTACATCCCCCTCCAGCCTCCCCTATGAAGAGAGTGAATATGCTTCTAGATCTTACCGGGTTTTGGGGGATATATACTTTTCTTTCATGTGATGTCCCCGTGCACATAATACATTTGTATTCTTATTTTTACTGTGAATCTGTCTACTGCCAGTTTGTTTCATAGACTCAGTCATCAAAGCCTCAGAGGACAGAGGGAAAGTTCTCCCTCCCCATACTATTCGCAGCAGGTGCCAGAGCTACCTTTTCAATGGCTTCCATGAAGACAACTTCCCTCTGTGAGTGACTTCAGGTGGTTGGACACCAAAATATGCCACCACAAAAATATGACTGAAAAGTTACAATTTTAAGAGAAAGTTACATTAATAAAGGAAGTCTCCACCTGTAAGAGTGTCTCCCTCTCTGTCCCAGGAGGAGAAAGATGGCTAAATCACCAGACACTTAATGGAGGAGGCATGACTTAAACCTGCAGAACAACCTTACCTTTGTCTAAGGTGCTTTTCCTGGTCTTCTGGTCTTAACAGGGTCTTTCCCCATACCCTCTTTATTTCAGAGAACTGATGGTATTTAAACCTCAAGTTTAAACTTTTTCTTTGAAA
Organism: Hylobates moloch; assembly: GCF_009828535.3. NCBI lineage: Eukaryota > Metazoa > Chordata > Mammalia > Primates > Hylobatidae > Hylobates > Hylobates moloch. The sequence goes on along the minus strand of NW_026652290.1, from coordinate 62,425,683 downwards.
TCTCATTTCTCTGGGTTATCTCCCATATATACAGGAGATATACACATTATCAAACTTCTGTTTGTGTTTTTGCTTGTTAACCTGTCTTTGTTACAGGGAGTCCTGGTTAAGAATTATGAAGGGTAGAAAGGATTATTTTTCTTCCCCTACAAGGTCCTACCCCATTCCCCCCACTCTTTTGAGGGAGCCGGTCCTAAATGTCAGCTGAAGGGAATACCATATCCTATGAATCATTTGTTGTCTTTTTGCTCTTATTCTTTAAGCCTCCTTCTTCATACCTTCCCCTCAGCAACTTGAACGTGCTTGTTTTCTGGCCCAGGCAGAGGAAATGTATGCAAAGGGCAAAATAGAAGCTTTGCTGTTGAAAGCACTCATATAAACAGATTTTCTTCCCAGTGCCTCCACCCAGTTCTTTTCTTCCTACAGGACTCAGACTCTCTTGGACAGAAATCTTCGTCCCCATGAAATGCTGCCATGTCGTCCTGAGAGACAAGGTGGGTGAGTTCTCTATCCTGATGATGTGAAGTTGGTTTCCTCTGAACATCTGGTGCAACTGGACCATCTGGGCTGGCCCCCAAAGCCTCGTTGTTATTTATGCCTGTGGCCTTAGGGCCACAGGAATCAATGATCGTGAGGCAAACCCTGACAAGATCATGTTTCAGGGCGTCTCCCCTGTGATAGAAAGAACATGACCCCATGTTCTTTCCATGCCTGTTGGAACAAGAGAGTACACGTTTCTGCCACCCAGGCTCTGGCTGTACATGTGGTCTTGCTAGCTGAGAACGATGCTTGACACCGGAGATGAAGCACTGCAGGGGGAAGTATCATGTCTTCTGGGATCCTAGAGCAGATTCCAGGGAAAAGATCATGAAGTCCTGTATTACAAAGTCTCCCGTTCCATTTCAAAGAACCTCCTCTAAACCTGTTAAAAGCATCACTGGCCCAAAAACTGAAATGGAGAACAGACTTGGGATCTCAGGAACTTCAGTGCCCCACATGGTTCAGCCAATTGCTCATGTTATTCAGCAAGCACGCAGCAGAGAGCATCCCGGCCACCAAGTTGCCAGAAGCAAGTGAGAAGGATCTTTTGAAAATAACCTCTTCTTCAACCTCTGTAGAAACATCAGTCTTTGATACAAGGTGGTCAGAAAACCCAGAAAAAAGTACTTTTGCCTGGGCCTCAGGCAGCAGAGAGGTCCCTTCCAGCATTGCAAGTTCCATAACAAGCTCCATGGTGACCACCAAACTGACAGCTTGGTCCTCACTTGTAGAATGGAGAAGGCAGGAGAACACCTCAGAAGATGGGCCAGCCTCTGTGGACTCACCAGGCATGATGGCAGGTACCTATAATTCTAATTCTATTTCAATTAACCACTCAGATTTGGGCTTATGGGAAAGAATGACATCTTGGGAAAGGGAGCTGCTCTCTCTCAGCCCCTCTCAGGGAGTGGAATGCTTCCCAGAGAGTACAAGCAGCTTCCTGTACAGATGAGCATCTCGCCTGGTGACACGCCATGTTTCCCATGGGGATAGCCTGGGGCAGGCTTGGCCACTGAGGCCTGATTGTCTCTGGAAGGCAGGTCAGATCCTATTTCTGTTACCACATGGCTTTCTCCTATCTCCAGTTCTGCTCTTCCCCCTGTGTTCCCAGCTGAGTGCTCTCTGACTGACTTGGCTTTGGTGAATTCCTACAGACATCCCAAATTCTACCATCAACGGGCTTGCTTGCTCAAGAGCCAAGCTCATCTGCAGTGAGGCAAGAGTCACCTTGGCGGATGCATCTCTGGGTGGCAAAGCGTTAATACCTCTTGCTCTCTCCCAAGGCCTTCGAGTGGCTACCTCTGAGGTGAAGTCATATCTTCTCCCTTGGATGGACTTATCCTCAGCCTTCCCTGAGCCAGGACAGACAGCTAGCCTGCCTCGTGGTGTGATCTCAGAGGGTGTCTCCTCAAAGCACCATGGGAATTTTACAGGAAGAGACTCAACACACACGTCTTGGAGTCCAAATGGGCTGGCCACAGAATTGCTGGAGAACCTGGTCAGGGTGACGCTGACAATGGCCCCTCAACAAGATCCTGTAGCCACAACTGCCCCCCAATATGTTTCCCAACCTCCACTTGTGTTCCCACCCTCTGCCTACCACAGAGAACCTGGAATACTAGAGGGGGACCATGGGAATGTCTACAGTAGTTTCATGGTTGCTGTCAGGTTCACAGTTGCCTTTGGATGTCCTATCCGAGACTAGAGGGGAGGTAGATCCCTCCCTCAGCTCTTTAAGTCCAGCCATGCCCCAGGGCTTGTTCAATCAAGGAGAGAGAGAGGCTGCTGGCAGCTTCTCTGCTGAACTCCTTAGGAGCTGCGATCCAAGCTTTCTGCAGACTGACATGGAGTGCTTTCTATAGAGCTCAATGGCTTCTCTGGCTCCCTCCTGAAGCTAGGGTGAAACGGAGCTGGCATCTAGAAGTCTAGTGAGTACTTCCTGGCCTGGGCCCAAGGAAGCTGTTCCTAGTGGGACTATAGCTGGTTCTCACTACTTGAGGTCAAGTGGGAAACTGTTCCCAGCTACTTCCTACAGTAGAGGCAGCACAGAAGGAGCAGCCTCCTTGAAGAAGGAAGATTGGGTGATGCGCTGCATCCCTTTGCTCCTGGGCTAGTTCCTGGGTTCTGGCTTTCTCACACTCTGGCACCCTCCCGTGATGTGAAGCTCCTTCAGGGCCAAAGACATGTGCTACCGCATGTGGCTGCTGCATTGGTCTTGGAGCTGTAAACTGGCTGGGCAGTGACCTCCTCTGGGGAGTCCCTTGAAGAGCATACTGACGTGGCCACTCACCCTCAACAGGGGTTGCTCTAAAGGAAGCTAAGATCTGGAAATCCACCCACTCCCTGGAACAGGTATGGAGAGACTTCACTTGGGATCTGCCAGGTTCCCTTCCTAGCTTTCCAGAGAACCTCCCTGGCAAAAGGACCCAGGCTGTGGGGGCTCCTGCTATTCCACCCATCTGTCCCCTGGGAAGAGGGTGAATCCTCTCTGGAGACTGTGACACCCCAGAACTACACTGGTGGGTACTGCTTTTTTTCTTATCTGTAAAAAAAAGCTTAGTATTTTATTTGTCCACATCCTTCTCTGTATTTCAAACCATCTTCTCTAAACGAACTTTACAAGTTTCATTACAGTTTCTTGAAGGTAGACTCGATTTTATTTATCTAGTATCTTTCACCCTCTTTCATTATAGTTTTTTTTTTTTTTTTTGAGACAGTCTCGCTCTGTCACCCAGGCTGGAGTGCAGTGGCACCATTTTGGCTTACTGCAACCTCCACCTCCCGGGTTCAAGCAATTCTCCTGCCTCAGCTTCCCGAGTAACTAGAATTACAGGTACTTGCCATCACATCGGCTAATTTTTGTATTTTTAGTAGAGACGGGGTTTTGCCATGTTGACCAGGCTGATCTTGAACTCCTGAGCTCAGGTGATCCAACTGCCTTGGCCTCCTAAATTGCTGGGATTACAGGCATGAACCACCGCACCCAGCCTCGTTATAACTGTATTGGGTACATGATTCTAAGTTGAAAACTTTTAACAACTGCCAGAAATTATTCCACTGTCTCTTGTTTCTATTGTGGCTATAGAATCTAACTGATATTTCTTCAAGGTGATGAATCCTGTCTCTGACTTTAAGATCTTTTTGTCTTTAAAGTTTTGCAATTTCATTATGTCTGTGTCAATTCCTTTTTTTATTTTAAATTTTGCTTGAGCATATTAAGTTCTAGGTATTTGTTGGATAGCAAACTGCCCCAAAACTTAGTGGCTTAAAGAAATAACCATTTTATTACCTCTTTTGTGGCTCAGAAATTTAAGCAAGTATCAGCTGGGCAATTCTTCCACCCCACACGAGATTGGCTGCAGTATCTTTGTGGTGTTTAGCTGAAATCTGGGCCGGTCTGGAAGGTCCAAAATAGCTTTGCTCACATGCGTTTACAACACGAACATCAGTGGGGACAGCTGGGAGGCTGGACTCAGATGTGTCCCTCTTCCTTTTACACAGTCTTGAGATTTATCTATTCAGATTTCTTACAAGGCCTGTGGCTTTCCCCAGAACAAGAGACAAAGATGGAAACTAAGGCTGGTTCTGACTTAGCCTTGGGAGTCTTAGAGCATGACTTTTAGGTCCTATTTATTAAGCAAGTTGCTGAGGCCATCCCAGACACACGGGGAGAAGGATTAGACACTACCCCACAAGGGGTGGCGTAGGGAAGTTTTTATGGCCATCTTTAATTACTACATTGTACATCCTGGACATGTGAACTCATGTTGTTCGTCAGTTCTGGAAAACTTGTAGCCATCAGATGTTGCTCTTTCTTCCATTTTTCTGCTTTTTCTCTCTGGGACTTCAGTTAGATATCTAAGACTTTCTTATTTGAGCCTTCAAATTTCTTCTTTCATGTTTTTATCTCCTTGTCTTTGTGCTAAATTATGGGTGAGTTTGTTGGTTCATGAGTTTTTCTTTTCTGACATTTTACCACAAAATTTCAAACGTATGGCTAAGTTGAAAGACCTTTACAACGAACGACCAATATCTACTACCTACATTCTACCATTAATATTTTACTATGCTTACTTCGTATCTATATATTCATCTTATTTTTGATGTATTTCAAGTAAATTGCTGAGATCAGTGTCCATTGGGCTTTATTTTAATTTTGCATTTCTAGAAGTTCATTTATTTTCTAATCTGCCTATTCCTAGTGTTTTTTATTTTGATTATATTCTTTATTTCTTTAAACATTTCCCACATAACCATCTTCTTTATCTTAAAATTCTGGTAAGTCCTCGGATATAAATTATTTTTTGTTTTTTGCTAAAAATGCTTTGCTTTTGATCTTAATCTATACTACACTGTCTGTTTGGGAGATATAAAGGAAGAGAGCGAGAGAGAGGGAGGCAACTTGGTGGTTTCTGAGAACACAGTTGTCAAGGTTGTAAAATGCCATCATTATTGTCAGTCCTCACACTGTCTACTAGCTATTTAAATGAGAATAGAAGTAAAGTTAGAAATTCAGTTTCTCAGTTGCACTAGCCACAGTTCATGTTCTCAGTAGCCACATGTGTCTAGTGGCTACCGTACTGAGCAGGGCAGATTAGAGTAACTTCCATCATTTATATACACAGCATGACTATATTTAAATAAAAGTGTAGTTCCGAAAAACAGGCAGCAGCTGGATTTGTTTCATGGGATGCAGTTTGCAGATCCCAGCTCTAGGCCTAAACTGTCATGCTTTCCTTTGAAGAGGACTTGCTTTTGCTTGTGGCTTGGTGAGCACCAACCTAGAAGCACACCAGCCCTCCAGGGCTCTCCTCAGGGCAAGAGTCCCAGACTTGTGTCCTTATTTTCCTGCTGTCCCGGGGCTTAGTGTCTGCAAGTACTCTCAGGGCAACGGGGCTGTTAGCAAGTTCTCGCTGTTCTAATCCCATCATGGTTTTCTCTGGAGGGTAAGGCGGGGAGAGGGTCCATAGAGACCTCTTATTTGCAAATAAAATATTTTGGGTACCAGAGGTAGATGTCCTCTTACATTATTTTCCTTCTCACCTCTGGTTAAACTTGGCAATTATGACTTCTGCAGGGGAATTGAATAAAACTTTCAGTCTCTTTACGAAGTTAAAGCTGTGGGCAGCTTTCTTCATGGTGTTCCAATTCAGCACTGTATTTGATGTCTGGGGATTCCTTCATGGAGTGTTGAGATCTGTAGTCACTGGAGGGCAGAGAAGAGATCATACAGAGCCTAGATGTGGGCCTTGCCTGTTCTCTCCAAGCTGCCGATGCCAGGATTAGTAGCACTGAAAGCCAAGGTGAGAGGCTTCAGAGAACTCAGATGGGGAAGGGTTAAGAAGGATGGCAAATGATAGATGGATGAGGGGGTCTCTATTGACCCACACGCCACCCTCTGAGAGCTCTGCATCAGGATGGCAGAAGGCCCCTTAAGAGCCTGTTGGGGACCTTGCCATGTGTTCCAAGTGTCATTCATTTTCCTGCTTGCTGATAAGCCATGAGTTGGATTAGCCTGCTCCTCTTATCACCTTCCCAGGTCTGGGTCGGTGAAGGAAATGAGATCTTGGCCCCTGATATGTCTGTCCCTGTGTTCTAGAGCAGAGGCTGGAGATGCTGTAAGATGACTTCGCATCCAGCAAGGACTTGAAGGTGCTTGTTGGCAAGTGGGAGACAAGAGCCGGTCCCTGCCATCAAGAAGTGGAGGGTTAGAGACAAACCAATGACAGCCAAATGCAGCATGACTAATGCCATGCGTAACAACAGTCAGGATACAAGTATTTTCAGGGTACTGAGGGCAATCAGAGAAGGGAGGAATTATGGGTAAGTAGAAGAGAAGCTTCTAGGGCTGGTGACATAAGCTGAGAGCCTTCTGAGAAGCCAGTAGCTCTGTTCCATAAGTGTAACTTAAGGCGAGTCTTATGCTAACTTGGGGTTGAATAGGTGGCATTTATAGTGCCCTTCTATGACTCAACTGAGTCTTGTACTAACCTGGTTCCTTCATCTTTCTCCTGTCTCTTCCATCCTTTACCCACAGAGGTTGAGACAAAACCTCAGGGTAGTGTATATTCCAATCAGAAGGTGCCGTGTGCTTTTGAAGGATCCATTAGAGGAGCTCTCACTGCCACAGAAGCTATCCAGCCACCTGCCAAATAGCTGGTACAACTGGGTCATCTGGGATGGGCCGAGAAACATATTGTCATTTATATCCAAGGGTTTGGTGGCCATGAGGACTGTGCCGAGAGCTCATCTTCCGTGGGGTTTCCCCGACTGTGGAGAGGAAGGTCTCACACGCATGTGGACACTTGGGAAGTCAGGTGTTTGCTGCAGGGCCACTGGCTGGCAACGTGGTGCTGCTTTCCATGAGATTAACCTCAAGACCCACCAGCGCTGCATTCTGGGGCCAGTACTATGCCTTTGCTGAGCCCAAGAGAGAATCCCCCATGAGCTTTGGTATAAGCAGCTTCTCTCTGTTCTGGCCCCAGAGTTTCCATTAGGAACCATCTCAGATCCAAGTGTCGCCCATGTGGGAAACAGAGGGGCAGAGGCTGGGCGGCCCTCTCAAATGGGAAATGAGGAAGCCTCAGAGGATAGAGGGGAGACCCCCAGCATATGATCCCTCTCTTCCTTCTACCCACTGGAAAAGAAGATCCTTTGTTAATGGATGAAACCTTAGTAGCCCCAAGGCTGCAGCTAAGCAAGACATGGGATGGAGTACAAGGTCTAACAAAAACCGTGCTCGCTACTGCTTTCCCCAGACTGAAGGCTAAACCCATGCAGGATAGCTTGGTGAACCATCTGCTGCCAGCCCCTTCAGAATGGCCCTCCGTGTCCTCTCTGCTCTTTACACATAAACAGGAGAGAGTGCTGGGGTCCAGAGTTGCCCTTGAAGAGAGATATGGAAAAGTGGCTCAGACATGGGAAGGGGTGACCAAAAGATAAAGCCTGGATTCCTCACCTGCCCCCTGGGAGATCAGTTCTCTCCAAGAGGAGTCCCTGGATTTGGAAAGTGCTCAGGAAGGCAGGATTGAGCACCAAACTGCCCAGAACCCTCCACCTGCTGGCAGCAGCTAGGCCAAACTCTTGGGTTTGAAGAGTGAGAGTGCTGAGCACCAGGCTGCTCTCTGGCTTTGGAGCCGGCCCACTGGGCCACAGATAATCCCTCAGCAGGTACTGTTGGAGACCATACCCTTGGCCCAGCACCAGAGCTCCAGGAAGACCAGGACATGAGACATAAATCCATGGTGCTTCATCTCCCTGCTGGGGCACTGGAGATCACGATCATTCATCTCAACCTCAGGTCTCAACTTCAGGTATGGGCAATGGCCAGTGGGAAGGCCTGGACACAAGGAGCTGGCATTCTGTTAAGCATGAATGTGGAAAGGTTACCCAAGTGCATAAGGCTGTTCTTGTGTGCTATAAAGAAATACATGTCTGGGCACAGTGGCTCACACCTGTAATCCCAGCACTTTGGGAGGCCAAGGCAGGAGGATCACTCGAGCCTAGGAGTTTGAAACCAGCCTGGGCAACATGGTGAAACCCTGTTTCCACAAATAATATTAAAAATTAGCCAGGTGTGGTGGCACATGCCTGCAGTCCCAGCTACTAGGGAGGCTGAGGTGGGAGAATTGCTTGAGGCCAGGAGGCTGAGGCTTCAATGAGCCAAGACTGCACCACTGCACCACTAGACTGTCACCACTGCCTAGGTGACAGAGTGACGCCCTGTCTCAAAAAATAAAAAACAAAAAAATCACTGAGACTCAGTAATTGATAAAGAAAAGAGGTTTAATTGGCTGGCTTGCTGTTCTGCAGGCTTTACAGGAAGTATGGTGTTGGCATCTATCTGCTCAGTGTCTAGGGAGACCTTGGGAAGCTTTTACTCATGGCAGAAGGTGAAGGGGGGGCAGGCACATCAGATAATAAAGGCAGGAGTGAGAGAGAATTGGGGGTGGGGGAGAGGTGCCACACACTTAAACGACCAGATCTCAAGCGAATTAACTCACTATCTCAAGGATGGCACTAAGGGGATGGTGCCAAACCATTCATGAGAAACCTGCCCCCATGATCCGATCGCCTCCCACCAGGCCCCACCTGCAACACTGGGGATTTACATTTCAACACGACATTTGGGCAGGGACACAGATCAAAACCATATCACCAAGTGCTGATACCTCAAATTGTTTTCAGTGCTGTCTTGCATTGTGGCAGGCCTAGGAGAATTCAGACTGAAGTTTGTCCTTGTCTTCCCTTCATCAAAACTTACTTGTCTTGTGACCCTCACTATGTCTAACTTCCCAGATCACCTAAGTGCTGTTAGTAGCTCTTCTCTTGTCCAGTTCTTTTCATCCTTCAGGTCTCTGCTCAGATGCCATCAACAGTTACTGCCACGTCATCCTCTTTCATTCTTTCAGGGCACTTACTGCTCTTAGCGACTTTTTTTTTTTTTTTTTTGAGAAAGGGTCTCCCTCTGTCACCCAGGTTGGAGTGCAGTGGTGTGATCACGGTTCACTTCAGCTTGACATCCTGGGCTCAAGTGATCTTCCCACCTCAGCCTCCCAAGTAGCTGGGACAACAGGTGCACGCCACCACACCTGACTAATTTTTGTATTTTTAGTAGAGATGGGGTTTCACCACATTGCCCAGGCTGGTCTTGAACTCCTGTGCTCAATCCACCCACTTTGGTTTCCTGAAGTGCTAGCATTATGGGTGTGAGCCACTGTGCCCAGCCGTTAGTGACTTTTTTATTGCCTGTTTCTCTCAGCAGAATGCAAGTGTCATGAGGACAGGTTCCTTGCCATCTGACTTTTCCCTGTTGTACCCTCAGGAACCAGCAAGGGACTTGGCACATAGCATATAGCTGTTGAATGAATGTTACCTCTTCTTCTAGTATCTTCCTATGAGGCACTTCAGGAAATACAGCTCAACTAAATACTGGCTTATGACTTTAGTCTTCATGGAATCCTGGTGGGGGAGGGCTTTGAGTGAGAAGGGTCTTAAAGAATGCTCTAGAGGTATTTTCTCAGTTCTAAAGGCTTTGTTTCTCTATTTGCATCAGTGGAGCTCCAATGGGGTAATGACTGGCAGATATTCCCTCCCAAATGCCATACAGGAAATTGGGTAGGTTTCTCCCTGTCTTTTGACTGCTGTACCCCCACTCTGCCAAAATACTGGGTTTTAGAATCCCGTGAGGATTAAGTTAAACTTTTTCCCCCGGTACTCATGTTCTGAAGTCGGTAGGTTAAGGGGGCTAGTGGAGCCCATGAAGCTGATTCTGTTCCAGATGAGTAAATGCATATCCTGGGCCCCCCTTGAGTTTTGGGGAGAGGTGGGAGTTCCTGCACCGACACAACCATTGAAAAGAAGCCTGGCAAGCCCGGCCATTGTGATCTGGGCATTCTGTATCTGCTGGGCGCTTGGTAGGAAGTCACTTTCGCATGCCGTGCAGAGCAAAAAACACAATGGTACCAACTTAGTAACTTTCTAAATAAGTCACCACTATTTGTTTCTGGCCATGCCTCATATGGGAACAATGACTGCACTTCCACACTTCGGCTTCTGCCGGGAGTTTCTCATTCCTGGGGCCACAGGCTGGAATGAACCAGTTTCGCTCAGCTGAAAGCTGTTCCCAGGGAAAACTTGAACTTGATCACAGGGCTACTCAAAAGCTTAGTTTATCTGGAGTGTATCTTTCTCCCTCCCTTCTTTAATCACCCTTCCCAGCTCTGAGTTCCCAAACTCACACGTTAGGCTGCAGTGGCTCGTGAAGATGGGAATAGCCCCTGTCCTTACTACAGCTTTTAGAAACATGGTTGTCTAGGAGCTTATGAGTGAGATGAAGTCTTCTTGCTGGTTCATCAGATAATGGTAGAGCTTCTGTAATCCTAAATATTTTCATTTCAAATAAAGTTGTTAAGCCCAATCAGAAAAAAGAGGGAGGAAAATGTGCTGGGTAAGTGTAAGCTCTTAAGAGATACTGGGAACTGTGGAAGGATCTAGGGGGGATTCCCATTTCTGGAGTTCGTATATTTATTTTAGAGACAGGGTCTCATTCTGTCACTCAGGCTGGAGTGCAGCGGCTTAATCACGGCTCACTGCAGTCTCAAACTCCTGGGCTCAAGTGATCCTTCCACCTCAGCTTCCCAAGTAGCTGGGGCTACAGGCCCACACCGCCATGGCTGGCTGATAAAAAAAAAAAAAAATTACAGAGATGAGGTCTCCCTATGTTACCCAGGGTGGTCTCAAACTCCTGGCCTCAAATGATCCTCCTGCTTCGGCCTACTAAAGTACTGGGGTTACAGGCATGAGCCACTGTACCTGGCCACTTTTATGGAGTTTAATGATGGAGTTGTGTCAGAATGTGCTAAGTTATGCTGTGGTTTCAAGAGCAACCCAGTCTTCTCACTTAGGCCACAGTCCATGTGTGCAGCAGGTGGGCTCTGCTCATTGCAGTCCTCTGGGCACCAGCCTGACAGTTATTGGTTACCTGGCCTGAGGTGAAGCATGCTGGGGGTCTTCGCACTGGCAGTGAAGTGCTCTGGACAGAAATGATAGTCACTGACTGGAAGTGATCTCACAACCACGCTCAAACACGAGAGTTGTGAAGGACAATTTTCTTATGTCTATAGGGGAAAGAGCTGGAAGTACTTGAACAGTTTCAGAATCAGCAACAGGAGTTGACTGTGTTGGCCTTTAGGGCTTCAGTTCAAACCGAAGTCAGACTTTTAATCATTTAGTGGGCTTGAAGGTCACAAAAGCAGGGTTTCGTAGCCTTGTTCTTCTGTTGCAGCCGAGAGAAATTGTCTGGGTATATTTTAGAAAAAGCTCTTTTTAGCCACTGTAGTATCAAGAGGCAGCTTTGGAGGATGGATGGTAATTTGAGATTAGGAGCTGGGATCTGGTATGGTAGGCTTGGCTGTTTCAGAATTACTTAGAGAATACAACCTGGGGTTGCAGTAATAGGAGCAGAAACAGCAGGTCAAGGGAGGGGTAAGTACCCCTTTATTTTGGCATAGTCATATCCTACCTGATGTAACTCTGTTCCAAGTACCATACTTGGAAGGTAGCTTTGTCAAGCTGGAACCCAAGGAGGGTTACCAGGGGAGTTGGGAGTCTTGGGAGTTGGAAGGGATTACTCGGTAGCTGCTCTAAGGATTTGAAGAGGTGTCAGAAGTTTTTTCCTTACTGGTAAGGAATTTACCTCTTTGTAGTGAGATGAATTGGACTGCATTGTAGGTGGTATACTCACTAGTTTTAAGTGACCAAAGAAGCTGGAGAAGGGATTTGACCCTTCCAAGCATAGAGAAACAGTGGTTGCCATGGGTGATTCCTAAGGTCCCATCCACCTCTGTCATCATATTTCTATGATTCTGTTTTTTTTCTCAGAAATAAACCTTTCCTCATAGGGAAGAGAGTGAATGCCAGTTGAGACCTCATTATATAAAGACACAGCTGCTCACAAATGTTCCACTGTGAATCCCTCTGGAATCTTGAAATTGGTAGTAGGATCTCCATTTTACAGGTGAGGTGACCGAGGTTGAGAATGAAGGAAGCCAGGCACTCATGCAGTCTTACAAGGTATTATGGTTAAAAGTGGAGTCTGGAGGCACGTACAGGCTCTGCAGCTTTCTAGCTATGTGACTTTGGGTAACGTCTCTGCAAAATGGAAATGATAGCACCTCATAGGGTCGTGAAGATTAACCAGTTTATAGGCAGCATGTTGAACATCAGTACCTTGGCACAGAATGTGAGCTAAATATGCTTCATGTGTTTATTACTACAATCATTATCAATGTCTGAACTAAGCTTGAGGTACTATAGGCAAGCAAAAGTGACTTCTCTTTCCCTTTCTCCTGTCACCCAATGTAGATGCAACAACATTTTCCTCACTTCTGGAAATGGCTCTGTTCTAGCATTTCGACATTATCCAGGAGGTAAGATTTTTTAACTGGAGAATACCAGATATATTCCCAATCTGTTGATCACATTTAGAGACCTGAATTCCCTAAACCTACCTTAAACTGATGGCAGAAAACAGGTGGGTACTCAGGATGCAAAGTATGATCTTTGACTAGTCATGTCAGGAAATGGACAAAATCAAACTTTTTTGATCCAGATTTCAAACTGTATACTCTCCCAACTTTACAAATGCACAAATTTAATATGTTTTTAGTCATTTTTAGTGTACTATGTCTAAGGTTTTGTATTTCTCAGGCTTAATCTGAATAACAACATTACCCAGGGGCCAGTGTCTCCAAATCCATTCCTAAGTCCAGCATAAACTTAAACATAAAGCACGTTCTCATCTTGCACTGAGGTCAGCTTGAGAGTAAAAATCCCAGTGGGGCATGTGACACTGAAGCACTATTGGGACGCTTTGTTGATGGGGCTTTTCCTTTTCTCCCTGTCTTCCACAGATGCCTTAGTGATGGGGATGGTTAAGTCAGAGCACCTCAAAGAGTCTGAGTGTTGAATCTTCCAAAGTGTTCAAATCTGTGATAAGGGAAATTAAGCACAAGGTAAGTTGAGGGTTGGACTGTGTGCTGTTGGACTCTTGTTCTTGTGACAAGGTCAGCAGTCCCTTGTGGGCATGTCAGTTCCTGCCCCCGCACAGGCATGTGTACACACACTCACGTGCACGCACACATTCCTGGCTTTTACTTTTTTCCCAGGTGGGAAACTGTTCTTTACACCTTGATTTGCTGATCTGTCTTGTAGCAGGGATCCAGGAACATTACTGAGGGGCAACGGGACTTGGGGTGGGGGTAACAGACTAGGATTGAGGTGATTAGATTCTAGTCTCAGATGAGTCCCTAATAGGGTTTTGGACAAAATCTCCATTCTGAGTTTGTTTTCTTAGCTCTATAAAGTCCACATGTAAGGTTTTTTGTTTGTTGGTTTTTTTTTTTTTTTTTTTGGGATGGAGTTTCACTCTTGTTGCCCAGGCTGGAGTGCAATGGCGCGATCTTGGCTCACCACAACCTCCGCCTCCTAGGTTCAAGCAATTCTCCTGCCTCAGCCTCCCGAGTAGCTGGGATTACTGGTATGCGCCACCACAGCTGGCTAATTTTGTATTTTTAGTAGAGACAGGGTTTCTCCATGTTGGTCAGGCTGGTTTTGAACTCCCGATGTCAGGTGATCACCTGCCTTGGCCTCCCAAAGTGCTGGGATTATGGGCATGAGCCACCGTGCCCGGCCCACATGTAAGTTTAACAAGGTTTTAGTTCTAAAGTTTCTAACTCACTGAGACCTAACTGATGAGGAACACTATTACTGCCATTATCACCAGCACCAGCATCATTACCCTTTCTCTGAACTGGTGGTTGACCTGTTTTGGGGAAGTGGTTGTGAAGATTAAACGAGTTAATATGACAAGTTTCAAACAATGCATAGGCATGGCATATAATACAATCTATGAAGTGTTAGTGGTGATGAGAAAACATTGCTTACAGGGTTGTGAATCGTGATGTGCCTCTTGGAAAACAAGGCAACAGATATATTAAGAGCCCAAAATAAATGGTTCTCAGACCAGAGATCCCACTTGTAGAAATCCCAGAAATATACAACTTTGGAAAACTTATACCAACATATTCATCACAGGATTATTATATAAATTTTAGAACAAGTGGCTAAAAAGAGCAAATAAATTAGACTATCTACTTGACTGACTCCTTTGTAGCCACTAAAAGACTAATAGCAATGCAAAAAAAAAAAAAAAAAAAAGATACAAGCCTGCATGCCTTTGACATAACTACAATGACGTAGTTATGTAGTAGTATACAATGATGAACACTGTAACATGATATAGATCCTGGAGTATGTGGGTTTTGGCATTATGGTCTTCCTTTTTCTTTCATAACTAACAAGGAGGTCTGCAACAGATTACACAGGTAGTCAAATACAACCAAAAGTGGGAACAGAAGACAATAAGGTTCTCTACTTTTTGTCAAGACCTGACTTGACTTTAACGATCAGTAACTAAGTGTCCACTCAGCAGTTCTTTCCTGGAATTAGTTGCCTTTAACTTTGGTTCTTAAAGTCTGTTCAGAAGAATACACTCCTAACAGACATAAGCAACGGTGGTCTACATGATGCCAGGGTTCATTGGGTCTTCTTTGGCAACACTCCACAGTATTCTCAATCCGAAGGCAGCCTCCACAATCAGTTGGTAGGAATGTGTTTTCTCTTGGCTAGTTCTAATAACAAACAAAGATAGTCTTATACCATCATAGTCTCTACTCTTGCTTGCAGATCTTTGGAAAAACAACAACAACAACAACAACAAACAACCACTATTCACTCCAAAATGATGAAGGCAAGCTAACTGGAATGGAAAAGTAAGTGTTCTCGAGGTTTAGTAGTTTTATTCAAGATGTGTTGGGCCAGGTGTGGTGGCTCACACCTGTAATCCCAGCACTTTGGGAGGCTGAGGTGAGAGGACCACTTGAGCCCAGGAGTTTCCTAGGCAATATGAAGAAACCCTGTATCTACTAAGAATACATGTACACAAACGTTAGCTGGGCATGGTGGCGTGTACCTGTAGTCCCAGCTCCTTGGGAGGCCGAGGTGGGATTATTGCTTGAACCCGGGAGGCAGAGGCTGCAGTGAGCCAAGATCATTCTACTGCACTTTAGCCCAAGTGATGGGAGTGAGACCCTGTCTCAAAAGTGTTAATTTCGTTATTCCATTTGGGGGAGAAAATATATAGTTCTATAGTTCAAATACCTGAAATAAAGGGAAAATACCCATAAAGTGTTAAAACTAGAGTGTCAAACAAGATCTTGATCAGTTTTCCCTTCCTTTATAGTAAATGGGAGAAGAGCCTGGTACAACACAATGAACTGTGGCCAGGGTCACTAATGTCTTGAAGAGTATGATTAAAAATCTTCTCCCTGACTGGGCATGGTGGCTCGCTCCTGTAATCCCAGCACTTTGGGAGGCTGAGACAGGAGGATCTCCTGAGAACAGGAGTTCAAGACCAGCCTGGGCAACATAGAGAGACTGCCTCTACAAAAAATACAAAAAAGTTAGCCAAGCGTGGTGGCGCATGCCTTTAGTCTCAGTTACTCAGGAGGCTGAGGCAGGAGAGGATCACTTGAGCCCAGGAGTTCAAGGCTGCAGTGAGCTATGATTGTGCCACTGCACTCCAGCCTGGATGACAGAGAGAGACACTGTCTTTTAAAAAACAAACAAAAACACTCCCTGTGCTAAACCTGCATGCGAAAAGTCAGCTTTTTTTCTACAGAGATGAACTAAGAAATTACTTGATGGAAAAGAATCCTGAATTTAAATAAGCTAAATTAATGAACGCAATAGTCTACAATATAGTTTCATAACTTTACTGTCTAATCTCAGAGTCTTTAAAAATAATGTAACATTTCTCTACCAAGTGGTGTTTAGATTGTTTTCTTCTCCTCCCTTTCAAAACATTCCTAGAAAAGACGCTTGTTTTCTTCTCCTCTCTTCCAAAACTTTCCCAGAAGAGACGCTGTGAATGTCACGTATGCTTCCTGGTTACACTCAAGGTCTCAGGGAATGGATGTGCCTGATCCCCTGTCTTACCAGATAAGGGCCCTCACTGAGGATGCTCTAGGAACCCACAAGGTGGAGAAGAGGTGCCCCTTTCTTGAAGGTATGGATAGGTCTCTTGGCTGCTGGTGACCAATGGGCATGTGCCACACTTGGATTAGGCATGATTCAGCCAGGATCAAGTTGAACTAGGCAAAGTCCCCCAATGCTAGGCCATGTCATTTCCCATGGAGAGCAGACCCTTTCTCAGTCTACATCATGGGAATGTTATGCTTGTCTCCCAACCTGAGGAAGAATTGGCTATTAATTCATCCATGTATGCAATATATTGTATTGCATTTTACTATGGGTTAGGCGTTGTTTGGGACACTGGGGATTCAACAGCAAACCTAAAAGGCAAATCCCTTCCCTCATGTATTTCACAGTCTAATCAGGAGATAGACTGGATAAACTATAGGATATCTGAATTGATATGTTCTATGAATAACAATCAGATAAAGGGGATAAATAGGGTTTTGTGTATGCACATGTATGTGATAAGTCTTTAAAAGGTGGTGAAGGAAGGCCTCCATGAGAAGATGATGAGGGACAGCCATGTAGCCCTCGAGGGAAGAGGCTTCTGGATGGTGCTGAGGCCCTGCAGCAGGGTTGTGTGTGGTGTGTTCAATGAACAGGTGGAGGCCAGCAACAGAGGGGAAAAGCAGCAGAGGAGCCTTTGGGACACCTGGGAGACTGTCCAGAACAGCCTATTTCTTCTGTCTTTAGATGTGAATGAGTGTGAGACAGGTCTAAAGCTCTGTGGTGGTCCTCGCTGCCAAGAGGACTGAAGTCCATGCCCCCATGCAGCCTGGCATGCTGTGTGTGCATGCTCCCTGCCCAGGTATTGGTTACCCAGGCACCCTGCCACTGGCTGTGTTTATCAGCTGCTGGGCTCTCCTGGAAACCATGTACCCTGAGCAGGTCAGGGTGGAGCTCTTATTCTGATGCCTTTGGCCACAAATACCAAAGAAAACATTTTCTGAAGGATATGGACAAAGTCCAGGAACTGTTCTAGAACTTGGAACATGTTGTAAGGTCATTTACTATGAGAATGTTCATTGTACTGATTTTTCTTTTGCAACTTTGCCTTTGGAATACTTCCATAAGATGCTATTCCTGACTCTGATCAAAGTAGACGTGAGTAGGAATTAACTTGAGCATCCAGTTGTTTCCCCAAGGCTCCTTCATGACCCTTGCTTTTGTCTTGCTTTTTTTCTTCTTATCAAAGACTATATTGGGCAGGGACTTGCACCGGAAAATCGATGTGAGCTCCTTGTGAGCAGGTCCAGCATAGAGCAGTTGGTAATGAATTAACAGATGCCCTTAGCCTTGTTAAGGACTTACTGTTGGTGATGGTAATTCATTTGGTACAGTTACCTCAGAAATAATGTAACCTGCCTGTGCTGCCACAGGCAGATCAATAGACATGATTTTTGTTTCCCATCTTGCTAACTTGCTGTGTGACCTTGGTGTCTTGCATATCCCTGTGAAACAAAGGATTAGACTAGATGTCGAAGGCTTTGTTTAGATCTTTGAATGTTAGATGCTGAAATCCCAGCAAAGATGCCATTTAGCACAATCTTTTTCCACTGAACTCTAAGGGCAGATAGGTAATCTTGCAATGCTATTTGCAAGATTTTTTCTTGAGGTGGGGGTTTCTTAGTTCGTATATGTCAAGAGAAGATTGAGTTTGGCATAAAATAGAAGCTAGTATATAGTAATTCAATTTCTGATGGCTAGAAATCTACATGGAACTGACTATTTAAAATATTTCCATGTTTTTTTTTCTTCCCCTGCCCTCCCAAGTGTCCAGATAAGACACTTGACAAGAGTTAAGTTGGAACAGGGTCTGTGAGGCAGTCACCTGGAGGTTGCAGTCATCTAGCTTCTGTGGATTTTGCTCTAAAGGTAGTTTCTAGTTCTTTGCATCCATATAAGCTATCTGATGGTAGAATACATTCTGAAATACAACTGGCCTTGTGCTTCTCTGGGTACATGGTCTCAAATGTAACAGAATCCTTTTAAAAATAAACACTTTTTGATATGCATAAAATGAAAAATATTTAATTATCAGCTCTCAGGCAATTTAGATTCAGCATCACAAACGGATGTTAGGCGTTTCCCAAAGTTAACTCTGTGTGCCTGTATAGGGTTCTTGAGGGAGCTGTAGAGCAAAAATAGGTGGCGAGCCCTTATATTACCAGGTTCATTTGTTTCAAGTCTGGCTTTGGCTTTTAATCAAATATTAGCATTTGTTTATTTTCTCAAAAAATAATTACCTATGATGTGCCTGACAATATGCTAGGGATAGGTATAAGAGCATAAATCTCTGAAGGTGCTTTTGAGAGCCCATTAGGAAGGGGAATATAAGCTTGTTACTTAGTTCCCTTTAAAAAAAATTCCTTTGTGTTTCAGGAGTTGGATTATCCTTTAACTACCTGGGCCTGCTGATTGGAGTTGCTGTGCTTACTGTAATCTTGCATGTTAGTTATTGGTCTTGTGCGACTCGTGACTAGAACATACGTGAAGAAGGCAAATTCTCTGGGTCAGAACACAACATCACTGGAGTGCCCAGCTACAGCACCTACTTTTGTCCTGAGGAATTTCTTTTTTTTTTTTTTCTCTCTGAGACAGAGTCTTGCTCTGTTGCCCAGGCTGGAGTCCTGTGGCACGATCTCAGCTCACTGCAAACTCCATCTCCCGGGTTCAAGTGATTCTCCTGCCTCAGCCTTCTGAGTAGCTGGGACTACAGGTGCACACCACCACACCTGGTTAATTTTTTGTATTTTTAGTAGAGATGGGGTTTCGCCATGTTGGCCAGGCTGGTCTGGAACTCCTGACGTCAGGTGATCCACCTGCCTGGGCCTCCCAAAGTGCTGGGATTCCAGGCATGAGTCAGTATGCCCGGCCGACTTGAGGAACTTCTGTAAGCTCCCTCCCTTCACCTTCTGCCAACCTAAGCTGCATGCCAAGGTTCCAGATGGTGCTCAGGGCAAGAAGGTTCATCAGAGCTGGGAACCACAGGTGTGGAGGGAGCAATCAGAGGCCTGTTGCCTCCCTGATGCCTGTCTATAAAGCAGGGTGGGAGACAGGACCACCTTGTCTCCTGTTGGAGGTGCCATCAAGTCACATAGATTCTCTGTGAACTTGGGAGGAAACAGCTTGAGTCCCATCCTGTGCATCATCCTTGTCATCCGTGATGTAAATTATGCTGGGCTCCTGACTCTCTCCCTGGGAGAAGGCCTGTATGCTGTATGTTCTGCATCAAGACCCAGCCTGTAGTCCCAACAATGGGCTGAGGTAGACCTCTGGTGACTCAGATACTCCAGTGATGAGTGTGGTCTGCAGGAGGTGCCCAGGGGAGGAGGAGGCACATGGCACCAACTTGGAAAGTTAATGAATGAGCTTAGTGATGGACACACAAGGAACACATGCTTTAGAAAATTTAGAAAATTTAGAAAATTTACTTGGCCTCAGCACTTCTTCTCCTTTTAGGCTGGGTGTGGGGTGAGACCTCCATCTTCTTTTTCCTTCACCCTCAGTTGTATTTTATTGGATTACAAGTTTGTATTTATTTTGTATTACAAGATCCTGTCTTCTGTTCTTGTTTTGGCCACTGTCTATGCCAGGCTGCTATTAGAGCCTGACAGCTTCACCCTAAATAAAAGAAAACCCTTTATGTGTAATTAAAAAAAAATAAAAACCTCTGTAGATCTTTTTAAAATCTACCAGCAATGTTTGACTCCTTTACTTTTAAAAGTGGGGCTATTCCCATTCCTCTGTTTTAGGCCTACACTTGTCGTTTTGCAGGGGAGACCATTGGAGAGGATGCTAGAGGTCTTAAATATGGTTCTCACCCACGGTTTGCTTGCTTTTATTAGACTGAGCTAAAGGGTGGGGGAATTCACATGCCATGAGAGAATAGATACTTGCATGTGCTTGCGTCTCATGGAGGTAAGAGTGGGAGAAATTTGTAAAGTAGATCAAGAAGAAAAACTTTGAGTTAGGGAGGGGGGGGTCCTGAGTTTCCAGAAGCAGGGCCACATTCTCTGCAGTGCCAGGCATGGGCCTGTTGTCTAGAAGGAACTCTTTTACTTGAAGGAAAGCTTCAGGATGAGGGGTGCCTGTAAGCTGGCCTTAGGGTCTTGAGAGATGCAGAGCTAAATGGGATTGGCAGCTCTGATCTTGCTGCAGCAGCCTCCTGGCCCAGCTCCCACATCTTAACCTCCCTGGAGAGCAGCCTAGTCGGCAGAACGGAGCCGGGGAGAGCTGGATGGGATGAGGTGCAGGACCCTACTGAGAGGAGGGGAATGCAGTGTCTTCACACACCCAGCTCTGGGGGTGGGAGGAGCAGATTCCATGCCTGCCTCGTGGAAAGCAGAGGCATCAGGCACAGGGTGCTTTTGTGTGAATCGTGGCTGCATGAAGCATGTACTGGCTTCCATGTTGAGCCCTGGTGAAGGTATGAGGCAAACAGTGTGCAGCTCTGTTCCCACTGCTCCCCAGAATGTAAAAGGTGGCACAATATAGCTGCGGTACAGGGTGGTAGGGCTGCCCACTGGGATGATCCAGAGAAGTGCTGGGCCATAGTCCCCAGGTGTGGTCTGTCACCAGGCCTTCCATCATACTGTAGGTTTCGAAATCTTTAAGGTCCCTCTCTTAAAATGCAAATTCTCCTGTGAGGTTTGAGGTTTTATTATCCTATATCCTAGATTTGCCTTTAATAAAACAAAAAACCAAGCTCTGCCTCCTGGGTTCACGCCATTCTCCTGCCTCAGCCTCCCGAGTAGCTGGGACTACAGGCGCCTGCCACTACGCCCGGCTAATTTTTTGTATCTTTAGTAGAGACGGGGTTTCACTGTGTTAGCCAGGATGGTCTTGATCTCCGGACCTAGTGATCTGCCTTGGCCTTCCAAAGTGCTGGGATTACAGGCGTGAGCCACTGCGCCCAGCCAAAACCCAGCTTTATTGAAGTCTAATTTGTATATCATAAAATTCATTCTGAGTTGTGCCACCATCACAATCCAACCTTAAAATGCTATCACTCCAAAGATACTCCTACTTGTAGCGTTCCCATTCCCATTCCCACCCCGTCCCTGTCCCAGGCAACCACTAATCTTTCTGTCTCTATGGATTTGTCTCTTGACATTTCATATAAATAATACAATATGTGGTCTTCTGTGTCTTGCTTCTTTCGCTTAGTGTAATGTTCTTGAGACTCCTCCATATTGCAGCATAACAGTAATCTGTTCCTTGATATTGCTGAGTAATATTCCACTGCAAATACCACATTTTCATTCACTGATGGTGAACATTTATTTCTAGGTTTGGGCTACTATGAATAATGCAGCTACGAACATTCATAGCTTCTGTTCTTATATGCACATATATTTGGAGTATGTGCTTATTTTGGGTAAACTACTGTTAAAAACTGGCCGGGCACAGTGGCTCACGCCTGTAATCCCAGCACTTTGGGAGGCCGAGGCGGGTGGATCACCAGAGGTCAGGAGTTCAAGACCAGCCTGGCCAACATTGTGAAACCCCGTCTTTACTAAAAATACAAAAATTAGCTGGGTGTGTTGGTGGGTGCCTGTAATCCCAGCTACTCGGGAGGCTGAGGCAAGAGAATTGCTTGAACCTGAAAGGCAGAGGTTGCAGTGAGCCAAAATTGCACCACTGCACTACAGCCTGGCCGACAGAGCAAGACTCCATCTCAAAAAACCAAACAAACTACCAAACTATTTTCCAAGTTAGTTGTACCATGTTACAATCCCATCAGCAATATATGAAAATTATAGTTCTTCCACACTTTTGACATTTGTTATTGTCTTTTATTATAGCCATCCTAGTGAGCATGAAGTGTGGTATCTCATTGTGGTTTTAATTTTCACTGCCCTAATGCTAATGATTTTGTGCATTTCCTTTTCATGTGTTTATTGACCATTCATATATCTTTGATAAAATGTCTACGTGGCTGTTCCTTTTTAAAATCCAGAGACAGAGAGATGGTCAACTTCCCTGGGAGGTGTAGAGGTTTGTAGGGTTCACTGTTTGATTCCAAGTGCTGAGTACAAGAGTCAGAGAGTACAGGGTCATGTATTAGCGTCCTGTGGCTACTGTAACAAATTGCCACAAACTTGGTGGCTGAAAGCAACACACATTTATGCTCTTTCAGTTCTGCAGATCAGAAGTCTGAAATCAGTTTCACTGGGCCAAAATTAAGGGGTCAGCAGAGCCCGCAGGGGCTATACATTTCCTTGCCCTTTCTAGCTTCCAGAGCTGCAGTCTTTGCATTCTTTGGCTCTTGGCCTCTTACCCATCTTCAAAGCCAGCAGCATAGCATTTCCAAATCTCTCTCTCTCTGCTTCCTTTGTAATATGGCTTTGTTTGTCTTCTGTAGTAAAATCTTCCTCTACCTCTCTTTTAGAAGGACCCTTGTGATTACATTTAAGATCCATCTGAATAATCCAGGATAATCTCCCCATCTCAAGGGCTTTTAGTCACACCAGCAAAGTCCGTTTTGCCATGTAGGGTAATATTCACAGGTTCCAGGGGTTAGGACCTGGCTGTCTTTGGGGGCCATCATTCAGCCCACCCAGTCAGTAACCTGTCAAATGCACGCGGCCCCATCATCTCATGGTTCGGGGTTGGCTGGTCTTGAGGAAGACACCAGGCTGAAGGAAGTCTTCTGGAGGTAGGCCCTGGAGGGAGACCAGAGCCAGTCATGCTAGAGACCTCTCACCTCTTTCTTCTGACTCATCTGCCTTCTAGAAACTATGATATGAAGGGTTTGATAGCGCGTGTGAGCCAGGAGGTGCTGAGGCAGCTAGCACTGTTACCAGGGTGGCGGCGGGGACGGGACCAGAACTTGGGGCCTCGCGCCCAGGTCCTCCCGTCCTTGCCTTCTCCCAGCTCCCCTCCAGGCTAACCACCTCCACGCGGGGGCCGGGGGCTGCTGCTGCCCTGAGAGCTCAGCCCCTTCCCGGGGCGGGCACCGCTTCCCGGTCCCGGGCCTCTCTGCTCTCCCGAGGCGACAGCCACCCTGCGATCTCTCGCGCGGCCGGCAGGGGCCAGCATACCCCGCGGAAAGGGTCGCTGGGCTGGGCCGGCCGAGAGCTGGGGATCGGCGACCCCGGGCACCGCCACTGCCAAGCCCCCGGCAGTGCGGACTGCTGCTTCGCCGTCCCAGCCCCGCAGCCTTTTGTGTCTTTCCACTTCTCCCCTGGCCCGCCGCGCTCTCGCTCTAGAGAAGGCAGAGACTGCCTTGGGCGTGGCAGCCAGGAGTGGACGGGGTGCGGGCTGGGAGGCTGGCGGGGCTTCCTCCAGACATCGCGGGCCTGGAGGGCTGGGCGCGGCGGGAAGGCCCCGGAGGGAGAGCTGAGCCTGGGTTGGTAGCATGGTGAGGAATAGCTGCTTCAGGGGCAGAGATGTCCGCTTCTTTGTGCACTGAAAGCTCTGAGAAGGACATCCCGATAGCAGTGAACTTCTAGATTTGGAATGAGCTTCTTACCGAGCATCTCAGATTCCAAAGTGCATCTGATTCGGAAGTCCTCGTGGTTCCACCTTCGGAAGGTGGGGGTGGGGTGGGCTGCCTGGGTGCAGAGGGCTGAGCCAGGCTGGTGGGAACTCCTCAGCGTCCAGCACCTGTGGGGCTGCCGCAAGCTTTTGCTGCTAGGCTCTGAACGAAGCCTGTAATTAAGGCCTTAGTTACATTGGGTGCGATCTCGCTTTTACTTGTGGCCTGGCCTGAGCGGTTGCCTCCAGCAGCCTCAGCTACCCTCACTGCTTTGCCGCTGAACCCAGGAACTGCTATTCCACTGCAAGGGAGCTAAGACCTTCATTTGTTGCACCAACGTTTTCCTCATGGCTTATTTCTCTAGCCTCAGAGACATCAGAGATTAGAGCCCAGATCTGGAGTCAGAAAAAGACGTGGGTGTTAGATCTGACTTTGCTACTAGCTGGGTGGCAGAAGATGGGGGAACACTTCGCTCCTTTCTACCTGTTTCCTCCCCTTGTTAAATGGGGAGGCTAATGACACTTACTGCAGATGGGGAAGCTAACAGCACTTACTGCAGAGGGTGTTGTGAGGAATCACTCAGCAAATTCTTGTAAAGGGCCAAGTTTAGAACTCAAGCCTTTTAAAATCCCATCTCTTAGTCTGGGCGGATCCCAGGAAGGTGTCAAGTCCAGCTGATGGGCATGGGTGTGGCCGTGAGGTGAGCCTGCTCTTGATGGAGCACGACAGGAAATGCAGCCTGGCCCAGCTGACAGAGCTGTCTACAGTGCATGTCCTCACAGGACCAGACCCTCGTGCTCACCTTGGCTCCAGCTCCGAGATCATTCTCAGCAGTTCATTCCATGTGTAAGCGCACACCCTCAGTTACTGTAGGAGCCAGACCACGTGGGTTCAATGTCAGCCGAAGATCTACCAGCCATGAGGCTTTGGGAAAGTCACTTCAGCTCTGTAGGGACTGATTTCCCCATCTGCAAAATGGGCAGAGCATGACCCATCTCGAAGCATTGTGGTAACACATGGGGTGCTGCTGAATGGAACTCATTGCACTCTGCAACCTGGCTCTGGCGATTCAGACCGTGAACGCTTGGATTTTGATAGTAAGGCCAGAAAATGTTTAAAGGAGACAACCCAGGATAAGTTGGGCCTTCTGGTGAGGTTCTTGCTACTCCTGGACAGCGTGCCCATCTCTGTAGCAACTCAGGGCGAGGCAATGCTCTGGGGTTCCCAGACATCTGTGAGCGTGACAGCTGGTCCAAAGCTGTCTTGGATGTGTTTGTCCTCTCTAATCAAAAGAGTCCCTCGTGATGCCAAGATGGAACTCTGCAGACAGTTTGAGGAGAAACTAAATTCTGGTTTTGAAGTAAACTTGGCCTCAGTCTTTAAGGCAGATTCACAATTTATTATGAATAAAGCTGCTAGGAACATTTGTGTACGACTTCATATGGACATATGTTTTCACTTCTCTTGGATAAATATCCAGGAGTATAATTTTTGGGTCATGTGGTTTCCTTGCTTGTAGAATTTCTGACTGAAAATTGTAAGATAGTTGGATAATTGTTCCCTGGAGGGAGACATTTCAGATATGACAGGGAGAATGCCACAGGTATTGGGAGTCAGGTGGTTTTCGTGAATATCAGACAGCATTTCTGTGGTGGGGGGTCTGCCTTCCACCTTGACTCAGCTCTTGAGGGCAGCAGCTGCAGCTGCAGCTGCAAAGAGGCAGGCCTTGTTGTGACCCTCAGGGGCCCCTTACTTACGTCACTGAAATCCACATCACTTGTTTCTTTGGAATGTCCTGATTGTCAGCATGGTTCAAGGAATAGTTGAGGCCTTTGTCCTCAGGTTGGCCTGGGTCATGGTGGCTGGCTGCTCAGGCAAGGCCCATGTTTCTGACCTCCTGACCAGGTTTCTTGACCAACTGATTTGATAGAGCATCAGAATTTTCATTAACTCACTTTCCCGGCTGTCACAACAAGGGATTTTATAAGAAGCTTAACCAGGGCTAATGCTTTTAATCACTACAAACTAGCTTATTTTACACACTAACTGCCTTACACACTAACTTATTTTACAAAAAAAACTGTAATACTTAATTTTCATGTAGTCTGCATAAGCTCCTAACCTGAGAGAAAAAGAAAATGCATACAAGCAACCCAAATGCCATTGTATATTGTTTTGAAATATTGTTTTGCTATAATTATTTTAAATGAATTTATTCTGTAAAAATAGAGATGGGGACTTGCTATGTTGCCCAGGCTGGAGTATGGTTGCTATTCACAGGTGTGATCATAGCACACCGTAGCCTCGAACTCCCGGACTCAGCTGATCCTCCCACCTTGGCCTCCAAGTAGCTGGGACTGCAGGTGGGCACCACTGTGCCCCACTTATAATCATTTTTGAACACTAGATTTTTCTCAGGTCCTGATGAAATGGTTTTCCTTATGCAAGCAGAGTAAGGTAAATATTTTATAAAACCAGAACATAATGAAAATAGGGGAGAGTGGGGCTCATGCCTGTTACTGTGAGTAACTGAATAGTGCCTCTGTCTTCTACATCAGCCTGTAGATAGTTACATATAATTAATCAGGCCAAGGTACTGTGTACTCTGGTCTCAGGAAAAGCATCTACCAGCCCTGCTGTGATCTTATTTAATCCTCACAACAAACCAATGGGTAGGAATGACTGCTGCACACATTTTACAGATGATGGAATTGAGGCTCCATGAGTTGATCAGTTTTCCCTCCTCCCTTTGTGGCAGTTGAGTAGCTGAGATGAGCCATCATAGGGAGCCATGGAGCACCATGCCCATCTAAGCGTGGCTGCTGGGTCTTTGTCTCAGTCATTGAGCTTCTAGTTTTCTTTCTGCCATGGTGCTCCCACGTTTTTGTCATAAATGTCTCAGGGCCATTAGTTACTCTCACCCACAAACCTTTTACTCCCTTTTTAAAATTCAACATTTCACCATTATGTTCCCTCTCCTGGAAGCCAGTTATCAGAGCTGGGCATCCCACCTGAATAGTAGACCATATTTGTATTTTTAAAAAAATTTTTATCCACTGTATGCATAAAAGGTTGCTCAGAGGCTATCAGATAAACTTAAGAACAGGTATTTTAGTCCTGAAGGTCGCATTTTTTCCCAGTCATTATTTTTATAAATAGTGAAATAAACTCTGAGATAAAGTCCTTTTAATATGGGCTGCACATGTCCCCTCCTTAGCACTTTTGTCTCCAGACAAAACCTATTGAACTGGAACCCTTGCCTCATTCAATGCTATTTTCGATTTGATGAACACCTGCTGTGTGCCAGGTACTCTGGAGAACAAAGGTGGAACAGCCCCTACTTCCGTCTAGTGCAGGAGATGGACATTCAAATGGCTGGCTAACAAGGTTGTAGAGGAAACAGCAGGTGATTGTGGCTGGGGAGATGAGGACAGATTTTGGAGGAAGCAACCCTTGAAAGATGGGGATTTGGAAGGCCATACCCAGTGAGACAGACTGAGACCCAGAGCTGTAACTTAGAGAGTGTGTGCCTTCCCACAGAGCAACCGAGTCCTGGGCTCTCTGGCCAGCCTCTTGGGCTCCTGTGAAGTTTCTTCAACTTGTCCATCTTCTGGAATTTGAGAAAACACAAAGTGCTTTTAGGGTTCAGGTCCTGAACTCTGCTCCCTGGTTACCAATATGTTCAAATGAGCTTTGGCTTGCTTGGGATTTAAGGTAAACAGGCCAAGCCAAGGAACGGGAGATGGAGATGAGTGGGACCTCAGAGACCTAAACAGATAGTGCAGCTTGCCCTCAGCCACAGGCTCTGCACCTCCAGTTCAGTCCCCCAGTCTTGACTGCCAGGGCTGGTTTTCTGGTTCCCTGCTAGTGTCCTGCTTGGCCATTCCTGCCTGGTCAGTGGAGGATGCCCAGTCTCTTCTCCCACTGGCCCATCCCACACTGACTGGCAGGGGGTACCAGGAAAATAGCTGTCTTCCTCTCCTTGGCCCAAGGAACCTGGTTTTTTGCAGGGAAACTTAAGAGACCCTGGAGATGGCTAAGTGCCTGTTGGTTAAAATGTGGCCCAGGACTGAGGATGGCCCAGAACCCTCTGGGGGCATCTGTTAACAAGGTATGTCCCTGAGCCTCATTCCAGACCCCTGAACCTGATCTCAGGTAGGCCTGGAATTTACCATCTCATTAGCTGTGCTGGTGATTCAGACTGAAAACCTCGGAAGCAGCCCCATACCTTCATTTTGCATCCAGTGGGTAAACCAGAGCCTGACAGGTGAAGACACTGCCTGTAATGGCCGAGCTGGGCTGACAGCCCAGGACCACTGCCAATCCAGAGTTAGTCACTCCGCTCAACACTGCTGCCCTGCTCTCTTTCCTCTGACTGTGCAGACCAAAGTCTAGGTCCTGGGCATTTGGCCCTGGCAGTCAGGCCAGTGGGCTGGCATTACTGTAGAAGACGTGAATTCAGGAATTGGAAACTGAAGTCTGCAGCTGGCCCCTGGAGGCTGTTTCTCAATGTTTTCAGCCTGTGGCTTCCTTGTGACCAATTCTCTCCTCCATCAGCACCCCTCCGGTAGGCCTAGCTGTCACCCTTAGCCCTGGTCCCAGCCCGGGCCCCAGCCCTGCACTCAAGTGCATCTCCATAAACACCCACACCACACTCTCTGACCTCCCTTTGCTGCCATAGGGGTCTCAGGCCACCCCACCCTCCACCCCCTGCATCAAAAAGTAAGTAAAGATGAATGAGGAACATATTTGAGCACAGGAAGAGCCCTGAAACCAGCACTGCAGGACCCAAGTTCCAGCCTTGTGTGACTTTGAACAAGTCACTCACCCTCTCTGGACTGTGCAGGACATCCTTCTGTGCACTTGTCCCTTTGGCTTCTCATTCTGGCTTGGTCTACCCCACCCATAGGCCGCAGGGAAGAGAAGTCAGAAAAAAAATCAACCCCTCCCCACTGGGCTAAGGTGACGTCTGCTTTTGCTTACAATTTCATTCCCAGTACAGTGCTACCCCATGGAAGGTACTCAGTATTTGAATCATGGATAAATGTGAATTTAGAGGCACAGAAACACTGGTAATCGGGGGAAGCACTTGAGCTGAAAAGGTCCCTCGAGGCTACATTTCCTACCAATGAGTTACAGTGAACTCCTTCCCTGAATACTTTCAATAAACCCTACTTTGCACTTGAGGGTCTGATTATAATCAATAAAGCCCTAGAACATGGTCTTGGCCTCCTCACCTGTAAAATGATAAACTAGGTAAGATGGTCCCTCTTCCTTTCTCTACCTTTTCTCTGAAACTTTCTCCCACCCATTCCCACCCGTTATCCAGCTGGTATCTGCCCTCCTGAGCCCTCTGCCCCTCTGCAGAGGCCCTGCCCACATTTTTCCACTGTCCAGACTTGGGTATGTCCTCACCTCTTTCCTTGTGACCTTGTGGGCTGGGAAAAAGGAAAGAAGCTGGACATTCTTTAGTTTCTACCTCCTCGTCTCAACACAGGTGGCCTTCTCAATCCTTCCAGCTACCAGTCAGTCCACAGCACTTATGGGACACGAGACCTTGCATGGAGCAGCCTGGGGGAATCAAATAGGAGCCATTCCCTGCCCTCCAGAAACTGTGTATCTGGGGGAGAAGATCACACACAGGAAAATCAAGTGGTAACAAGAGGTGCCATGAGACAGTATATGGTTCACTTCCCCACTGCAAGAGTAAAGAGCTTAGGGTCAGAGGCACTGCTTTCGTGCCTGAGTTCTGACTCTGCCAATTATTAGCATTGGGACCTCGGGTAAGTTACAGGTCTGAGCTGCAGTATTTTGTCTATAAAGTGGGGAAAAGAGGGACCCTCGTAAAATACAAAATCACCATTAGACCAACATTATAGTAATAACTACTGCAGGCAAGATCTGCTGGTGGATCTAAATTCAGTGGACAGGAGTTAGAGAAGAAATAGGCTATTCATAGTCTCAAAGTATCTCCTTCAGGGTACTTACCAGTTATGAAACCTACCAGATACCACCTTAATCAAGTGATCAATGTTGACACAACCTGTAATAAGATAAATCAGCATGAGGCAACTGCTAGTGATAGGGACAGGAGGCAGAGAAATTCTAGGCAGAAAAGGGTGGGTCCCAGTGAAAACTCCACCCTCAAGCTGAAAAGCCTGAAACTATGGCCCAAAGTGAGAATTTCTATTCCTGTTTTCCCACTCAAATGTTGCGTTTTCCTAAATCACCCATGGCCTGCCCCACCCCATCCTGTGCCTATAAAAACCCCAGACTCAGCTGGCAGAGAGGAGAAGCAGCGGGACATCAGGACTATGGCTGGACATCAGAGAGAAGCAGCTTAACTTCAGAGGTGAAGCTTGATGGCGTAACTTAGGAGAAGAATCTGACTGGAGATGGCCGGACTTCAGAAGAAGATGACCTACCCCCCCATCCCCTTTTCAGCTCCCTTCCTGCTGAGAGCCACTTTCATTGGCAATAAAATCCTCCACATTTACCACCTCTCAATTCATTCATGTGACTTCATTATTCCTGGACACCGGACAAGAGCTCAGGGGCCACAGGTGTGGATACGAAAGGTTGCCACACTGGCCCTTTGCCCTCGCTAGTGGAGGGCAGCTGCCCCATGCGATGAGGCAAAGGGCCCACTGAGCTGTTAAAACTTAAGCTGTTGGTGGACAGCACAGCTAAAAGAGCACTGTAACACGCCCTGTGGGGCTTTGGGGGTCACAGCCCCCATCTGGATGCTGCTGCAGGGCCCTCCTGCTGGCACCAAAGCAGCTGGCGGTTCCAGCACTCGTGCACTCCAGTTCCCACCTCATTCACTTGTGTGCTACCTCCTGTGAGGAGTTGAGAGCAGCGGGCTGAGTAAATGAGGCACCCCGTCATAAGTCCCACGAAGGGGTCAGGGAAATATCCTGCTTCATCAGTATGACATACCGAGAAGGACAAAACTTCACTTCTGTGGTATTCTTGCCAAAAGTGCATAACCTCCATTTAACTGTAACCGCCCAATGGGTTCACCTTGCCTGCTGCCTAGACAGAGCCGATTTATCAAGACAGGGAAATTGCAACGGAGAAAGTGTAATTCATGTAGAGCCGGCTGTGTAGGAGACTGGAGTTTTATTATTATTCAAATCAGTCTCTCGGAGCATTCAGGGATCGGAGTTTTTAAGGATAATTTGGTGGACAGGGGTCAGTGAGTCAGGAGTGTTAACTGGTTGGGCCAGAGATGAAATCATAGGGAGTCGAAGCTATCTTCTTGTGCTGAGTGAGCTCCTGAGTGGGGTAGATCAAGTGAGCCAGTTTATTGATCTGGGTGGTGCCAGCTCATCCATCAAGGGCAGGGTCTGCAAAATATCTCAAGCACTGATCTTAGATGTTACAATAGAGATGTTATCCCTATGAACAATTTGGGGAGGGTCAGAATCTTGTAGCCTCCAGCTGAATGACTCTTAAGCCATAATTTCTAATCTTTTGGCTAATTCGTGAGTCCTACAAGGGCAGTCTAGTCCTCAGGCAGGGAGGGGATTTGTTTTGGGAAAGGGCTGTTATGGGTCTTTGTTTCAGAGTTAAACTATAAACTGAGTTCCTCCCAAAGTCGGTGAGGCCTACAATCAGGAATGAACAAAGACAGCTTGGAAGTGAGAAGCAAGATGGAGTTGGTTAGGTCAGATCTCTTTCACTGCCTCAGTTATAATTTTGCAGTGGCAGTTTCATAATCATGAGAAAAACATCAGAAATTCGTGGAGGTATGAGTTAATAGTATTGTACCAATATTAATTTCCTGGTGTTGATAATTGTGCTATATTTGTGTAAGATGTTAACATTAGGGGAATGGTACACAGAACTCTGTACTATTTTTCCAACTTTTCTGTAAGTCTAAAATTTCAAAATGAAAAATTTCTTAAAAAGTGACTCAGCAACTGGGTACAGTAGCTCAGGCCTGTAATCCTAGCACTTCGGGAGGCTGAGACAGGAGGATCGCTTGAGCTCAGGATGGGCAGCATAGTGAGACCTTGTGTATACAAAAAAAAAAAAAAAATAGACTCAGCATTTTGTGAGGAGTAAAAGAGATGACACATATAAATAAGGTGCTTAGCACTGACACAGTAAGTGCTCAAAAAGTTTGTTTTAAAGCCCCATAAATGCTCAAGAAGTTTGAACCTCTATTATTTTTGTTATTTGACTTAAAAATACTAAGGGTGGCAGGTAAAGTAAAGGGCAATCCATTCAAAACAGGAGGACTAGCAACAGCAGATACTTAGATGTGGAAAGGTACCCGGTACGTTTGGGTGGGTAGGGGGCGTAAGCTGACCAGACAGGCAAAAGCAGAACTCTTAATTTTTTTAAAATAGGAAAATAATGGGACATGAGGCAGGAAAGGCCTTAAATGCCAAACTGGAGAGCCAGTTTTAGTTGGAGAAAGGCAGTAGGAAGTACCTCTGTTCAAAAGGGACAACAGAACTCAAGAAGTTCCTGCCTTTCAGAAAGGCCCAAATCAGGTGGGGTCCCCACTGCCCTGCAGAGCTCCCTTGCCGTTGATAAAGGACAAAGGATCTGAGAGAGAGGAAACCTTCTGAAAAGTATTCTAGGAGTTTGGAATGTAAACTTCTTCACCAATGAGTGAAGGATAAACTCCAGCCAGTAGGGTTTGATTCTGCAGGGTGGTAGTGGTGGGGGAGGGGGTCTGTGGCTGGTGCTCTGGAGTGGGAGGCAGTGAAAGCCGAACCTTCCTGCAGGGGCCCCTGGAAGCTGAGCATCCTTGGTGGAAATCCAAGCTGAGCCTGCTTCCTGCTTGCTGGTCCCAGACGCTGAAGTGCAAAAGGGAGAAAATGGATGTTGGGAAACAGTCCAGGAACATTCAGCGTCGGCTGGGAAGTTAAACCAAATGGGATGTGAGTGTGACTTGCTGTGTTCAGAGAGGTGGGAGGCCTACTTGGCCACATGAGGAGACAGAAAATGAGGCTAAGTTCAAGCTCACCGTATGGGGGAGAGGGACTGGTCCTGTCTGGAACTTCCTGGAGGTGCAGATGCCACCCTCCCTGAGCTGGCACACTTGGCCCTGGAAGCCTTAGGAAGCAGCGTATTTGAGGGTTCCACCTTTCCAAGCAGAATAGACCAACCGGAGGACCTGGGACTGCAGCCTGGCAGGGCTTTGCGCTGACCCCGCCCATCATCTCCCCTCTGAGAGGAGGAGCTTCAGCAGTAGAAGGTCAAAGCAAGTGGGACCTGAATTTGACTTGCTGTGTTTGGTGGAAGGTGTGGGTGGCTCAACTGCTCAGCTGCATGCAGGGCCATGGAGAGTGTTTCGTCCAACATTCTCAATCCTGGCTGCATATTGGCATCACCTGGGGACTCCTTTTTTGAAACACCAATTCCATGGCCCTGAACCCTTAGACGTTCCATTCTATTTTATTTATTTATTTTTTTGAGATGGAGTCTTGCTCTGTTGCCCAGGCTGGAGTGCAGTGATGCGATCTCGGCTCATTGCAAGCTCTGCCTCCCGGGTTCACGCCATTCTCCTGCCTCAGCCTCCCGAGTAGCTGGGACTACAGGTGCCCGCCACCACGCCCGGCTAATTTTTGTATTTTTAGTAGAGACGGGGTTTCACCGTGGTCTCAATCTCCTGACCTCGTGATCCGCCCGCCTCGGCCTCCCAGAGTGCCGGGATTACAGGCGTCAGCCACCGCGCCCTGCTAGACGTTCCGTTTTAATAGGTTCCAGGTGAGACCCAGGCATCAATGGTTTGGTTTTTCTTTTTTTTAAACTTTTTATCCTGAAAAACAGAGAATGGAATGATCCCACCCTCTTACCCCCTCCATTTACCTATTATCCCATTTAAACAATTTCAACACTTAGCCAGTCCTGTTGCAGCATTTCTCCCGCCTACGCCTCCCCACCCCCGCACCTGCCCCTTGTTTACTTTGAAGCTATCACAGACATCCCATGCCCATGATTGCAGGATCCCCAGGTGGTTCTCTCGTGCAGACAGGATTGAGACCCACGGATCTAGTTCAATCCCTTCATTGTGTAGATAAGCAAACTGCAGCCCACAAAGGAGAAAGGACTTGCAAAAGTCCCACAAAAAGTCCCTTCCTACTTTAACATTCTATGAACATGTGAACTTGGAAGCACTATAGAGACTTCTGAAGTGTCTTTGTCAAAACACTTCTGGGAAGGTTCACCCAGGAGCCAAGGCCTCCTAGAGATAGAGTGGGCTCTGCCTCAGGTGCCAACTGAGTGCTCGTCTCTTCTGGTTCAGTCCTGCTTTGTTCTGCTTAGTCTCATTGAAAGACTGAGCAGTAATGACCCTCAGTTTGAATCCTCCCAAACTGCGTGTCCCTTTGGTTGAAAGTCAGCGGCTCTGTTTTCTGGCTGCAGGGCCAGGTGGAGCTGTGATGATTCAGGGCTGGGAAAGTCAGGGTTTCTAGCCTAAGGAGCTCCTCTAAGCTCCAGAGACATGGAGGCCAAGTAGTCTCAGAGGTTCACACAGTCTGCAAAGGCCAGGTGGCAGGGCCTGGGGCGGTGGGTGAGCGTCCCTGCAGGAGCATGTGGGCATGCCATATCTCTCCTTTTTTTTTTTTTTTTCTAATCAGAGAACAGATGCGAATTGTGAAACCAAGCGTTTGTTGACTCAGGACTCAGGATGTCTTTCAGAGGAAGCAAATCCTCGGGGTACTCAGCATGACCTCTGCTGAGTCTGGTTAGGAAGGCTTGGGGTTGAGGAGTTTAGTGGTGTAACGGTAGCCCCAGAGTTTGCTGTGGCTTTGGCAAATGTGCAGGGGGCTGGAGTGATTCCCTTTCCCTCCTTTAGGAAAGCCCCTTTCCACTTCACCCCTGCTGGGTGAGCCCCGTCCTGGTGCTCTTCCACGTGACTCTGCAGTGGCAGCCAGCAGCCCTACTGGCTGGCTCTTAAAGAGGCTCTGGTTTGGCCCAGGGCTGAGCAAAGAGAGAAGGCCGTGTGTGCTCTAGCCTCAGGAGGGCTGGGGACAGGGTATGCCAGCACATCCCTGGACTAGCCTACACCCTGTCAGGTTTTCAAAGCATGGAAAAGACCCTAAAAATTAGAAGATTGGGACCCCACATCTTCATTTGACATTTAGCCTGAAGTCCAAGGGACAGTCATGTTTGGCCCCTTAAAATATCAGTGGCTTCCAGTGGAATTACAGATGGGGCCCTGACTTCGAGCTATTGATGTTTTTGTCACATCTACCTTTAACCTCTAGATTGCTAGATAGAACTGTGTGTATGTGGGTGCATGTGGGTGTTGGTGGAGAGGGTTGTCACAGTGGACTGAGTGTTCACCACAGAGAGAACTTGGAGACACAGGGGAGAACAGGAGAGTAAAGTCCCAGACTGCAAGACCCTTACGGTTCAGCTGATAAGCAGACAGTCCCATATGTGTGCAAGAAACCAAGGATGCTTGTATTTCTGTTTGCCAGCAAGGCTGACTCAGGGGGCGGAAGCCCATCAAGTGTGGCTGTCAGAGAAACGGGGGATGGCTCGAGGTGGGAGGGGACTAGCTAGAGGCATGGTAGCTAGAGCTAGCAGAGTTTGACAGAGCCAAATGTTGTCCTTGGAACAAGAACCAAAGGTAACCTAGAAGCCCTCATACCCCATTTCTGAATGCAGACCATGGGGTCAATTAGGGTCTATGTCATGTCAGGCCCAGCAATGGCAGCCACCCACCTCTTTTACCCTCTGTCATTGCATCCCCAGATGGCCAAGCCAAACAATACCTTTGCTGTTCCAGGAAATGTACAAATGCATTTTATGATATTTCAGGTACACATTTAATTTTTATTTAGCATAAATGTGTATGCTATACAGGTAACCCTTAGTACAGAAGAAGGGACATACCTAAATTGGCTAGTGGCATATTCCACCCTCAGGTTCAGGCCAAGTAGAACTGGTTGGGCTTGTGGAGATTGCTAACCTCTTCCCTCAAAGAGGACCCAGGATGGGATCAGGGTGGGATGGGACACGTTAGGCAAGGCTGGGAGGTCACCTGACCCTGTCACATGTGTGATCTTGGGGAAGTACAAACTTTGCTGACTTTTTACCTTCATTTTCAAACTGCATGGGCTCATTTAGCTTCTTGCCAAGATCTTTTCAGCTAATTCTTTTCTTTTTTCTTTAATTAAAAATCCAGAGATTGAATTGCCCTAGAAAATGCAAACATTCAATGGTGTTACCAAATTAGGATTTCTTCTCCTCACTTTCAGAGCTCTTTCCAAGGAATTTTATTTAAAGAAAACAAACATTTAAAGTTGTTGGTTCATCAGTCTGCCTGTTGCCTGTTGCCAGGTGTTGGGAGGCAAACAGCAGTTTGAAGACTATCTGGCTGTTCTTCTGAGCATAGTTGCTGAGGTCAGGAAGACAGAAGGACAGAAGGAGGCACATTCTTGGCTCCTGAGCCTAGAAAAGTGTGCAAGGAGGCCCAGGTGGCTTTTCTGTTGGTTGACGCTTTGCAGTCTTTGGGAAGAGGCAGTGTCTGGTGCTCTAGAAGCAGGGTGTCTCCTGGCCATCGGCTGCCTGGGCAGCCTGGGTCCTGCTGGCTGGCTGCAAGTTTGTCTCAGGTTGTCTGATCTCTTTCCTTTCCGCAGCCCCTGAGAGAGTCCATCCCCACTCCAGTCCCAGGGCCTCTGCCTTTGTATCCCCATGTTCCCCGGGCCTTGAATCCACATGTCCAGCATGTCCTCTCATTTTCCTGGCCCCTAAAGGAAAGCTCACCCCTGAAGCCATCAAGCTGCTCCTTCCTTCAGGTCTTGGAGCTCTAGGAAGACACCCATTCGTTGGTTTGTTTCCCTTTGGCATAATTACATCTCGATTAGTCTGCTTCCTCCACTGCACTGATTAATCCTTGGCTGGGGGCACCTTTCCTCTGTATTATGAGCACTTCTCTCTCAATCTCTCCACCCCTAGGGTATAATTCCAAGGTCCTAAGCTTCCTCTTCCAACTCACAGGATCCTGGGGCTGGCTCTGGAGAGAGTTAAATGGGACATTTAACTCAAAGACAAATCTACTGTAAGGTTGTGATCTGAATCCCGAAATCTACCTGTTCTCATGCAGAGTTCTCAATTCCTGCTTCCTCAATTCCCCTGCCTGGTGTGGCTGCCCTCAGAGGGATAAACACTCACGAGCAGATTTGGGGTCATGCCACGGCCTGCAGTATTTCAGGTAAGTGCAGTGTCGATAGATGAACATTTTCACAAGCACAGCTGCCTTTAGCTGGATGACAACCAGCCCTCATCTCCTTGGCCAGAGGCCCAGGCACACAGGGTTCTCAGTCACTCACTGTGGCTGGCCCACCACTGGGGGTGGGGTCCACCTTGAAGCAGCCTGCACAATCCCATCAGCTTCTCTTCACCTTCTTGCATTCTCCCAGCAAGACCACAGCCCCTCACAAAGAGCTGCCAAAGAACGGTCCAGGGGAAAATTCAGCTGTCTTTATTATCTCCTGTTCTCCAAATGGCTCATGGGAAAGAGATCAGGTCAACTTCATTTTCTCTGAGGAGGAAGACTGCAACCAACACCCTTATTTAACTTAACCTTTCCAGTACCAAGGGCTGCTCACTTGAGCCTGTCTTGAGAACACAGCCTTTGGAGCAAGCAAAGCCTGTTTGCCAACAGTGAGATGTAGGTCCTCTCCTGGGGGCTACAGGCTGCTGCTTCTCAGAAAGAGGCCACACCAAGGGAATGTGAGCAATGGAGAGGAAGCTCAGCCTCTCTCCAGATGCAGGGTCTGGACTGCGGGTTCCAGATAGTGCCCTTGCGCCCCGTGACCTGAGTTGCTGAGAGAGGCCCACGAGCAATCAGCAAGTCACTAGTCTTTATTAGGCACTTAATGTGTGTGGAGGGTTGGCAGAAAGGCTATCGGTAGGGAAGCTAAAATGTCCTGGCCCCTCCTGGGAAGCTTAGAGACCAGCTGGGGAAGTAAGACCAACACAGAGAGCAGTTAGAGTACATAAGGGCCACCAGCTCGCTCTGTGACTCTGGGCAATCCTCTTAACCTTTCAGAGGCTCCGTTAAGTCGTCTGTAAGCTGGGGATAATATTAACAACAGCCAAGGCTGGACCAATCAGATGAATTTTTCGAGGTTCCTTCTAAGACTGATGACTCTGTGAGATCTACACTGTACTTCAAACTTCTTGTTCAAAGGAGTTCGAAGAAGGGTAGCACTTGTGGGCTAAAATGGTCAGAGATTGCTTCCTAGATTGGGAACTCCTTGCAGGTAGGGCCGGGGAGTTTAATCTTTGTATCTCAATCCCTAGTCCACTCCTGGAATTCAGCAGGTGCTCAATAAATGCACCTATCCTGAAGGAGTGCTGGGGAGGGGGAAGAGCTTGGTCTGAATCTTGAAAAAGTAGAATTTGTCCGGTGCCTAGGAGAAGGGAGGGCCTTTTGGGCAGGGGGCAAGGCTGAGGCTGGAAGCCAGGGTAGAAACATGGCATGGATAGTGGCTGCGGGCTGGTGTGCCTTGCTGTTTGTTGACAACTTCTGCACAGCAAAGCATTTAATGTCTGAACTCTTCTCCACGGGCTGCTGACTATAGTCGTCTACGGTGTTTCAGCCCATCTGGCAGAGGGACTCTTGGCCCCATTAACATGCCTTTATCTATATTGGAACAGAGCAAGAACTCAGATGCGGAGTCAAGGACCCTGGCTGGAATGGGGAGCAGCCCAAAGCCCCAGGAGCAGTAGTGCTGAAGCCAACCTTGGCGGGGTTTCAGCCTCGGCAGCAGGTTGCTGAGAGTGTGGGTGGGAATACAGATATTTTGTTCAGGGAAGTGGGAGGAATTTCGAGTACTTTTTGGAAAATAGGATAGGTTAGCTCATTTATTACTCATCCAGTCTTTTAAAGGATAACACAGACTTAATGCTAATCTAAAAGCATTTTCCAACAAAAGCTCTGAAATGTGAGAGGGACATAAGAAATGTCACAAACAGCTCCCTTTCCAGCAAAAGAAGGGTGGGCATGAAGAACCATAGCAGAGTCTTGGGGCTTTCCCTGCAGCCTGGAATGAGAACCCCTTCATGGTCCATGTCTATTTGATTACTGCAGACTCTAGGCTTTCCGTGCACCACTGAGGAAGTAAAATCGAGGGAGAGAAGGATATCTATTTATTGGCTCTGGCTGGCGTCTCCCCTGTCTGTCTCCCAAATGAAGCTATTTGGGCTCACTCCAAACCTTAGGGAATGGACAGAGGCTAGTCTGCTGGGGATGGAAGTTTTGCTGGCTGTCACTCCACTCTCCCAACTTCCCAAAATCCAAAGCAGATGTATTTTCCAACCTTCCTGATCCGGACTCAGATGCTCAAGGTCAAGGGGGTCTCCTCAGTATTATTTCTGGTCTCATGGACACTGGGCAATGGGATGGTAGATTGCTTTTGGGTTCTCCCAGGATTTAATGTGTCACTCAACCAATGCCTGGAACTATGTTAGGCATAGTTGGGAGATAAAGAAAATGCACAAGACACAATTGCTTGCCTCAGGAAGCACATGGAGGTTTAAGATATCAAGATCAACACATTCAAAACAATTAGAAGTAGACTGTGTCAAGGTGGCAATTAAAGGCAACTTTCTTAGAGCTCAGCCATGGCTGGCCTATTTTGGAGACACAACACACACAGTAAGAAACTCAGGAGTGTCTGGGCTGAGAGATTCTTCAGGAGGCCAGAACTGCCTCTAGCAATAAGAACCAAACTCAGAGATGGGAAAACTTCAGGATGCAGGAATCACAAAAATCAGGTGGCTTCTCACCTAGAGATGATTTGCTATCTCCTCCCTCTCCTCCATTAAGAGAATGTTAAATAATAGCCAACATTTATTATGCATCAGGCACTGTTCTAATTGCTTTAACAGAAGTAGGTCAATTGATCCTCTGAATACCAGTGAAGTAGGTACTATTATTAACCCCTATTTCTGGATAAGAAAACTAAGGTACTAGGAGGACCCAGCCACACTGCCAGAACCCAGAATCCAGAGTAAGGTTCCTGATCCCAGGCTCAGCTGCTCCCTGTAGGCCAAGCTGAGGATCTGGCCAGGACTTAGGAGGTGAGAACATAGTAGAGACTGCAGCAGAGATGGTAGCCTGAAGCAGAGATGACCCCTTGGAAGTTCTGGAGGGATGCAGAGATGTCCTTTCCTGGGAAAGTAGCCACGTCAAAGAACTCCAACCCAAGGGCTCTTGGCTGCAGAACCAGCTGTACCCCTCCTCCCCACTCCCTGCTTCAGCTGCTGGGAGTGAGGGAAGCAGCAGAGGATTGCAGCTTCTCCAGGTTTCTTGCTGATGAAATATCTCATCTACATACTTTCCTACTGTTTACACATCATGGTGAGCAGGTGGGCAGACCACAGCCATGCAGATTTTCAGACAGTCCCAGAGATACCAGGACTGGGGCTGGTAGGCAGAGACTGTAACAGCAAAGGACATGTTGGTGGAACTAATGACCTGGTAATTTCCACAAGGGATCACAGAGGGATGCTGGACAGTGTGGCAGAGACTCTGCTTGCTTTGGAAACTTTCAGAAGAGAAAGGAGGAAGTAGGTCTTCCTGGAGGATCCCAAGCTTGAACTGATCATTGCAGAAAGAGTGGAAGTAAGAGGGGCTGGGTGTGAGCCTCCTGGACAGAGACAAGAAGGACTCTGCACAGCCACAGGACCATCCATGCAGGGACCCAGGGAGGCCACACTGAGGATGGGGAGGGGCCAGAGTGGTGGGGTGGAGAGGCCTTCACTGTGAGCTTCAGGAGGGCCTGCTTGTCAGGCTTTGAGAGTCCTCGAAGAGCCTAAGAAGGGAGCTGCTGTGTTCTCCACAAACCCTTATTTTACTTGTTTTGAATAAAACTGAAGCAAAAAAGGAGAGAGAATCCTGATTTTCCTTTTATAAGAGACAAAACTTCCAAAATAGTTCATTTTTGCAGTCCAGTTGCTTTGATAGGAAAATCGTGTGGAGAGGGATATTTAAATGAGATCTATATCTGTGGTGAGAATAGCTCCATTTCCCTGAAATGTTTGCAGTCACAACATTCCATGTCCACAGGCTTGCAAATCTCTCCCAAAGCTCAGCCCACAACCTGCTCTTCTCCACGCTGAAGCTGCGTCTGTCTCCAGAACAAGTAATACTATGTCTTTCTCCAGGCCATGAAAGCACGGTAACATTCCTACATAAAATAGCAGCAGCTAAGGGGCCTTTGTTGAATTAAACACGAGGCAGCAAATTCAGGACTAGATAATGAACACCTACTGTATGGCAGCTACTGGACAATACAAACATGAATAAGACCTTACCCCTTGAAGAGGCTCACAGGGCGGGTGAACCCGTGGGAGACACAGCCCAGGGTGCCCTGGGGGCTGGTAGCATGACAAACTTTTCTAGTTTTGGCTCTGAAAATTCCACATCCCAGGAAAACTGCCCGAAACCTATATCCCCAGTCCCAGTTAAACTGGGGCTATTATTCATCTTCCGAGGGTCTCTGACTATTGGAATCTGTTTCCTCATCTCGTTCCTTGCCTCTATCCCGCGCCTGCAAACAGGCTTTTGAAATAAGCTAGCATTTAACTTCAGATAATAATAATGATTGATAATGAAACTAAAAACAGCAACAGCAATCTATCCTTGATGATGGTTCACCACCCCGGCTGCCTATTAGAATCACCTGGGAGGCTTTTAAAAAAGATCAGCACCCAGGCCCCATCCTAGAACAATTAAACCTGATGTTCTCCAGGTGCTTTCCATGTGCAAGCAGCAGGAGAAACACTGCCTAGGGTTTAGGATGCTGCAGGAGAAGCAGCAGGAAGGGGGCTGCCCAGCCCTGGTGTATTTCCTGGGGTGTTTTCAGCTTCTGAGCCAGACCAGGGCCACTCAAGGATGGTGAGGGCAGACCCGGCAGGTCCTAACACAGATGCTAATTTGGGAAGCAGCCTCTGAGCCGCACCACAGGCACTCCACTGTGTCTGTCCTGTCTTGGGGCGCAGCGGCAGAGGCATGCCCACGCAGCCGGGCTCAGTGCCTCTTCGAGAGGGACCGCTGAGTGCAGCTGTCCTCTCCAGTGGGTCTGGGAACCTACAGGAGTCTCTGCCCACCCATTTCCAGCCCCCTGGCCTTGCTTCAACAAGTCACGTCTGGGCTGTTTTCTAGGCTGCTGCTCCCTGGCGGTTCTGGGTTTCCCATTTGTCACCTCCGTGAGAGAAATTAACAGTTTTGCCAGACCCCATATAAACAGGAAGGCAAGCTGTTAACAAGAGCCTCCTGCCCTGCTGCCAAGCCCAGAGCTCACGTTTCCTTCCTCAGAGCCTGTCAATTGTAAAGAGGAGAAAAGAAAAGAATGGGCTCTCTCTGGGCACTGTATGGGTTCTCTCGCAGCCACTTGAATGCCAGTGTCGGGCTCGCTGACAGCTGGGTCTGCAGCTGGCTGGTTTTGTCTGTTTTTTGAGGGACAGCCAGGGATAGCCACTGATTAAATCAGGAACAAAACATGACTACACTTGTGGCTGTGCACACCAATGCTGCTGAACAGCAGAGAACAATTAATTGCCATGTTGTGGAATGTGTGGATGGGGGCAGGGAGGCAGTTGGCAAATGTAAGAATGTGCAGGAAAATGTCAGGCAAATGCTCGTGTTCATTAGAAGCTGAGGGACAGGGAGCCAGCTCAATGTGTTCCCAGGAC
Source organism: Hylobates moloch (assembly GCF_009828535.3). Classification (NCBI taxonomy): domain Eukaryota; kingdom Metazoa; phylum Chordata; class Mammalia; order Primates; family Hylobatidae; genus Hylobates; species Hylobates moloch. The sequence continues at coordinate 62,383,388 of NW_026652290.1, read as the reverse complement.
CTACCATGGTGTCAGAGCTCTGGTCACTGCGTGCCCAGCAAGCAGCCTTCCCCACAGGGGGTGGTCAGCCCACTGATGTGCTGCAAGGGGGTCATGCTTTGTCAAATAAGATAGGGAGCCCCTCAGCTCTTGGGGTGGCAGTTGTATCCATTTTCTTGAATATAGGGCACAAAAATGCCCATTTTCTATGTATGTGGTTGCAGAGAAAGGCTGGCTCCCTGCAGGTTTGCTGTGGGCTTCACTCTAAGCACTATGCAGCATCTACTGTGATGCTCTGGCAGCTTGCAGCCTGACTTTTATCCAAAAACCAGACAGGGAGGGCATTGGTGGGAGGCAGCAGTCCCTCAGCCTTCCACTACCACCAGGTAAGAAGATGGCTGCTCTTCAGTGATGCAGATTCACAACAGCTTCTGCAGAAAGACAGGAGCGGGAGGCTATGTGGATACAGGCACTCTTCAGCTTATGATGGAGCTACACCCTGATAAACCCATTGTAAGTAAAAAATATTGAAGTAAAAAATGCATCTGATACCCTGATAAACCCATCGTAAAGTTGAAAAATCCTAAGTTGCACCATCATAAATCAGGGACTATCTGTATGTATTTAAGCTAGGGAAGTGAAATGCATTCATATATTAAAAGAGTTGGAAAACAAGAAGAGCAAGAATGGTATCCAAAGGGGTCTGGAATAGCTGTGAGATGGTTTGGGGCCTGGACAAGGGGAATTTAGAAATCGTTGGATGCTTTTTGACATATCTCTATGAATGTTAAAGACTGAAATTCCTTTCTATAAAAGCTTTATTGCTTGCTGAGCTGTGTATTGGACTTCCTGCTGAGACTGAGCCCCACAGGGCCCTGGCATTTATTGGGGTTACAGAAAAATGTTATCTTTCCTATCCTTTGTCCTCTCTGGAGAGTTGAGCCCCAGATAAGGGACGGTGTGCAGGTGGTTTATTTGGAAGTTATTTGGGAGGTGATCCCAGGTGGCAGAAGTGAGGGACTGTGGAGAGAGAGGGAAGGAGGGATAGTCAACATAAGGTGTGTTATTGAGGCCGTTGCTGAGCAACTGCAGCTTAATCCCTCCCAGGACCTTCTCTCACAGCTGGGAGCAGTGGCTCACGCCTGTAATCCCAGCACTTTGGGAGGCTGAGGCGGGAAGATCACCTGAGGTTGGGAGTTAGAGACCAGCCTGGCCAACATAGTGAAACCCCATCTGTACTAAAAATACAAAAATTAGCCTGGCGTAGTGGCAGGCACCTGTAATCCCAGCTGCTTGAGAGGCTGAGGCAGGAGAATGGCTTGAACCCAGGAGGCGGAGGTTGCAGTGAGCCAGGATTGCACCACTGTACTCCAGCCTGGGCGACAGAGTAAGACTCTGTCTCAAAACAAACAAAAAACAAAAAAATCTCTCAGGGTCGTCTATCTGATGGTCAACCAGAAGAGGCATTTATCTGCAGCTCCCACCAGCCCCTGTTCGAGGGTTACACTGGAGCCATTAACTCCTTCACAGTCAGAGCCGTACATATGCGAGTGCTAAGTGGGCTCCCATTAGTGTCCACAGCATTGTAGAAATCCCAAATAGAGAAAGCAAAAGACATGGGCTGGCTCTTAAGGCAAGAGGCTGTCAGGATGAGGCCAGCATGGACTGCAGTTAGAATCAGGGGTGAGGCTGAGGATGGGAGGCAGAACACCAGAGGTATCTGATCTATTGTCACAGAGAATGTGGGCCAGGCCCCTCCCTGACTTGACCCTTGGAATGACTGAGATACAAACACAGGAAGGGTAGGTGGCCTTAGGCCAAGCTGTGGCAGAGAAAAGTTAAGAGCATCTCTACATTCCTTTATCTGCTCTCTCCTACCTTGAGGGGCCGCCTGACCTGTAGACTTTAAGGCACTCATGTAGCGGCAGCTCCTGGAACTCCCACTGCTTCACTGCCTTTCTGCAGGGCTCCCCTGCCCTACTGCCTGGATCCTACAGCCCCCCGGAAGTCCCACCAATTGCCATTAAACCTCCCACTCTTTACTGGGAGGATCTCTACTTACTGCTTCAAGGCAAAAAGATGATTAAACTATCTCACATGGTTGTAATTTGGGCCTAAAATAAATGACTCAAGTGGTAGTATTTCAGGTAGGCAAGTCCAAGGAAGACAGATTTGTAGACAGAGTTGGGAAAAGGGTCAAAGAGCCAATGAGTCTCCCTATCCTGAGAGATGCCTTGACGGAGCCACAACATGAACTCATATTTTCCTGAATCCATCTCACTTCATGTGACAGGATAGAAATGCTTCCTTTCTTAGCCAGTGTTGCTTATAACCAGTTCCCTGCAGCTCAGGGAAGGGAGCAACATGTACTGCTTTGTTGCTTCCTGTATAGAGGAGGCAGGAATGAGGAAGTTCAGAGAACACTGTCCTGAGCAGCTGCCACAGGAGACCCAGCCCAGGCTCTGCGTGCAGAAAGGCACACGGCAAGAAATTCCCATCCTGCACACGTGGGTGTGATGGACACCCTCACTCCTTAAGTTTTGAGGCAACTAGACTGAAAAGGGCTCTTGCTTGATTTAAACAACTGAATTCTTCCTTTTGGCTCAAGCATCTTGTTGCTTCTTGCACTGGCTTTGCCACTGACCTTGGGTAAGTCTGAGCCAATGCTGGACGAATAACAGAAGATGCTGGTCCCATTTATTTCATGTACTATGCTTCTGGTAGGTGGTGGTTAGTGCTGTGGTATTTTTATTTTTCTAGCTTTCTTTATTTTTAAAAAATAATTACAAGATAAGTTTTAAAAAATTATTATTTTGAAGTTTACCATAACTATTAACTCTAGTTCTATCCTAATTTATGCTTCCCTTGAAACAATTTCCAAAGGGTCTTCTTTCCCAAAAGGAAACCCAAAAGGGAGATTGGAGGGAGTTTAGAAAACTTAGATTCTGGGCTTTTAAAAGATTGACATATAATGATTATACATATTTATGGGGTACATAGTGATGTTTTGATACATGTAATGTATAGTGATCAGGGTAATTAGCATATGCATCATCTCAAACGTGTATCATTTCTTTGTGTTGGGAACATTCACTATTCTCCTTCTAGCTGTTTGAAACTATATATTATTGTTAACTATAGTCATTCTGCACTGGTAGAGAACACTAGAACTTAGTCCTCCTATCTAGCTGTAATTTTGCATCCTTTAACAAATCTCTGCTCATCACTGTCTTTCCCCTACCCTTCTCAGCCTCTGGTATCCTTCCTTCCACTTTTTACTTCTATGAGATCAACTTTTTCTTAGCTTCCAATATGAAGGAGGACATGCAGGGAGAGTGTTTAACTTTCTGTGCCTGGCTTATTCACTAAACACAATGTCCTCCAGTTCCATCCATGTTGCTGTGAATGACAGAATTTCATTTTTCTTTTTAGAGCTAACTAGTATTCCTGATGTATATACACCACATTTTCTTTACCCATTCATCTGTTGTTGGACACCTAGGTTGATTCCATATCTTCATATCTTGGCTATTGTGAATAGTGCTGCAATAAACATGGGGGTGCTGATGTCTCTGATATACTGATTTTCTTTCCTTTGTATAAATTCCCAGTAGTGGGGCCGGGCACAGTGGCTGATGCCTGTAATCCCAGCAGTTTGGGAGGCCGAGGCGGGCAGATTGCTTGAGCCCAGGAGTTCGAGACCAGCCTGGGCAACATGGCAAAACCCCATCTCTACAAAAAATAAAAAAAAATTAGCCATGTGTGGTGGCACATGCCTATAATCCCAGCTACTTGGGAAGCTGAGGTAGGAGTATCGCTTGAGCACAGGCTGTTGAGGCTGCAGTGAGCTGAGGTCATGCCACTGCACTCCACCCTGAGTGAGTGACAGAGTGAGACCCTGTCTCAAAAAAAAAAAAAAGATAAATTTCCAGTAATGGGATGGGATTGCTGGATCATATGATAGTTCTATTTGTAGTTTTTTGAGGAATCGCCATACTATTCTGCATAGTGGTTTTATTAGTTTACCCACTGACAGTATGTAAGGGTTCTCTTTTCTCTGCATCTTTGCCAGCATTTGCTATTTTTGGTCTTTTTGATAATAGCCACCCTAACTGGAGTGAGATGATACCTCATTGTGGTTTTGATTTTTATTTCTCTGATGATTAGTGACGTTGAACATTTTTTTCATGTCTTTGTTGGCTATTTGTAAGTCTTCTTTTGAGAAATGTCTACTCAGATCATTTGCCCATTTTTTAATCAAAAAAATTTTTTTTTTTTTGCCGTTGAGATATTTGAGTTTCTTGTGTATTCTGGATATTAATCCTCCTCCATTGTGAATAGTTTGGAAATAGTTTCTCCCATTCTGTAGGTTGTCCTTTCATTCTGTCATTTTCTTTGCTGTATGGAAGCCTTTTCAACTTGATGTGATCCCATTTGTTAATTTTTGCTTTGGTTATCTGTTCTTTTTGAGGTTTTACTTAAGAAATCTTTGCCCAGATCAATGTTCTAAGTTGTTTCCCCTATGTTTTCTTCTAGTAGTTTTATAGTTTCAGGTTTTAGATTTAGGTCTCAGATCCACTTTTTGATTAAGGGTGAGATGTAGGCATCTAGTTTCATTCTTCTGCATATGGATATCTGGTTTTACCACCACCTTTTATTGCAAAGACTGTCCTTTCCCCAGTAAGTGTTCTTGGCCCCTTTGTAAAAAAATCTACTGGCTGTAGATACATGGACTCATTTCTAGGTTCTCTATTCTGTCCCATGGGTCTATGTGTCTGTTTTTATGCCAATACCATTCTGTTTTGGTTACTACAGCTTTGAATATTTGCAGGACTGGTAGTAGTATGCTTCCAGCTTTGTTCTTTTTGTTGAGGATTACTTTTCCCTGAGGAGGCTATTCAGGGTTTTTTGTGGCTCCATACAAATTGTAAGATTTTTTTTTTTTTACATTTCTGTGGAGTATGTCATTGGTATTTTGATAGGGATTGCATTGAATCTGTAGGTTGCCTGGAGTAGTATGGTCATTTTAACAATATTAATTCCAATATTCTTCTAAACCATGATCATGAGATGTCTTTTGATTTTTTATTTTTTGTATTCTCTTCAATTTATTTCATCAGTTTTGTAGTTTTCCCTGTAGAAGTCTTTTGCCTCCTTGGTTACTTTATTCCCAGGTTTTGTGTTTTTTTGTTGTTGTTTTTTGTTTTGTAACTGTTGTAAATGGATTGCCTTCCTGATTTCTTTTTCAGCTTGTTCATTGCATATAGAAACACTACTGATTTTTGTATACTTATTTTGTACCCTGCAACTTTACTGAATTATTTCATCAGTTCTGAGAGGTTTTTGGTAGAGTCTACAGGTTTTTCTATATGTAAGATCACCTTGTCTGCAACTGACTTCCTCCTCTCTAATTTGGATGCCCTTAATTTTTTTTTTCTCTTGACTGATTGCTCGGCTAGGACTTCCAGTACTATGTTGAATAAGAGTGGTGAGAGTAGGCATCCTTGTCTTGTTCTAGTTCTTAGAGAAAAAGCTTGCAGCTATTCCCAGTTCAATATAATGTTAGCTGTGGGTTTGTCACACATGGCCTTTATTGTGTTGAGGCACTTTCCTTCTATACATAAGTTACTGAGAGTTTTTGTCATGAAGGGATGGGTCTGGTTTTATTAGTCAGAGTCTAATGAGAAAAACAGAACTCCTTAAAGGTGTGTGTGTGTGTGTGTGTGTGTGTGTGTAAAGGGAGAGCAATTTAACCTTCTACAATTATGGGAGCTGGTTAAGGAGTCTGCGAGGCTATCGTCTTTGTGTCTAATGATGGAGTTTGAAGTCCTTGGAAAAGATAGTTGGCAAGTGCAGGTGAGAAAAAGGACAAGCTGGAACCTACAAGCATAAAGTGGAACCTATGAGGAAGGATAGAAATCAGTGTCAGTTCCACCACTGCTGACTGGATTGTTTGTGTGTCCTTCAAGAGAAGCTGGCACCCTCTGTCATGGAATTAAACACACATTTAGCCTGGAAGTTGGAGATGCTGAAGAAGGATCCAGGGGAAAGTAGAACTGCTGTAGACTTGACCACTACTCCTTACCAACAAAGTGAACCAGCGGATAAAGGATAACCTTTGTGAGTGACAAAATGGCTGCTGCTTAACTTCCAAATCTCACACATGAGTTTCTCTATTGGCACAGCCTAACCAGAAACATATAAGAAGGGGAATTCTGTGAAATGTAGTTCAGCATAGCCAAGCTGACATATTACAAAGCCACCACATGTCCTAAACAAAATAATAGTAAATTATTGTTTGGCAAAATATTAGCTACCATCACTTGAGTAGTGTTCCAGATGCCTTTATATAAGTTATTTAATCTCATCCTCATCCTGTGAGAAAAGTATTCTATCCCTGTTTGACAGGTGAGGAAATGGAGACTGAGAAGTTGTAGTGAGCATGTTGTTATGGACCATCTGGAACCCAAAACCCCTCTCCTGTGGGGAACTCATCCTGTGCAGTTTAAATTATTCAGTCTACCCTTAGTCAGAGGGATGAACATGTATCCAGTCTTGGTCAGTCAGAACATCTTATCCTGTTGGTCACAATGAATGGTCCATCGATAGGCCTTGACCCAGGCTGGGTCCAACAGAAACTTTCCTAGAGCTTTTCTACCAGGGAAGATGTGATCGTTTTCTCCTGAAAGTTGTGAGGTAAGTCTGGGGCTTCTGGTGGTCACCATTCTCAACATGCAGAGCACGCTCATCTGAAGGGTAGAAAAAAAAAGATCATTTGGGCCCCTTGATGCAGCCATGCCTGAAGTTTTCTGTGCTCTTGAATCACCCAGGTTGCATAAGCCTATAAACTTTATATTTGCTGAAGCTAGTTTGGGTTGGAGTTTCGTCAGTTGCTAAAAAGACACTAATAAACAAATTGGTATCAGAAGAGGAGTATTGTAAGGGATCCTAAAATGTAGATTCCTTATGCATGGGGAGCAGACCCCTTGGGTTTTCCAAGTACCTAAACCAATCAACTTTCAATTCTTCTGAAGAAAATGTAACTTGAAATCAAGAGAGTTATGTCTAATACGAAGGTTAAGTGACTTGCCCAAGGTTACCCAGCTAGTTAAGAGGAAGTACTGGAACTCAAATCCAGGGCTGTCTGATTCCAAAGTGTAGGCTCTTAACCGCTGCATCATGCCATAACCATGCTAATTTAGTCAGCACATCTGGGCTTACAGCAGGCTCTGTCTCTGGAGCTTCTCAATAAAGATGGAAAAAGCTGCTTGAAGGAAAGTTTGAGGGGAGCTTTTCTAATTCCCTTTGGAAACAAAGGAAATTGTGGGGTGAAGCAAAAGTGGCTAGATTTTGAGGTCAAGAGCGAAGGCTTTGTTTTGGGATTACAGGCTCCGTAGGAAAAGGCAAGCAAAGCAAAAACCTCTGGGATTCATGCAGCGGTCCTTCCTTATTTGTGCCTATCATTTGCATCCTCCATATATAGGACTTGAACAGACAAAGCAAATAGATGATTAAGGCGAAGTTCATTCTAGTCAGTCCCCCAAATCCTAAACCCTAGATGTTAAGTTGCTACCTTATTTTTATGTATTTCCCAGGATACATATATATATATTTTCAGACATGTTCACTCTTGTCACCCAGGCTGGAATGCAATGGCAGGATCACGGCTCACTGCAACCTCTGCCTCCTGAGTTCAAGTAATTTTCCTGCCTCAGCCTCCCGAGTAGCTGGGATTACAGGCACATGCCACCGCACCCGGCTAATTTTTGTATTTTTAGGAGAGACGAGAGTTTCACCATGTTAGCCAGGCTGGTCTTGATCTCCTGACCTCAGATGATCCACCTGCCTCCGCCTCCCAAAGCACTGGGATTACAGGCGTGAGCCACCACACCCAGCCTACGATACAGATTTGAAAGTGTTCCTTCCCATTCCAGCATCCAGTCACCTCACAAGGAAAGGAGAGTTTCTCTATGACTGAGTTAAAATTTCCTGCCTTAGCTCTTCAAACAAGTGGAAAACATCTGGTCTTCACTCAACAGTTATCACCATTTTAAAGCCTAAAGCCACTCTTCACCATTTTCCCTTCAAAGCTTAAGAAAGTTAATTACACTTTTATTGCATTTTTCAAAGTTTCGTTTCCCAGTGATTTGGTTGGTGTCTTTCCAGACCATCTGCAGGGCCCTCTTTCTCTAGAGCAGCATCATCCATTAGAACTTTCTGCAATGGTGGGAATCTATATCTGTGCTTTCCCGTTCCGGGGGTTAGGGGATGTTCCCATTGAACAGTTGGGATGCATATGAGCCTCCTGCCATTTTTAGCATGGGCCCCTTCTCAGGGCTCCTGGAAGCAGCTCCGATTCCGGCTATGCCACACTCTGGTTGGCTGCCATGTTCCTGCTGGACCTACTGTCTTGCTGTCTTTCTCTTATCAACCACTATGAGCCACAGGTGACTGCTGAGCATTTGAAATGTGGTGTGTGTGACCAAGGAACTGAATTTAAACTTTTATTTACATTTAATTAATTTTTAAATTAAAAATAGTCACATGGAGCTGGCAGCTAACTTCCCCAATTACCTGCAGTGCACCCATGTTCTGGTCTTGTTTCTAGCCTCCCAAGGATTATCCTTGCTCTTCTAAGACCTGCTGACTTTCATTCAGTTTGTGGCCCACTAAGACCCTTTACGTTATGTAAACTCTTCATGGTTTCCAGCTTCTATTTGAGGGTTTTGATATGTTCTCATGGCTTCAAGTCTGTATTTGTCACTACTGAAATCCTGTTTTTACTCCTGTATTCCATATTGTTTGGAATAGTTCAGCTTTGACCAAAATGGATGGTCATACTATAGAGTGAGCTGGTGGAGAATTACATAAAAATTCCTCAGACAAGCAGAATGAGATATAAATGAAGAGCAGTCACGGCTTTCCCAACTAATTCATAATTTTTTTTTTTTTGAGACAGGGTTTCACCTGTCACCCAGGCTGGAGTGCAATGGCATGATCTCAGCTTACTGCAACCTCCGCCTCCCAGGCTCAAGCAATCCTCCCACCCTAGCCTCCTGAGTAGCTGGGACTACAGGTGTGTGTCACCACGCCCGGCTAATGTTTTTGGTATTTTTTGTAGAAATGGGGTTTCACCATGTTGCCCAGGCTGGTCTTGAACTCCTGGCTCAAGTGATCCTCCTGCCTTGGCCTCCCAAAGTGCTAGGATTATAGGCATAAGCCACCACGCCCGGCTTGATTCATAATTTCTATTGCATCAGAGGATGCCACTGCTGGAAAAGTGGGGAAATGATAACATTGATTAGACTTCTACATTCCCTTAATTCTTCCCCACTTCTTTCTCCCGAAAACCTACCTCCCTGATTGTCCTGCTTGTATATGTATTATCTTACTCTAGTCTTTGGAAATATTATCTCAAACTGGCCTTTCTAATTCTCAGAGGAGATGATAAAACTTCAACAAAAATATTCATGAAATGGAAGTAGCTCAAAAGGCCTAATAATGAATATATTTTCCACCATGACTTTGCCCTTTTATAGTCTTATTGGCCTGTGCTTTTGACCTTGCTTCATACAACGGAAGAGTGGGACACAGCTTTTAATATAAGATATGGGTTCTAAGACCCAAGAGATCAGGAAGTATACCTTTAATTTGATTAACGCAATGTATCCTTTTAGCAGTTTTACCGCTCAAAGTTAGTAAAATGTGAAAACCTACTGAAAGTTGATTTTGGAGACACCGACAAAAGACAACTGGTTATTTGCTGTCATTCTCTGGCACCGCTGAATTATGTTTGTCTCATGTTCAGTGTCTGCCCCAATCAGTGAATGGTGCTCCTGAGCAGCCCCAAGAATCCTAGTCCCTCCCCTCTTGTACAGAGCCAGTGCCTGTGTCATTTCAAGAAGATTTGCATGGAATTGACCTTACAAAGTGAATGTTTAATTTTAAAAGCTGTGCTTTTTTTCCCCCCTATTTCCATTTTAGTAAGCAGACCAGATGCTTTGCCAAATTTACCCTCAGCTAATTGCATAGTTCAATGTCCTGAAATGTGCCCTTGTTTGCTTAAAACCTGCTGATTTGCAAAAGAAATCATTCCAGGAATGTGGGTCAGAGTGGACGCTCCTGTGGAAGCTGAATTGACCAGGAAAGAGTGGTTCAGGCCTGGCTGGGGTGCCGGGTGCCTGTAAATCTGCAGGAATAGGGGACCCTCCAGGGCAGGATTTTCATTCTAATGATAAGGCTGCTGGAGGTGAGGGAGAACTGGGGCCTGAAGATGTGGACAAAAATCAGTTTGGCTCTGATCCACCTTTGGAATTCCCCTCAAGCTTTATATCTTGAGCAGGCTTTGGGTCAAGACTGAAATAGAATGTTAATGCACAGCCAGAGGAAAATAATTTTAAAATCTGGCATTTGCTCTGCCTCTGTCCCTGGAGGCCCTCTGATGAGATGTATGTGAAGTAGGAATGATCTTCCAGCAAGAATAGAATAAGAATGAAGTTGCTCAGTTACTTTTCCCTGTTTGTGAATCTGGAAACTGGCTCACAGAGGTGTTCCTGGGCATTTGGCCCTAGGGGATTTGGTAGACTCTTGGCTACCTCCAACTCCTGCTAACAGGGAAATTAGTTTGGAGAAGCCTGGAGGAGACTGAAAATAGAGGGAATGAAAAGAGACAAAGTAGATGCTGTTCTAGTGGAAGGGACAGGATGCAAGGATCATCTGCCTACTTTGGTAACAGTGGTGGTGTTCCCACTGAATATATGGGACAGATCTGAGCTTCCTGTCATTTTTAGTATGGGCCCTTACTCAGGTATCCCAGGGACAGCTCCAATCCCAGCTACATCACTCTCGTGTTGGCTGCTGTGCTCTTGGCGGACCTGCTGTCTTTCTCTTGGTGGATGCGCTTTGCTGACCTACAAGGCAGACACTGGGGGGTGAAGGGGGTGATGTGGGGTAGGGGAGCTGCTCACTGTATTTCACTCAGCTCTCAGAATCCATCTAGAACTTGTTTCAGTCCTTGGAAGTTCAATCATCTTAATAATTGTGTTAGTTTCCAATGGCTATGTAACAAATTACCACAAACTTAGTGGCTTAAAACCATGCATATTTATTATCCTATAGTCCTGGAGGTCAGAAGAACAAAATGGATCTTACTGGTCTATAATCAAGGTGACAGCAGGGCTGTGCATCTTTCTGGAGGCTCAAGGAGAATCCATTTTCTTACCTTTTGCCACCACATTCCTTGTTTCATGGCCTGTTCCTTCTTCAAAGCCAGTCATGGCTGGTCAGGCCTTTCTCACATCACATCACTCTGACATTCATTCTTCTGCCTCCCTCTTCCTCATTTCAGTTCTCTTGTGATTGCATCGGATAATCCAAGATACTGTCCTTATTTTAAAGTCAGCTGAATGGCAAGCTCAGTTCCACCTGCAAACTGGATTCCCTTTTGCATGTAACCTAACATATTCACAGTTTCTAGGCATTAGGATGTAGACATCTCTGGGGGATCATTATTCTGCCCACCATGATAATAAGCCCTCACTTTTTTTAAAGCCGTTTTAAAGACGTCATTTGACCCTAAAAATGCCTGTGAAACAGGTGAATGGGTGGGATTATCTCCTTTAATGGATAAAGAAGCTAAAGTATGAGTCAAAAAAATTAAAATAAAAAAATAAAACTTGCACGGGCCCCACTCCAAGTTTACTTTGTTTGTTTGTTCGAGATGAAGTCTCGCTCTGTCGCCCAGGCTGGAGTGCAGTGGTGTGATCTCGGCTCACTGCAACCTCCACCTCCTGGGTTCAAGCAATCCTCCTGCCTCAGCCTCTGAGTAGCTGAGATTACAGGCTCATGCCACACACCCGGCTAATTTTTGTATTTTTAGTAGAGACGGAGGTTTCACCATGTTGGCCAGGCTGGTCTCGAACTCCTGACCTGAGGTGATCCGCCTGCCTCGATCTCCCAAAGTGCTGGGATTACAGGTGTGAGCCACCATTCCTAGCCCAAGTTTACTTTGAAATAGAGGGTGGAACAGAGTTAAGCTATGGGCCATGGTGTTCAGTTTATTTCGAGGCTATTGCTCTAGATGACAATGCCTATCAAAGAGGAGGGGTGTGGGGAAAGTATGACTTTGTATGGCCAGCTGTCAGACCTGGATTCAGATTTTATGTTCACACAAACTTGACCTACCTTTGGAATTCCTCTCAAGCTTTGTCATTTCCTCTTCTTGAGTCTGTGAGTCCTTGTTTTTGCCTTCCTGGGTGGCTTTGACAGTGATCAATATGATAATTTTAACACAGACAGCTACTATAGATAGGTATGACCCAAATGCAGAGTTACTTATATTTATTAAAATGAATGTCATAGAAAGATGCCGAATGGAGAATAAAAACCATGGCCCTGATATTGACATTGTTGAATTTTCCATGAAGGAGGAGTAGACAATTTGTAACAAGCAAGCAATATGTGGACAAACTTTTTTTTTTAAATAAAGGATGAGTTTTGAAAAAAAAAAAAACCTTAGAGAACCTATGATACTTAGGACAATCCTAAAAGCAACTAATAAAGAGGAATTCTGACAGCCATTATGACTGCCATCCAAACATATAGGACCCAACTATGTGGTTCTCCCAATAAGCTTAATTCCCTCTGCAACTCGACTAGGAAGCTTAGGAATTGGATCTTGAATCTACGGAAATAAAGGAATAAAGAAACAAAAATCTCCAACCTACAAAGAGGCTGGATTTAAAAGGTTTACACTGAGCTGCTGTTTGCTAGCACTTCCTCTCTGTTTTATTCTATTTTTTTTTTTTTTTGGAGTAGAATTAAAAACTTCTCCAACCTGAGCACAACTTCTCTGCTTAGGGGTCAGATTTAAAAAAAAAAGCAAAACAAGACACACACGGGAATACCCTATTGGGGTACTTGATTGACTTTTAGTCAGTAATACAGGGACGTAGGCTTTTAAGCCAGGAATTAAACTTGAAAACAATGATGGCTTCCATGGACACCCTTACCAGGTGACTCAAGGTTGGCAGCACACATCACATATATCCCCTCAGGTTTGAAAATGATAAATGTATCCTGGAGTGGCCCAGCATTTCAGAAAGCAATTATAATAAAATATTCCTAGGGTGTGTTTTCCCTGAGGATGAGTGATGACTTTGACTCTTCATCTTCTAACCCCAAAGCATTGCTGTCTCAAATAGTCAAAATGACAAGGGAAGGAATGTTTTCGTTGGAGAGTCCCAAAGCTGTTTCCAGCACATTTTTCCATTTGCCTGACTGCTCTTGGCCCTGAATGGAGTCGAAGGTGGAGTTCTTTCTACTGAAATCATAACAGTCTCTTTATTGGCATGTGTGCATTCAGATATGCTCTTGGTATTGCTCATGTTATTAGCTGCAGCTGGGTTTGCTGTGAGTGAATTGCTTTTGTCTTTAGTTAGGATCACATGTTGACTCATGACTGCCTGTATCCTGTGATTGGAGTAGGCATTTTAGTGAGGGGCTTAATTATTCTTGTATTTTTGTTGTGTCTTTTTCACTCTTCAATCCATATGCTTATTTGGGCTTGCTTGCAAAAGGAAGAAATATTTGGTTCATTCCATTTTATGCAATAAAGGCAAGAGCTTACTGGGGGCTTGGGAGCTGTTTTTATAACATAGGGGGCTGTTTTCATGACCTAGCAGACTGAAGTTTTCAAAATAAATTTGGCAAGCCTTAGGCGTTACTAAAATGTTGTGAGATAAGGAGTGCACTTGTGCCCCACTTTAAACTCTGTTAAAAAATTTTTTTTAAATCAAATCAAAAATAAAACAAAAACCTTGCATCAAAGTGTTAATAGGTAAGCCTGTACATTTGAGCTCCACAGTCTTTACATATATTAAATCAAGAATCAGTCAGCTGGGCATGGTGGTGCAGGCCTGTAATCGCAGCAATTTGGGAGGTCGAGGTGGGTAGATCACTTGAGGTTAGAAGTTCAAGACTAGCCTAGCCAACACAGTGAAACCCTGTCTCCAGTAAAAATACAAAAAATGAGCTGGGCGTGGTAGTACTTGCCTGTAATCTCAGCTACTCAGGAGGCTGAGGCACAAGAATCACTTGAACCTGGGAGGCAGAGGTTGCAGTGAGCTGAGACGGCGCCACTGCACTCCAGCCTGGGTGACAGAGAAAGATTCTATCTCAAAAGAAAGAAAAATAATCAGTGAGTTCCTTATTATTTCTGTAGGACCAAAAATTGATTTCAGAAAACTAAAGTCTGATATATGTGTGTATTATTATTATTATTATTTTGCAGGGTCTCGTTTTGTCACCCAGGCTGCAGTGCAGTGGCACAATCCTGGCTGACCGCAGCCTCAACCACCCAGGCTCAAGAGATCCTCCCACCTAAACCTCCCGAATAGCTGCAACTACCAGCATGAGCCACCATGACTGGTTAATTTTTTTATTTTTTGTAGACACAGGGTCTCACTATGTTGCCAGGCTGGTCTCTAACTCCTGAAGTCAGGAGATCTTTTCACTTTGGCCTCCCAAAGTGCTGGGATTACAGGCGTGAGCAACAAGTCTGATATCTTTTAAAGCCTTATTATAAATACTGAAGTATAAATATGGTAATTTCTCATATTTCAAAGCTTAAAATTTTAAAACACTTTGGATCATAGATTCAGAGGGCTGTGAAGGAGTCAAGAAGTTATGAGTTTGTGGCAATGGTCTTCTTATTTTTTAATTTTAATAAACAGGCCCCTTACTAGAGAAACAGAAAAGTATGTGGGTACCTTAACTGGTATAGAGCGAACAGAGATTCAAATGGCGTGGTGGCTCACGCCTGTAATCCTGGCACTTTGGGAGGCCAAGATAGGCGGATCACCTGAGGCCAGGAGTTTGAGACCAGCCTGATCCACATGGTGAGACCCTGTCTGTACTAAAAATGCAAAAAAATTAGCTGGGCACGGTGGCATGCACCTGTAATCCCAGCTACTAGGGAGGCTGAGGCAGGAGAATTGCTTGTACCCAGGAGGCGGAGGTTGCAGTGAGCTGAGATGGCACCACTGCACTCCAGCCTGGGCAACAGAGCCAGACTCCATCTCAAAAAAAAGCCTCTTCAGTGCAGGAACAGTATCTTACTCATCACAGAATCCTGTACCTGCCACGCAATAGAACCTCAATTAGCTGGGCATGCTGGAGTGTGCCTATAGTCCCAGCCATTCGGGAGGCTGAGGCGGGAGGATCATGTGAGCCCGGGAGTTCTGGGGCTGTAGTGCACTATGACGATCTGGTGTCCACACTAAGTTCGGCATCAGTATGTTGACCTTCTGGGAGTGGGAGACCACCAGGTTGCCTAAGGAGAGGTGAACCAGTTGGAAATGGAGCAGGTCAAAAACTCCCATGCTGATCAGCAGTGGGATCACACTGCACTCCAGCCCAGGCAACATAGACTCTGTCTCTATTTAAAAAACAAACAAACAAACAAACAACAACAACAACAAAAAACCCTCAATTAATTTGTAGAACTGAGCTGTGTAGGAAAGCTTTGGAATTAGACATGCCTCAATTTGAATCCCAATTCTGCCCATTACCAGCTAGGTGATGTTGGTTAACTTATTAGAATACTCTGTTTTTCTCATTTTCAAAATGGGAAATGGTATTATAATTATAATGTTAATATAATATGCAAGTGTTATAATACCTTAGAGGAGTAAATAAGATAGCACATGAAAGCACTTAGCATTTCACAAGGACCTACTTCAGCAAATGACAGTCTTTTAAATTAGTCTACCAAAGGGTTTTCCCATTTAAAAAAATTAATCAAATATACATCTCTTTAACTGTCAGTCAGCTTTGACTGACGTGAAATGACTGAGGATAATGCTCTGAGTTAGTGAAATTCCAACCAAAGGCAAAAAAAAAAACAAAAACAAACAAACAAACAAAAACCAAAAACCAGACTTTTTAGTTTGCTTGCTGAGCCTTTCTATAGGTAAACATATTATTAGATTTTTAAAAAACAATGAGAATAGTTTCTGGACCCTTTTTTTGCCACTTTCCTTGGCCCCTAGAAGTCAGAGGGCCCAAGGCTGAGCAATGTTTCTGCTTTGGCTTCTAGATTGGACAGGTCTAAATCAACCTAAATATATCTTTGGAGCATGTGTTTAGAGAGAGGGAGCACTGCAGAGTGAAAAAGCATGATCTTTGGAGCCAGACAAGGTTAGGTCTAAATCCTGTCTTCTGTTTACTTGCTGTGTGACCCTGAGCAAGTTCCTTAACGTCTCCTGAGTTTTAGTTTTAGCTTCTGTAAAATGGGAATAAGATCTGCCTTACAGAGTTGTCATGAGAATTGAATGAGATATTGATAAAGTCCCAGCACACCGCCTGGCACATTGCAGGCATCCAATTAAATGGCGGTTGTTATTTGCATGAGTTTTGGGGATCCAGCAAAATTTGAGCATTTATCTTAATATAAAAGTGGTTATTGGTTTTAAGATTAGGATTCTTTTTCATGCCACAAAGATTCAAATATGACTAATGTGGCGTTTCTATTTTGTAGAAAATTTATGAAAAAAGCTACTATGTATTAAGAACAGGAGGCAGGAGCTCTGAGTTCTAACAGCTTGCTTATTCCTTCATCTGTGCATTCAGTCAACATTACTAAGTGCATAAGCACTGTCATATGCACTGGAGATATCATGAATAAGAGTGGTCCCTGTCCCCAAGATGCTCAGTGACTGTAGGACTGTAGAAGGAACAAATATTCAGAATTCCATAGAAGATATGATAGTTGAGCCAGGCATTAAAAAATAAGTAGAGTTTCACCACATAGATAAGATTACTACTTCAGGCAGACCAGAGCAGTTTGGAGGGAAAGTCTGCAGGTAAAACCCAGAATGGTGCACTGGAAGAACTGCAGCTTGAAGGAGTGGGGAAGAGCAAGATGAGGTCAGGCAGGTGGAAAGAGGCCTTGTATGCCAGGCTAGGGAGTTTGGGTGTTATCCTGCAGGAAATGAGAGTCCTTTGTTTGTTTTGTTTTTGATACAGGGTCTTACTCTTGCCCAGGTTGGAGTGCAGTGGCGTGATCACAGCTCACTGTAGTGTCAACTTCCTGGGCTCAAGCAATCCTTCCACCTCAGCCTCCTGAGTGGCTGGGACTACGAGCACAAACCATGCCTAGCTATTTTTTTCTATTTTTTGTAGAGACAGGGCATCACTATGTTGCCCAGGCTGGTCTCAAACTCCTGGGCTCAAGCAATGCTCCTGCCTTGGCCTCGCAAAGTGCTAAGATTACAGACATGAGCCACGATGCCCAGCCTGGAAATAGAGTCTTAACAAATTTTAAGGAGGGTAGTGTCACGATTAGATTTGATTTTAGATTTCCTGATAAATACAATCATAGGGCTGGTACGGTAAAGTTGAGACATTACTACTACAACATGAAAGAGTACAGTGAGATTGCTACCCTACATGATCTAGTCATTATATTTCTATTAATATATTTCTATTAATATATGCTTATCGTCTCCTAGGACCATCCAGATGTTTTTCCTTGAAAAATAGCACAGAATTATGTACTAGTGAACTTTTTGAAAAGTACATGTTGGAGAAGGGTGTGTGTGTGCGTGTGTAAAATGTATTTGGATCTGGCATTTCAGCTTCTTAGGAGATTCTTTTGAAATGTGATTGTATCATCAATCAAATTAGCTCTCCCTCTCAGCTTTCTATCATTTTCAAATGTGGCAACAATGACTTATAATGCTGTTTAAATATAGATAGACCATTCATCGCCTACAGCATGAAGTTCAAACTCTTTATAATAATCTATTATTTAAAAGACTGATAACTTCCGACGCCAGTCTTTTCAGCTCATCTCAACCCCTTCTCTTCTACACACCTTATATTTTAATGACACAAAACTACTTTTGGTTCTGTTCAGGCCTTATATTTTTAAATGTCTATATCTTTACCCATGCTGTTCCATCTGTTGAAAGCCTATCCTACCCTCTAGGCAGGATTCATCACCTATTTTCATCTTTTACATAGCTATATTACAATATTATCATAAGGAATTGTGGTTACCTTAAATTTGTCTCCTCTGCTAGATGGCTGGAAGGGCAAGGACTTAAATCTTATTTATCTTTTTCGTCCTGGAATGTCAAAGCATAGTGGATGACATGTTGTTGTAGCTAGCTAAATTGTTGACTTTGCAGAACAAAATCATAGCGTACTGAAAATACAGAGCATATCTTCTGCTGCTCTGCTTTGTAAAGTACTGAACAATCAACAGTTAAATCTCCAGCCTTCTTTAGCAAGGGCTTATTGACCACTGGGAGCAATAGTTTTTAGGATAGCAAAAATTTTGACTCTTAATAAGCTCTCATTCTTTTTAGGAAAACTATTGAAGCAAAGTCCTAAAACTTCTACTTTCTCTAGTGGTCATTTTAGTATTTCTAGGTATTAATGAATCAAGCATTTAAAAATAATTTTTAAATGTGCATATAACTTTAATATCAAATATTCTTCTCTTTTAGGCTATAATATTGAGCAGTGTCTCTAATGTGCTTTGAATTAGAATATAAATAACTCAAGATCAGGAACTAAAAACCTTTAAAAATGAATCAATAATACTTTTCTACCAGCCAAATATAGTGCTATTAGAGTTCTGAAAAATTAAAGACAAAGCCATTCTTGGTTGATTATTGTTTTTAAAAGTCTACATTTTTGGCCGGGCGTGGTGGCTCACGCCTGTAATCCTAGCACTTTGGGAGGCCAAGGCAGGTGGATCACGAGGTCAGGAGATCGAGACCATCCTGGCTAACACGGTGAAACCCCGTCTCTACTAAAAATACAGAAAAAAAAAAAAAAGTTAACCGGGTGTGGTGGCGGGCGCCTGTAGTCCCAGCTACTGGGAGGCTGAGGCAAGAGAATGGCATGAACCTGGGGGGCAGAGCTTGAAGTGAGCCGAGATCGCGCCACTGCACTCCAGCCTGGGTGACACAGTGAGACTCCGTCTCAAAAAAAAAAAAAAAAGTCTACATTTTTAATGTAGCTGAGTGCTTAACACTTAGGTCTGTGGAACAATATATACATTGTGATTGTACACCTTACTAGATTAAAAAGCTCTTTTCAGACAAGAATGTTCAGCTGTGGAGTATGTTTAGATAATGCATGTTGATAAGATAAATTTCCAAATGCCTTTGGCTTTTCATAGAATATATGTTCCATGCTGTCCTGCAATTTGTATCTTGTTTTCAGGAGTTCCAGCCTGTCTTGACTTGGGTTAAGATGATGACACACTGATGCCTAGCCTCACTTTCAGAAAGATGTAAATCTGTCAGAATACATTTAAATGTTGAGGTTAAACTTATATTTAAACACATTTTTCTAGGGCTTGAATATTTTTAAGTGCGTAAACACTGGGGAAAAAAGATTTTTAGAATGATTCTTAGAATAGCCTCGTTAACTATTTCGTTTTGCTTTTTGATTTAAAACCCCCAAATTAACAGTCTCTTAAAACTAGAATAAAGATATATACCCATAACAAGTTAGTGTTAATTACACTCACAAAATACAGTAGTTCAGTCTCCTGATAAATCTTTTCTATGACCAAAATCTAACATATTACATGCTAACGAATTTACAGGGTAAACTCTTCTGTTTGCCGCTTTGTTTTCTGCCTCCATGCCTATTTTGCTATGCAAAAGCTTTATGTCAATTTACTTTTTGAGCCGTTTAAGACCAAACGAAATTATTCCTTCAGCACATTTTAAACAATCCCTTAAAGACCTCTTTTTCTTGGCTATGTTTCCAATCTTGGCTTATCACTATAATATTTCATGCTCCATGCTTCTGAAAAAATTCAATATTCAAGAACAAAGTAATCCAGAGCTTTACTTCATTTCAGTCTTTTTATGTCCTAGGGCTGTCCCAACTCAATGACCCAGTTTTTATTGTGTCACATCTCACTGTCTGTTGCTGACTGAGACCAGCTTGCCTAATCCTTTTCCCGTCCCTTATCAGTTTTCCCTTAATTCAAAAATCTTTTTTTTATTCTTTCGAGTTCTCCTTTCACAGCTTTAAGATCTTTTTTCTTTCTCTTGAGACAGTATTCCTGTGGTAACTACTCAGAAATACAAAAACAAATGGGTAACTAAAGTCCACAAATCTGTCCTTGTCAAGATTTTCACTGTTCTATTTTTAGAATCGTGCGTGGTGAATAGTAGAAAGTGGATGTTATAATTTGGCAATATGCCCTTAAAAATGTCCATACTCTAGGACCCAGCAATTTCACTTCCAGGAATCTGGCTTACTAATTAAAAGGAATCATCTAAGATATGGAAAAAGCTATATGCATGAGATGTTCATTACAATGTTATGTATAAAAGAAAAAGGAAATAACACAAATATCTAATGATAGGAGAGAAGTGAAATAAATTACGGCCCATCTACTTGATGAAATAACACATAATCATATAAGATGATGATTGTGTTAACTATGTAGAAACATAGGTAAATACTTTTAATGTTTTCAGAAAAGCAGGGTGCACAATTATAAGTGCTTATGATCACAATTGTGTTTTTAAAAAACTATTTGCAAAGTAAAAACATCAAAGAAACATGACATTTGCTAATAGTTGTTATTTTAAGGTGGTGGAATTGTAGAAGATTTTTCTTTACTCTCAAAATCTTGTGATCCTATTCCTTTAGAGTTTTTAAAAACTATAATCTTAAGTAAAGAATCATTAGGTAGGTTATGTCAAATAAAACTTAGATTATTTCAGATAGAGCTCTATTTAAGTCTAATAATCTAATGGCTGGGTGTGGTGGCTCACGCCTGTAATCCCAGCACCTTAGGAGGCTGAGGCAGAATGATCGCTTGAGGCAAGGAGTTCAAGACCAGCCTAGGCAACATAGCGAGACCTCAGCTCTACAATTTTTTTTTTTTTTAATTAGCCGGTCATGGTGGCATGTGCCTGTAGTCCTAGATACTTGGACGGCTGAGGTGAGATCACTTGTGCCCAGGAGTTGGAGGCTGCAGTGAGCTATGATTGTGCCACTGCACTCCAGCCTGCGTGACAGAGCAAGACCCAGTCTCTAAAAGACAACAACAAAATAATAATCTAACAACTGTGGGTGTGGGGGAGATAAGAAAGGCAGTGAGTATTTCATTTTGTTTACTCTTATAGGTCATCTCTGAAAAGATGAATTAGAAAAAAGACCCTCCTAATATCTGTTTTAAAATACAAAATTATCTTTAAAACACTATAGTAGGATCTATTCAAGTTTATTTTATTGCCACTGACTTTATCCAGGCCAGCTTGTTCTCACCTAACTTACTTAATCATATTCCTCCTGGTATCTCTGCCTCTGGTCCAAACCTTTCAATCCATTTTTCACATTGTCTTCAAAGAGATCTTTCTGAAACCTAATTCTGATTGTGATGCTCCACTGTTTAAACGGTTCAGGGATTCAGAATAGAGTTCTGAAAAATTAAAGACAGAATATGTTCAAAGCTTTAGCCAGGCTTGCTAGCACCTTCCAAGCTTCTCTGCCTTATTCTGCACCATTTCTTCTCATGTACCCTTCCCATTAGCCTCAACAAACTGGTTGTAGTAGTTGAAACAGAACTCACAGTCACTATTTTTTGTTTCTTAACACTGAACTTAATACCCACTCATTCTTTAAGTCTCAAGTGTCAGTTTCTTTGGGAAGGCTTTCCAGATTCGTCATTCATTTAGATGTCTCTTCTCTGTAATCCTACAGGGCCCCACCACGCTGTGCTATCACTGATTTGCTTATCTGCCTTTTCTACCAGACAGTGAACTTCTTGTTTGCATAGGCAAGTGGGATTGAGTGTGTATTCAATCCTATACCGCCTACCCCCCTCAGACAATGTGGAGCATGGTGAATGCTAAATGGTGCTGACGTAGGGTTAATGCGCTAATCCTGGGATACTAAGTGCTAGGAACAAAGGCGGAAGATGCACTGGAAGCCAAGGGCCTGTTACCTGTCAGGTACTTAGCAGGCAGAAACTCACTGAAACTCATTCAACACACTTCCCTCATAAAGTTATGCTTTTTTACTTTGTCTTAAGGTTGTACAAATGTTTTACCTCCCACATCATATCCCTGAGAACTAGGAGCATGTCTTGTCTATGAACCTTTGACTATTCCTTACATATACTAGTCATTCAAGTGTATGTTAAAGTAATAAGTTTCAATGTTTTAAAATAATTTTGATTTAGGTCAGACTTGGTGGCTCACGCCTGTAATCCCAGCACTTTGGGAGGCCGAGGCGGGTGGATCACTTGAGGTCAGGAATTCAAAACCAGCCTGGCCAACACGGTGAAACCTTGCCTCTACTAAAAATACAAAAAGTTAGCTAGGAATGGTGGCAGGGGCCTGTAATCCCAGCTACTTGGGAGGCTGAGGCAGGAGGATCACTTGAACCCAGGTGGCAGAGGCTGCAGTGAGCTGAGATCGCGCCACTGCACTCCAGCCTGGGCAACAGAGCAAAACTCCATCTCATGAAAAAAGAAAAAAAAGAGAAATAAATAAAAATAAAATAATTTTGATTTATAGAAAAAATATGTAAAGGACAAAATATTTGTGAAGTTCAACATTTTAATTAAAAATTTTCAGAATAGTGTTGTAAATCCTTAGAAGGATATAATATAAATTAAGGATGGATAAATATATTCAAATAAAATTAAAGACTGCCTAACCCCCAAATGTGCTGACATGTAAATATCTTCTCTACCTTGATTTTCATATACTTATATAGGGAACCAGGTATACTCCAATAGAAAATATTGGTTCAGCCTAACACAAAAAATCATGGTTTTATTGTTCAGATGAAAAACAAACAAATGACTTGGTCATAGTCTCAATTTACTATCTTTTTTTCCCCACTGTTACTATATCTGCATTTTAAGCAATACGTTTATTACAGCAAAATTACTTGAAAATTTTGATAAATCAATTTTCTCAAACTTTTTACAGTTTAAACTTTTTTTTATGATTATGACTGACATTTTGTTATTAATCTCTTAATTTTAAAGTTTAAATGTACTAGAAGTTCTGCTATTTAAAATAAAACTCTGGAAACAATCTTGAAATAGAAGTCTCCATCATCCCCTAATTTATCTGCTTTGTAGATTTAATTTAATTTTATATTTTCTTATAGAATCACCTACCTAGTCCTATCTGGGAAACAAATGCAAACAAATATGTTTTAGACAACTATTCAAACAGAATTCTATCTTAAATTCCAAATTATTAAGAGTATAACTAGTGACTACTTTGGCATGAGAAAGATTAATCAGCCACTGCATGGAGGGAGAAATATTTGGCTGAACTTTATATATAATCATAAAGAGCAGAAATAATAAAATTAGCATAATTTGGTCAGGAAGAATCAAGAATGAGTGGGAAGTAAAGACATTTTTTGAAGTTCAGCCAAACAAGAATGAATAAGGCAAAACCTGGGAATCCTAAGATAAGCATGAATTGTAGAAAAAGAAAATTGAAAAGAGCAGTTTTTAATGCAGCTACAACTGTCCCTCAGTAAAATACATTATGAAGGCCCATTTCCCTATAGAAAAAAAGAAAACTTGTAATGAACATATCATATCCTTTAAGACAATCCAACAGTCACTTAAATATAATGTTCAGATACACCCAAGCAACTTTGTTCTTAACCAAATCTCCTAAAATAGATTTCTCCCATTAGCAAGGGAGCATGCTCCTTTAGGATCATGAGTATAGTCCCTTTGGCCATCTTCGCTCTCATATGTATTAAGAGGTGCTCTGGTTTCCAAATCAAGCCTCATGTGAATTTAATGGGTATGAAGCAGTTCTTTGGTGAACAATAACCTAGTAGATGAGATCACAAGTGCTAATTTAAAATGCCTACTACAGTGCCCACTACATAGAAAGCTCTCTAGGATTTGTTTTCCTTCCTTCCCTTGCAACTCTGAAATAAAAACCACAAATCTATAGCCCAAAAGAATTGCACAAGACAAGGATGATTTGTTGCTAATACCTTAAATATTTAATAATTTATTGTAAAAGCATTTTGTACACCACCATTACAAATACTGAATATGGTTTTAAGAAAGTTATAATTTTATAACAAAAATATTTCCTAAATACCAAGGCAATCCACCTGTTTTCTTCTTCATCTCAGTATAACAGCTAATATTAGGGTTAGAATTTAACCCTAGCAGACATGAAAATTTGGTCTCTTGGTTTATTTTTTATTTATTTATTTTTTTGAGATAAGTCTCGCTCTGTCACCCAGGACAGAGTGCAGTGGCTTGATCTCGGCTCACTGCAAACTCTGCCTCCTGGGTTCACACCATTCTCCTGCCTCAGCCTCCCAAGCAGCTGGGACTACAGGCGCCTGCAACCACGCCCAGCTAATTTTTTTTTTGTATTTTTAGTAGAGGCTGGGTTTCACCATGTTAGCCAGGATGGTCTCGATCTTCTGACCTCGTGATCTGCCCACCTCGGCCTCCCAAAGTGCTGGGATTACAGGCGTGAGCCACCGTGTCCGGCCGGTCTCTTGGTTTATAAATATAGTCAAATACATAGGAACACTGACTGGCATTTCCATGTCAAGAAACATGGAATCATATGTACAGACAAGACATGGATGACCAACAAGTTTTAAAGAAATGTATACATCTCTAGTTACAGATTCTAACCAGAAATACTACAGGAGAGCTGGCAAATGACAACCACCAATACATAGATTTCTAGACTCCTGAAAAAGACAACAACATAAAAAAAAATTGAGAAATTTGACATCAGGTGGACAACATCTAGGTTTTAGGGTTAATATACTGTTTCATATACTGTACAAAGTTTCATCATTGCCCCCAACCTTGGAATTGCAGAGTGAGAGCATATACAATTCAAAACACTTGCTTTGTCCCTTTTCTCATATTAGAGCTCTGATATTTTCCTAACTCTTACAGTCTCTAGAATGATCTGTCAGATTTTCACTCAACAACACTGGATCAGATCTCTTCTATACATGACCTCATCCTTCTCATGTCTCCTCTGTTTGCAGAGAGCCGGTCAAAGTCTTGGAGGTGGAAACGAACTGCCAACTGATTAACCATTTTCCTTAAGGTAAGAAATGCTGCAACAACTTGGAAAGCAAGGAAGAGAGTGAAGATGATATGTACCGCTTTTTCCAAGGGCAGAATTATTAGGCCTTCATTAAAGAACAAGAAAAGAATTAAAGGTAACTGCAATAGAAGGGTCAAAAGCCAAAAGCCAGCCAACTCAGGAACCTGCAATGACACATATCAAGAGTAATAAAAATCAGTAAAATATAGTTTCCGTTTATACAGATAAACAAGTACTTATCACTACTGTGAACCTACATTATGGGCTCTGTGAGTGATTCCGAAGGAGGATAACATGGTCCTTGTCCTCAGAGAACTTACAGTCTAGATGAGAAAACTAATTTATGTAAAACAATCCTAGAATACTACACTTTAGTGAACAATTAAGTGCAATATTTAGAAGTACAGACTAAATGCTATAAGAATAAGAGAGTGATTAGGGTAGGTGAAAGAAAGACCTCAGGGATGTAGGCTTTTTAAGTTGTGGAGAAGGAGGAAGAGGCAAAAAGGTAAGTAAGCAAACACGTGAAATTAGCATGACTGGGAATCAGCACATCAGCCTGGAATGGATGGCTGAGTGAGAAAACAGCAAAACCTACAGTAAGACAGGCTGGGTGGGGCCTTATTATGAAGGGCCTAGAAAACCACAGGAATCTTTAGGCATTACCCCTATACTCTGGTAACCATAAATGCTTAGGCAGCATGATGATGCAGAAAACATGGGCCTGGCATAGGAAGTGAATTCATAATTTTCCCCCATTTTCTTATTCAGGATCCAAATACACATGTTTAAGTAACCATGTACTTTCAAGACTGATGAGAAGAGGGAAAATATCAATTTTAAGTGTTTACTACATTCATATACTTTACATAAATCATTTCACTTAATCACAACAAACCTGTGAAGTAAATATTATTTTCCTCATTTTATATATGAGGAAACCAGGGCTCAAGAGATTAAGCAAACAGACCACAGTGACAGAAGTGGTAAAGCTGGAGTAGGCTTTAAATTCAGGCCTGTGCTCTTTCTGCCACACCTCACTGCCTTTTACTTGTTATGAAAACTGATTTCATTTATATCTATCACTGAGAGAAAGGAAAAAAGAGCTTACCTTCTCCTGTAGGTTACCCATGTAGCCCAGATACAACCGGATGGCTTCAATTAAGGTTATTAGGATGATAACAGTGATCACAATGAATTTGTAGTAGTCAGGCAAGATTGAATACTAAAAGAAAAGCCAAAACGTGTTTGTAAAATCTCACGTATAGTAACATTAAGATAGAAAAAAATTATTAAGAACTTTAATTTTATTGACACTCTGACAACGTCAGGGCAGCAAAAGTATTAAAGCTTAGACTTACCTTCATGTGAAGCATCATAATGCTGCTCACCCACCACAGTGGGAAATAGTAGGTATTAAAATAAAGTGACATCTGCAATGCCAAACTGGAGACCATTTCATTTTCTACAGAAGGAATAGAAAAGGAACAAATTATGAATCTTGGGTCTATGCCCTATCTATATATCCTATTCCCTAGAATTAATAACTATAATATTGGCTCAGTAAAACACCAAATTTTAAGCCTATTTATAATCATTGACAGTAAAAGGAATATTCATCCTAATACCATTTAGCTCAAATACTGGCTATTTGGGGGTACATTTCATATTTTTCAATTATTTTACCATTTTGCCATTACAGTCTTCTGACTTTTTTGCATATACTACTGGTATAGATTTAATGTAGAATATCAATATAAATCCTATTCCACAGATAATTATCATTGCCTCCTTTGTAGAATTCTATGTAAATAGCATATAAAATTAATGCATAAAATAAATAAAAATCTCTCACATATAAACTAATCTCATACAAAAACGGATTACCAAGATTATAATTAGACACATCTCTCTTTTCAGCATACCCTAATCTTAACCATTCTTTAAAGTCCAATTCAGTGTCGTCTTTTCCATCAATACTTCCTTCATCAGTTCCCCCACCCCAGCAGATATACCTTTCCCCTTTAGGTACTTACCACTCTAAACTGTCAATAAGAAGTGCTAGCAAAGAACCACACTCCCCTACCCGAAAAACAGTCTGGTGTACTGAACAGATCATGGGCTTCAGAGTTCAAGCAAATCCGAGCTCCCCAAACCTCTGTGACCCTGGATGTCAGACCTGATATAAATTATTTAAGCCCTTTGAGCATCTGTAAAATAGTGAAATTAAAACTTCCTCACAGGCTGCTTATGAGAATTAGAGCCAATATGAATTATTTCATCCTAGCACTGTGCCTGGCACACTTAGTAGGCACTCAACAAATATTAGTCCTCTTTCCTTCTTCTCTTCTACTTATCTGCAGGCTGATTGCAAGCAAGCACACACCATGTCCTACCCTAATTTGAGACCCTCATAGAATCTAGCATCTTGCTTTACACGCAGTGAATATCAAATACACGTAAGAATGAATTAATGAAAGCATACTGTCATAAGGACATTACTAGTATACCCATTTGTGATACATGAATTCCATTTACCTAAGGTTGATTCCATAACACTTTTTGCTTTTATGTAAGAGAGCAGGGTCCTAAATTAAGAATTTGATTTTTAAAATTGAGCCCTACAAAATACATCCGAAATTTGACTAAATTCTTAAGAGCAGACACATGTATTGAAATCAGTTGCTCTACACGTAAGATTTTAAAGGCTCTAAAATAAATGTCTTAAAAACATTATTTTCTCCTTTTCTCCACAGCTGAGTGTTTTTATCTGTCACTTAATAATTTTAAAATATTAAGAAATAGTCATGGTCTCTCACAGCAAAATAGTTTCTTTTAGCTCCAAGAATATGCCTGATTATTATGATCTACTTTTGCTTGCAACTGTTTATTAAATTACCACTGATAAAGGAATGAATTCTTAAAATCTGTTAAATCTGAAGACAACTCACCAGCCTAGGATCTTTTCGATAGCAACAGTACAAAGCTGTGGACATGGTAATGACATAAACTTGTTATTACAGTACAAATAAACCTACTTCCAATCCACAAAGAAGAAAATTTGGGAAAGAATAATAAATTGGGCAAGCTGAACATTTCAGTACCTTTGAGAAGAAACTGTAGTCAAATTTTGCAAAGAATGGTTTTTATTTTAGAAGTATTGTGTGTTAACATCTTAAAGGTTATGCTATGTCCATATTTCAGCAGATCAAACTTATAATCATGGAAATGAAAATCAAGTTAATATGTAAATGAATCTTAAAAGCATAAGATATAAACTTACTAAATTTTGCAAAAGTTCAAGTTGAGTTCTGTAAATGGAATTTAAATGAAAACATACAATATAAATCAGGGATAGGTAAACAACTGGTCAGCTGCCTGTTTTTGTACAGTCAATGAGCTAAAAATGTTTTTTCACGTTTAAATGGTTAAAAAAGTAATTTTTTCACACGTGAAATCCATATGAAATACAAATTTCAGTGTCCATAAAGTTTTATTGGAACACAGCCATGCCTATTCAATAACTATTGTCAATGGCTGCCGTGACCATATGGCCTACAAAGTCTAAAATATTTACTATCTGGCCCTTTTCAGAAAACGTCTTTTTACCTTATATTATCAGACGTCTGTTAGTGCTCATTAAGCCTCATCCTTGGAACCAGAAATGTGAAAACCTAATTTTTTCACATTTTTCTCTGTACATCCTAAATCATAAAGGCCTACATTTGGGGAATAGGCAAGTGATCAAGGTGACAAAATGCAGCTTTGGGAACTGCCTTTACTTTTCTCTGTCCCTTTTAAAAATTCTCTAAAACCAAGCAGAGGAAAAGATTGATATTTCCCAGCAGAGCTGAATGATGAAAACCACATGGGTTTGGTTGACAGTGTGTTGTCTACCATCATGATGTAGGAAGAGGAAACTGTTCTGGAGGAAACTGCGTTATCACTTGTCATCAAGTTAAAGGACGCAGAAGCATCATGTTATTTTGCTACCTTATGATAAGAGTTACGTATAGGGGAGGAGGAGGAGAAGGCAGGGAAGGGGTGAGTTTTGTTGAACGCCCAGCTAGTATGGCACATGCCAGTGGGAGTGGATGGTGGTTGGAAAGGACTCATTAACTTTTTTTTTTTTAAATCTTTTCTACGAGAAAATGGCCTTGCTTAGGAACATACTTGTTCTGCCAGGAAAAGGGAAAAGGCAAATTTGTTCCCTGGGGTGGGGGTAGAGGTGGGGACGGGGGAGGTGGGATTGCTTGGGCTGCTCCTCGCTATCCTGGACAGAAAAGCCGGGGCGAGCGCCGCAGAGGAAAAGCAACTTGGGCCTTCGCTCGCGCGGCGCGCGGGGGACCAGCCTGTGCAGCAAGGGCGGCTTTTATCTTTTTATTTTTGGGGTTTCTCCGGGGCAATGATGGGCCTTGCGGGGCACAGAGGTCGGCCCCACCTCAGCTGCCGCGCTTGCAAGGAGCTGGCCAGGCGGCAGCATGCGCAGACCAGGCCGGGCCCGGGGCCGAAGGCCGCCAGCGCCTCAGCTCCCTGCCCGGCCCGGCCCGGCCTGGCCCCTCCTCCAAGGCGCTCTCCCGCACTGCGGGGAACTGGCTGAAAGCGACATCGCCATTTTAGGTACGGGCAAATTCTGGACGCTCCAAAACCCACGCCAAGCCCTCGGCAGACCACAACCCCTGCGCCGGGCCTTGGTCACTCACCCGGACCCTCATTGGACTCTGGACCGGTCCAATTGGAATCACTGAACATGGCCCGGCTGAAGTTTCCCAGCCGCTGGCGCACCGGAGCCGGCAGCTCCATGCCTGGGCCTCAGTATCCCTCGCCCCCTCAGACACAGGCTGGTCTGCGGGCGCTCCGAGGCTCCGTGGTTCCCACGGCAACCGGGCGGCGCCAGGCCGGCGGGACCCGGAAGCGCGCGGGGCTGCCCGGCTGGGCGGGGTCTCGTCCGGAGCCCGCGCAACCTGGAAGGGACCGGGGCGCTCAGAGCGCGTTCCAGGCCCAGGGAGCCGCGCGCCTCGGCCGTGTCTAAAACAGCAGCTCCCTTAGTTCTGCTTTGAGCTCGACCATCCTAAAAACAAACCTAGACTAAGAAATTAGCTGGGGTTGGACTGCGATACAAGGGGCCCTCACATCTTGCCAGTGGAACTAAATCGGTACAACCTTTCTGGAGGGAAATAGGGAACCAATGCAGAGCTTAAAGAATGTCTAGAGGTGTAGGGGTGTGTGTGTGTGAGAGATACTGTGACTGATTATTTTTTAATAAAACACAGTAATGGGCAACTGATTAAATGTACTGGAGCACATACATTCAATGGAGTGTTTCAGCTGCTTATAAAATGCTTGCAAATAATATTGAATGATATACTTTAATTTTGTGTGAAAATAAAGCAGAAATAAAACTAAATGAGAATGAACCTAATTTAGCAAAATTCATGTGTATGAGTGTAGGGGAGGAGAGAGCGTGTGCACACTGGCTTGAAAAAAAAAAAAGAACTAGAAAAAAATCCAAAATGTTAACAGTCGTTATCACTGGATAGTGGGATTGTAGGTGATTCAAAAATTTTTAAACATGTCTATTTTCTAGCTTTCTCTCAAATAAGATATATTACTTAAAAAAAACAGTGTAATATACATACAGAAAAATTCTATACCTTTTGTAAGTAATAAAGATATATTACTTAAAAAATAAGTGTAATATACATACATAGACTGAAATCTG
Source organism: Hylobates moloch (assembly GCF_009828535.3). Lineage (NCBI taxonomy): Eukaryota > Metazoa > Chordata > Mammalia > Primates > Hylobatidae > Hylobates > Hylobates moloch. Next base: position 62,352,569 of record NW_026652290.1, on the reverse strand, counting down.
CGTGTGTAATCAGCAACCTTTTCAAGAAACGTTATAATATTCCCAGAAACTCCCCCTTCCTATTTCCTTTCAGTCACTAAACCCCCTCCTCACTCATAACTGACCTTTCCTGAATTCTAACAGCAAAGGAGAGTTTTGCCTTTTTTTTTTTTTAAATCAGAACATTTATTGTGTGACTAATCTAATTTTTTTTTTTTTTTTTTTTTTTTTAGACAGAATCTTGCTCTATCGCCCAGGCTGGAGTGCAATGGCACAATCTCGGCTCACTGCAACCTCCGCCTCCCGGGTTCAAGCGATTCTCCTGCCTCAGCCTACCGAGTAGCTGGGATTACAGGCGCCCGCCACCACACTCGGCTAATTACTGTATTTTTAGTAGAGACAGGGTTTCGCCATGTTGGCCAGGCTGATCTCGAACTCCTGACCTCAAGTGAGTCACCCTCCTCGGCCTCCCAAAGTGCTGGGATTACAGGTGTGAGCCACCGTACCTGGCCTGAAATTCTTAAGATGAACTGGATGCTGCAACAGCTGTCCTCTTGGGTTTAGGTGGCGTTCCTTCACAAAATCCATGCCTTAACCTGCTGTACACAATTTGTAAGTGCCTCATTCGACCAGTCCCACTGGTATATTGCTTTTTAGCCTCTGCACTCCAATTATACTTTATCTTGGCTTGGGAGGGTAGCCGCGTTTGCCACAGGCGGACTTTTGAAGGAGGTAGATCTTAGAGTCACAGAGCAGCACTAGCTGTGCATCTTATTGCACCACTTTCTAGGTGATGACACTCCCTTTGTCATCTTGCTTCTCAGTTTTGCATATTTATATAAAAGCAATCATACTGTAAGTACTTTTTAAAAAAACTGGCTTTGTCTTCAACATTACTTTCATGAAATTCCTTCATATCATTGAGTGTAGATTCTTTTGCCTTGCTCTTTGTGATCATACCACAATAAGCTTACTCATTCTACTGTTGATGAGTGTCTGTATTTTCTAGTTTGGAGCTGTTATGAATAGTGCTGCTTTGGTGAACATATGCATGCATTTTTGTTGAGTGTATATGGAGAGTGGAATTGCCATGTCATAGGATACAAAAGACCCAGCTTTAGTAGAGGCTGCCAACAGTTTTCCAAAATGATCGAACCAATTCCTGCTTCCTCCAGCAATGTGTGAATGTTTCCATTATTCCATATACTTCACCAACGCTTGTTATTTCTTATCCTTTCCTTTTAGCCCTTCTGATGGGTGTGTGGTAAAAGTATTATTTTTACAATCAAAAGGAAAATTACACATTTATATAAATGCAAGAAGAAGATATGGGTGGAAATAAGTTCATGACTAGAATTTCAAAATAATTACACAAACGTTTATTGCATTCCTACTGCTTTTTTGGGTATTGTGCTAGGCTAATTAGGGATATGGTCCCTCCTCATCAAGAAGCACAGCTCAGTGAAAGAGTGAGAGACATGGAAACAAGTAAGTGCAAACGCTGTTATTATAAGTGCTCTATTAAAGGACCACTGATGAAGAAGCAGTTAATTCGGGTTGAGGATGTGAGGGAAAAGCTGGTTGACTTCTGCTCATTTCAAGATGGAGCTCAGACCTGAGAATCTCCAAAAAGGCTTCTAGGACCTTCCTGAAATAGCTTAGGTGCTCTCTTCAGTGTTTCCCAAAGCATCTTCCTCTTGTTTCTTTGGTCACGGTGCTGGTCATTCTATACTAAAATTGTCTGTTTATGTGTCTGTGTCTCTTGCTAGTCCTTAAGCTCTTAGAGGTCAAGAATGGACTTTCATCTTTATATCCCCAACACTAGCACAGTGTGGTACCTGGCCAAGAGTAGGAGCTGGATGACTGTTGAGTGAGTAAAAGGAAGAAAAAGCCTAATGACCACTCTCTTGTCTTCCCTTTTTAGTTCAAGGACTTAGCCAGCCCTTTAAAAGGTTCACTTTGTAAAATGGTGAATTGGTGTATTAAAACATAGTGAATTATAACAATTTAAAAACTTTAGCAACAGAGAATCACTTTTCATCTATCAAATGAACCAAGATTTTTAATAAAGGGAACAGTGAAGCAGGAGGCCTCAGGCTCAGCTGTTGAATTATAATTTGGCCAACCGCATTGAGACAAGCAATAGGCAATATATAGAAATAGCCTTTAAAACGTTCCTGCCTCCTTTAACACAATAATTTAAATCTTAAGACCCTGTTTGAGGAAAATAATCATAGAAACAAAGTTTTTTACACCAAATGCTTCTCCAACATTATTGACAATTGTTTAGAAAAGAGAGAGGGGAGTGGGCATTTGAAGTGCCCAGCCACAGGGCCTCGTTAAGCAGATTACGATATTTTTGGCAAGGTGTTGGGCTGCAGTAGAAAGAATGTCCTTGGAAGCTGAGAGGGCAAGGTTCAAATACCCTAAAATTCTCGATGTACCACTTAAGAGCTGTGTGACTGATTTCAGGTACTTCTTTTGTAAAGTAAAAATAATGATATCTTACTGTTGTGGTTGATGTGAATATTATATCATTAAGGCTCTCTATACATGATAGCTACCACTTACACATCAATTAAAATGAAGTTTATGAAGAAGCAACACCTAGAGTGGAGTCAAATAATGCTGGTATTTAATTTTGTGAATTCAACTGGACCTGCTAGGTAATACCTCTATTGCTTTCCTAATAAAGACAGTGGAAGCAGTTAAGCATTAAAGCAGTCCATTATGTTAACCAAAAACCTATGTAAATTCTTATGAAAAACCTGAGTGAATTATTTTAAAGATATTTTCCCCTGGCATTGAGAAAAGATGTAAGATACCTTCTTCAGATTGTAGTTATTTTATCAAAATCCTGGAGGAAAAAAGATTGATAGAATTATGGGTATTTTTCCTTCTAATTTTATTTTTCAAATTTCCTATATGAGCATACATTTTCTAGTTAGAAAAAAATCTTGTTAAAAATAAATTGAGAGGAAGAGGCAATGATGATGCAAAAACATTAGAGAAGATAATTTGAGAGGAAAAAAAATGTGGTCTGGAATGAGTCCTGCCATTATTGATGTATCATAAATGGTCCAAGGGGCTCAGAAAAACTTTCCAATGTTATCTTATTAGTTGATGCTCCCAATATTTATAGGCAATTACATTAGAAATACTAAAGGAGATCCTTCAGTGTTTCACTAATGTGATTGCCTGTACAGGAGGGGATCCACATTCATGAAAAATGAAGAATCATATGATTTGGGTTTCCCATCGTCTAGACCTACTACTTACTTAGGATCTAAAGAAAGAAGTATGGGCCAGGCACGGTGGCTCACACCTGTAATCCCAACACTTTGGGAGGCCAAGGCGGGCTGATCACAAGGTCAGGAGTTCGAAACCAACCTGCCCAATATGGTGAAACCCCATGTATACTAAAAATACAAAAATTAGCTGGGTATGGTGGCGGGCCCCCGTAGTCCCAGCTACTTGGGAGGCTGAGGCAGGAGAATTGCTTGAACCTGGGAGGCAGAGGTTGCAGTGAGCTGAGATCATGCCATTGTACTCCAGCCTGGGTGACAGAGTGAGACTCCATCTCAAGAAAAAAAAAAGTATGGAATCTCTGTACTTAAAATCATGAGAATCATTTTAGGTTAATGAATAGTCCCATAAAGTTTAAACTGCTTAGTTCTTATACCAGTATTGATGTTCAGAGTAATAGCTGTTTCTATAATAGTTGTTTAATGTATTTCTTGGGGTTTAATTACATTTATTGTTTGCTTATTTGTTTTCACAAACATTTTGAGACTGATGCAATGATTAGCTTCCCTTTGATAAGGGACCATGTTGTCTGGTAATAATGTATTATCTTATATGACAAGAAACTGATTTGGGGAGTTATTTATTTATTGAGATAGGGTCTGACTCTGTTGCTCAGGCTGGAGTATAGTGGTGCAATCATAGCTCACTGTAGCCTCAATCTCTTGGGCTCAAGTGATCCATCCACTTCAGTCTCTCTAATAGCTGGGACTACCGGGGTATACCACTGCACCCAGCTAATTTTTTTTTATTTTGTAGTGACAAGGTCTGCCTATGTTGCCTAGGCTGGTCTCCAACTCCTGGGCTCAAATGATCCCCCCACCTTGGCCTCCCAAAGTGCCAGGATTACAGGCATGAGCCACCACACCTGACCTGAGTTATTTAAATTACTCCTTGGCATAAAAAAATTATTTCCACTTGATACTAATAAAGAGTTTAGAAATATTTTTAAGTAAATATGTCATTCAGTTTATTGCTTTAAAATGAACTGAGAGACATTTCTCAGAGTCTAGATAAATTTAAAAGATTATATATTTGGGTATAATATATAATTATGATGATTATATGATTCCACATCGGCATCCACATTAAAAAAATCTTACTCTAAATTACCTGAAATGTAATCTTATAATCCTCAAATTGTTAATGGATAATCAAATATTTTTTGATACAAGTCCCTGGTACAATATATTCTATTCACAGCACTTCTCAAAGGTTTATAAGAAAGAATCAGGCTATGAATTATACAGAAAGCAAAATCTCATGAAAGGAATTTTTATACTATATTAAGTGATATCTCAAGGCTGACTTTAATATTTTGTCTTCAAAGACATCTCCATTGAGAATTTTTATTAGAAAATTCTTTCCCCTTTAAAATACTGTTTATATAATAGTTTTTTGGTTTGGTGGCATTTGTGTTGGTCTACCACATTGCTCACCTGCTATATCAAGCAGCTGCTCCATGCGTCAACCATGTGGGAGATGGGAATGTCAAGCCGAGGGAAGAAAATCAGTAAAGCGAAAACCTGCTTAAGGAAACCTCAGATCTGGCAAGTGAATTATGATACTGATTAGAAGCAGGTGGTCATTTTACTGAATAAGTAACATGTTCCATTTTTAGTAGTGATGTCTTACTGAACTAAAAATATTTAATATATTACACTGTGTAAAGTATAAATTATGTTCCCCTTTCTGGAAGAAAATTGACCTGTTATTGACTGTAATAAAATATTGCTTTCCCCACAGTAAATATTGATACATTGTTCACTGTTCTCTCTGGCTTATTTTAAATTGTGGTTCTGTGCTTCTAACAAATAGTATGCTTTGTTTTCAACAGTATACTGTGCATTGCTTGGCTATGTTCAATTTTGATCCTCAATCACATCAAGATTGTAAGAGTAGAAATGTTATAAATAGACAAATTAGTACTAAAATGAAAGGTGTACACATAGGTAAAGAGTTCAAATACATTTGAATTATTTATTATACTTAGGTAGCTGAATAATAAAATTCTCCAAATTTTCTTGAAGGTGTTTGCTTTGCAAAATAGAAAATCATTGCCATTATTCTTGTATCCCATTTCCTTTCCCACTGTATTTTTGGTTACTGCAGAATTGTTCTTATTATTTTTTTCCAACATGGTGTGAAGATTGATAGAAGTTCAAGCTGATCGGAGACAAGTGTAATAAGATGTCAACAGGGATGTTCTCTGATCCCTGACTAAGGTTCAAAGCTGTGCACAGAAGGGGGTAAGTTCACATATTCTAAGTTGAGAGACCACCTATAGTTAGGCCAGCCTACTAAGAAATGTTGATACAGGGAAACAGTCCTACCACAAACGTTTCCCAAACTACCCCATTCGTACTCATGGAAGTATAAGGAAAGGGTGGGTAGAGAGGAGGTTAGCCTTTTGTGAAGTACAATGTTCATAAGGATAATCTCTTCCCTTCCTTCACCCCATTCTCACTGTAAGGGAGAAGATGGAAGCACTTCTTCCCCTCAAAGTCTAGCAAGGAGCCCTCAGGAAAATTACCTATAACGCTTAGAAATGCCTAAGCATCCCCCCTCTACAAGGTAGGAGATTGGTGATCATCTCATCTCTGACCTCTTCTGGACCAGCTGACTGCTCTGTGCTTGCAGAGCAAGGAGGGGACATAGAGAGATGGCCTAGCTAAGAGAGGAGGCACCACAAAGCCCATATTCCTATCTCCAAGAGAGGCTGCTAGCTGGACCCCTCACAGGAGAGGTCAAGTAGGTGCAAGGTATATATCTCAAGGAACTGGACAGTGGGGAGGACCCCCAATGACCTTTGCCAATGAGGGAGCCAGTACTTGGATTCTCTCCAATATAGAAGACATTGAAAGTCTGACAGGACTAACTAAAGAAGCAGCAACATCCTACAGAGAAGAAATTGCAACCTTTCTAGGAAGCCATATGAAATTATCTACTTCCCTATTCTTTTTTTTTTTTATGATACTTTAGGTTTTAGGGTACATGTGCACAATGTGCAGGTTTGTTACATATGTATCCATGTGCCATGTTGTTTTGTGGCACCCATTAACTCGTCATTTAGCATTAGGTATATCTCCTAATGCTGTCCCTCCCCCTCCCCCCACCCTACAACAGTCCCCGGAGTGTGATGTTCCCCTTCCTGTGTCCATGAGTTCTCATTGTTCAATTCCCACCTATGAGTGAGAACATGCGGTGTTTGGTTTTTTGTCCTTGCGATAGTTTACTAAGACTGATGTTTTCCAGTTTCATCCATGTCCCTACAAAGGATATGAACTCATCATTTTTTATGGCTGCATAGTATTCCATGGTGTATATGTGCCACATTTTCTTAATCCAGTCTATCGTTGTTGGACATTTGGGTTGGTTCCAATTCTTTGCTATTGTGAATAGTGCTGCAATAAACATACGTGTGCATGTGTCTTTATAGCAGCATGATTTATAGTCCTTTGGGTATATACCCAGAAATGGGATGGCTGGGTCAAATGATATTTCTAGTTCTAGATCCCTGAGGAATTGCCACACTGACTTCCACAATGGTTGAACTAGTTTACAGTCCCACCAACAGTGTAAAAGTGTTCCTATTTCTTCACATCCTCTCCAGCACCTGTTGTTTCCTGGCTTTTGAATGATGACCATTCTAACTGGTGTGAGATGGTATCTCACTGTGGTTTTGATTTGCATTTCTCTGATGGCCAGTGATGATGAGCATTTTTTCATGTGTCTTTTGGCTGCATAAATGTCTTCTTTTGAGAAGTGTCTGTTCATGTCTTTCGCCCACTTTTTGATGGGGTTGTTTGTTTTTTTCTTGTAAATTTGTTTGAGTTCATTGTAGATTCTGGATATTAGCTCTTTGTCAGATGAGTAGGTTGCAAAAATTTTCTCCCATTCTGTAGGTTGCCTGTTCACTCCGATGGTAGTTTCTTTTGCTGTGCAAAAGCTCTTTAGTTTAATTAGATCCCATTTGTCAATTTTGGCTTTTGTTGCCATTGCTTTTGGTGTTTTAGATATGAAGTCCTTGCCCACGCCTATGTCCTGAATGGTATTGCCTAGGTTTTCTTGTAGGATTTTAATGGTTTTAGGTCTAAAATTTAAGTCTTTAATCCATCTTGAAGTAATTTTTGTATAAGGTGTAAGGAAGGGATCCAGTTTCAGCTTTCTACATATGGCTAGCCAGTTTTCCCAGCACCATTTATTAAATAGGGAATCCTTTCCCCATTTCTTGTTTTTGTCAGGTTTGTCAAAGATCAGATAGTTGTAGATATGCGGCATCATTTCTGAGGACTCTGTTCTGTTCCATTGATCTATGTCTCTGTTGTGGTACCAGTACCATGCTGTTTTGGTTACTGTAGCCTTGTAGTATGGTTTGAAGTCAGGTAGCGTGATGCCTCCAGCTTTGTTCTTTTGGCTTAGGATTGACTTGGCGATGCGGGCTCTTTTTTGGTTCCATATGAACTTTAAAGTAGTTTTTTCCAATTCTGTGAAGAAAGTCATTGGTAGCTTGATGGGGATGGCATTGAATCTATAAATTACCTTGGGCAGTATGGCCATTTTCACGATATTGATTCTTCCCTATTCTTGCCCTAATATCAGAAAGGAAGCAACCGAAAGAGAGGGAAGGACGTAAAGAGCAGAGCACCTGCCACTCCACCTTCACACACACATGCACTCCAAGCCACTAGCAGTGGACGTCTACTTTTGGACAAGTCTGGAGGTAAAGGAGGAAAAGGAAGGGAGGAGAAAACAATTTTAAATCTCATTTGAAGCTTAACTTGAACAAAATGGAGCCTTACATGCTGGAATGAGATGATCCTAATAACTTGAAGAGGTTAATAAATGGAATCAAGCCAGGGTGTGATTAAAAGAGTTGACACCCAGAAAAAAAAAAAAAGGGGGGTGGCATATAGTGGGTGGATTTTTTTTTTTTTTTTTTGAGATGGAGTCTCGCTCTGTCACCCAGGCTGGAGTGCAGTGGCCTGATCTCGGCTCACTGCAAGCTCCGCCTCCCGGGTTCATGCTCTCCTGCCTCAGCCTCCGGAGTAGCTGGGTCTACAGGTGCCTGCCACCACACCCGGCTAATTTGTATTTTCGGTACAGATGGGATTTCAGGGTGTTAGCCAGGATAGTCTCGATCTCCTGACCTCGTGATCCTGCCGCCTCGGCCTCCCAAGAAGCTGGGACTACAGGCGTGAGCCGCCGCACCCGGCCCATGGTGGGTGGATTTTAAGAAAATAAAGCTATTTCATATTTATGCCCCCAATGAATTGAGAATCCTCAAGAAAGTAGTCACATAATCCATCAGAGTTCTGATTTTTAGAGGGGGATGGCATGATCAGTTCTGAATAACAGACAGATGAGATGGATATCAATTCAAGCAAGGAAATAGAATCATTTTATTTTTTAAGAAAACATTTTTTTCTTTTAATTGAAGTAAGACATGCACACAAAAAAGTGCACAGATCAGAACTGTAGAGGTCCATGAATTTGCTCAAGTGAACCCACCTGTGTAACCAGCACCCAGATCAGGAAATAGAACACTACCAACGCTTCCAAACCTCCTGCTTATGTTGCCTCTTAGTCATCAGCCCTCTCACACTCCCAAAGTCATACTATCTTGATTTCTATATCTGTAGATTAATTTTGCCTGATTTTATTTTTCTGTAAATGAAGTCCTACATTATTTGCCTTTCATGTTTGCTTCTTTCACTCAACATTACAGTTGTGAGATTCATCCATGCTGTTATGTGTTGCAGTAGCCTGTTTGTTCCATTGCAGCACAATATTGTTTGAATGTACCATGAATTTTATTTATACAAATGGTAATGGAAAAAAAATTGTATCCAGTTTGGGCTACTGCAGAGTGCTATTGGACTTGGTTGCTTATATTTTACTTACGACTGTCACGGTTACATTCATGAGAGAGATTGACCTGTAATTTTTCTTCCTTGCAATACTCTTGCCAGCTTTGGGCATCAGGGTTGTACTGATCTCATAAAATTGTTGGAAATGATCCCTCTTTTTCTATTCTCTGGAAGAGTTTGTGGTAAGGTTGATGTTTTTCTTTGTAATGTGTCTGGAAGAATTCACCAGAGGAGCCATCGGTGCCTGGAGCTTTCTTTGTGGGAAGGTTATGAATTTAATTTTTGTTTATAGGTATATAGCTCTTCAGATTTTTTTTTTACCTTTTTTCCCCCAATCTTTTAAGTTGTATGTTTCTAAGAATTCATCCATTTCAGCTGGGTGTGGTGGCTCACAACTGTAATCCCAGCACACTGGGAGGCCGAGGTGGGCGGATCACTTGAGGTCAGGAGTATGAGACCAGCCTGGCCAATATGGTGAAACCCCGTTTCTACTAAAATACAAAAATTAGCTGGGTATGGTGGCAGGTGCCTGTAGTCCCAGCTACTCAGGAGGCTGAGGCAGGTGAATTGCTTGAATCCGGGAGGTGGAGGTTGTAGTGAGCCGAGATCGTGCCATTGCACTCCAGCCTGGGTGACAGAGTGAGACCCTGTCTCAAAAAAAAAAAAAAATTATTCATTTCACTGGCATGCAGTTGCTTATAATTTCTTCTTATTGTTATATTCTTAATGCTGATAGGATCTATATTGAGGGCTCCCCTTTCTTTCCTGAAATTGGTTATTTGTACCTTCTCTCTCTTTTTTTTTTTTTCCATTGGTCAGTGTTGGCAGAGGTTTGTCAATTGTATTAGTTTTTTCAAAAAACCAATATTAGGCTTCTTGGTTTTCTCTATTGTATATTTGTTTTCCATTTCATTAATTTCTTTTTTTTAAATTATACTTTAAGTTCTAGGGTACATGTGCACAATATGTAGGTTTGTTACATATGTATACATGTGCCATGTTGGTGTGCTGCACTCATTAACTCATCATTTACATTAGGTATATCTCCTAATGCTATCCCTCCCTGCTCCCCCAACCCCATGACAGGCCCCGGTGTGTGATGTTCCCCACCCTGTGTCCAAGTGTTCTCATTGTTCAATTCCCACCTATGAGTGAGAACATGCGGTGTTTGGTTTTCTGTCCTTGCGACAGTTTGCTGAGAATGATGATTTCCAGCTTCATCCATGTCCCAGAAAGGACATGAACTCATCCTTTTTTATGGCTGCATAGTATTCCATGGTGTATATGTGCCACATTTTCTTAATCCAGTCTACATTGACGGACATTTGGGTTGGTTTCAAGTCTTTGCTATTGTGAATAGTGCCGCAGTAAACATACGTGTGCATGTGTCTTTATAGCAGCATGATTTATAATCCTTTGGGTATATACCCTACCCAGTAATGGGATGGTTGGGTCAAATGGTATTTCTTGTTCTAGATCCTTGAGAAATCGCCACACTGTCTTCCACAATGGTTGAACTAGTTTACAGTCCCAACAACAGTGTAAAAGTGTTCATATTTCTCCACATCCTCTTCAGCACCTTCCTGACTTTTTAATGATGGCCATTCTAACTGGTGTGAGATGGTATCTCATTGTGGTTTTGATTTGCATTTCTGTGATGGCCAGTGATGATGAGCATTTTTTCATGTGTTTTTTGGCTGCATAAATGTCTTCTTTTGAAAAGTGTCTGTTCATATCCTTCACCCACTTTTTGACGGGGTTGTTTGATTTTTTTCTTGTAAATTTGTTTAAGTTCTTTGTAGATTCTGGATATTAGTCCTTTGTCAGATGGGTAGATTGAAAAATTTTCTCCCATTCTGTAGATTGCATTTTCACTCTGATGATAGTTTCTTTTGCTGTGCAGAAGCTCTTTAGTTTAATTAGATCCCATTTGTCAATTTTGGCTTTTGTTGCCATTGCTTTTGGTGTTTTAGATATGAAGTCCTTGCCCATGCCTATGTCCTGAATGGTATGGCTTAGGTTTTCTTCTAGGGTTTTTATGGTTTTAGGTCTAATATTTAAGTCTTTAATCCATCTTGAATTAATTTTTGTATAAGGTGTAAGGAAGGGATCCAGTTTCAGCTTTCTACATATGGCTAGCCAGTTTTCCCAGCACCATTTATTAAATAGGGAATCCTTTCCCCAGTTCTTGTTTTTTTCAGGTTTGTCAAAGATCAGATCGTTGTAGATGTGTGGTATTATTTCTGAGGGCTCTGTTCTGTTCCATTGGTCTATATCTCTGTTTTGGTACCAGTACCATGCTGTTTTGGTTACTGTAGCCTTGTAGTATAGTTTGAAGGCAGGTAGTGTGATGCCTCCATCTTTGTTCTTTTGGCTTAGGGTTGTCTTGGCAATGCGGGCCCTTTTTTGGTTCCATATGAACTTTAAAGTAGTTTTTCCCAATTCTGTGAAGAAAGTCATTGGTAGCTTGATGGGGATGGCATTGAATCTATAAATTACCTTGGGCAATATGGCCATTTTCATGATAGTCATTCTTCCTATCCATGAGCATGGAATGTTCTTCCATTTGTTTGTGTCCTCTTTTATTTCACTGAGCAGTGGTTTGTAGTTCTCCTTGAAGAGGTCCTTCACATCCTTTGTAAGTTGGATTCCTAGGTATTTTATTCTCTTTGAAGCAATTGTGAATGGGAGTTCACTCATGATTTGGCTCTCTGTTTGTCTGTTATTGGTGTATAGGAATGCTTGTGATTTTTGCACATGGATTTTGTATCCTGAGATTTTGCTGAAGTTGCTTATCAGGTTAAGGAGATTTTGGGCTGAGACGATGGGATTTTCTAAATATACAATCATGTCATCTGCAAACAGGGACAATTTGACTTCCTCTTTTCCTAATTGAATACCCTTTATTTCTTTCTCCTGCCTGATTGCCCTAGCCAGAACTTCCAACACTATGTTGAATAGGAGTGGTGAGAGGGCATCCCTGTCTTGTGCCAGTTTTCAAAGGGAATGCTTCCAGTTTTTGCCCATTTAGTATGATATTAGCTGTGGGTTTGTCATAGATAGCTCTTATTATTTTCAGATACGTCCCATCAATACCTAGTTTCTTTAGTGTTTTTAACATGAAGTGCTGTTGAATTTTGTCAAAGGCCTTTTCTGCATCTATTGAGATAAGCATGTAGTTTTTGTCTTTGGTTCTGTTTATATGATGGATTACGTTTATTGATTTGCATATGTTGAACCAGCCTTGCATCCCAGGGATGAAGCCCACTTGATCATGGTGGATTAGCTTTTTGATGTGCTGCTGGATTTGGTTTGCCAGTATTTTAATTGAGAATTTTTGCATCGATGTTCATCAGGGATATTGGTCTAAAATTCTCTTTTTTTGTTGTGTCTCTGCCAGGCTTTGGTATCAGGATGATGCTGGCCTCATAAAATGAGTTAGGGGGGATTCCCTCTTTTTCTGTTGATTAGAATAATTTCAGAAGGAATGGTACCAGCTCCTCTTTGTACCTCTGCTAGAATTTGGCTGTGAATCCGTCTGGTCCTGGACTTTTTTTGGTTGATAGGCTCTTAATTATTGCCTCAATTTCAGAGCCTGTTATTGGTCTATTCAGGGATTCAACTTCTTCCTGGTTTAGTCTTGGGATGGTGTATGTGTCCAGGAATTTATCCATTTCTTTTAGATTTTCTAGTTTATTTGTGTAGAGGTGTTTATAGTATTCTCTGATGGTAGTTTGTATTTCTGTGGGATCAGTAGTGATATCCCCTTTATCATTTTTTATTGCATCTATTTGATTCTTCTCTCTTTTTTTCTTTATTCATCTTGCTAGTGGTCTATCAATTTCATTGATCTTTTCAAAAAACCAGCTCCTGGATTTATTGATTTTTTGAAGGGTTTTTTGTGTCTCTGTCTCCTTCAGTTCTGCTCTATTATTTCTTGCCTTCTGCTAGCTTTTGAATGTGTTTGCTCTTGCTTCTCTAGTTCTTTTAATTGGGATGTTAGGGTGTCAATTTTGGATCTTTCCTGCTTTCTCTTGTGGGCATTCAGTGCTATAAATTTCCCTCTACACACTGCTTTGAATGTGTCCCAGAGATTCTGGTATGTTGTGTCTTTGTTCTCATTGGTTTCAAAGAATATCTTTATTTCTGCCTTCATTTCGTTATGTACCCAGTAGTCATTCAGGAGCAGGTTGTTCAGCTTCCATGTAGTTGAGGAGTTTTGAGTGAGTTTCTTAATCCTGAGTTCTAGTTTGATTGCACTGTGGTCTGAGAGACAGTTTGTTATAATTTCTGTTCTTTTACATTTGCTGAGGAGTGCTTTACTTCCAACTATGTGGTCAGTTTTGGAATAAGTGCAATTGGTCCTGAGAAGGATGTATATTCTGTTGATTTGGGGTGGAGAGTTCTGTAGATGTCTGTTAGGTTCAGTTGGTGCAGAGCTGTGTTCAGGTCCTGGATATCCTTGTTAACTTTCTGTCTTGTTGATCTGTCTAATGTTGACAGTGGGGTGTTGTAGTCTCCCATTATTATTGGGTGGGAGTCTCAGTCTCTTTCTAGGTCTCTAAGGACTTGCTTTATGAATCTGGTTGCTCCTGTATTGGGTGCTTATATATTTAGGATAGTTAGCTCTTCTCGTTGAATTGATCCCTTTACTATTATGTAATGGCCTTCTTTGTCTCTTTTGATCTTTGTTGGTTTAAAGTCTGTTTTATCAGAGACTAGGATTGCAACCCCTGCTTTTTTTTGTTTTCCATTTGCTTGGTAGATCTTCCTCCATCCCTTTATTTTGAGCCTATGTGTGTCTCTGTACGTGAGGTGGGTCTCCTGAATACAGCACACTGGTGAGTCTTGACTGTTTATCTAATTTGCCAGTCCGTGTCTTTTAATTGGAGCATTTAGCCCATTTACATTTAAGGTTAATATTGTTATGTGTGAATTTGATCCTATCATTATGATGTTAGCTGGTTATTTTGCTCGTTAGTTGATGCAGTTTCTTCATAGCACTGATGGTCTTTACAATTTGGCATGTTTTTGCAGTGGCTGGTACCAGTTGTTCCTTTCCATGCTTAGTGCTTCCTTCAGGAGCTCTTGTAAGGCAAGCCTGGTGGTGACAAAATCTCTCAGCATTTGCTTGTCTGTAAAGTATTTTATTTCTCATTCACTTATGAAGCTTAGTTTGGCTGGATATGAGATTCTGGGTTGAAAATTATTTTCTTTAAGGATGTTGAATATTGGCCCCCACTCTCTTCTGGCTTGTAGAGTTTGTGCTGAGAGATCAGCTGTTAGTCTGGTGGGCTTCCCTTTGTGGGTAACCCGACCTTTCTCTCTGGCTGCCCTTTACATTTTTTCCTTCATTTCAACTTTGGTGAATCTGACAATTATGTTTCTTGGAGTTGCTCTTCTCAAGGAGTATCTTTGTGGCGTTCTCTGTATTTCCTGAATTTGAATGTTGGCCTGCCTTTCTAGGTTGGGGAAATTCTCCTGGATAATATCCTGCAGAGTGTTTTCCATCTTGGTTCCATTCTCCCCGTCACTTTCAGGTATACCAATCAGATGTAGATTTGGTCTTTTCACATAGTCCCATATTTCTTGGAGGCTTTGTTTGTTTCTTTTTGTTATTTTTTCTCTAAACTTCTCTTCTCACCGTATTTCATTGATTTGATCTTCAATCACTGATACCCTTTTTTCCACTTGATCAAATTGGCTACTGAAGCTTCTGCATTCGTCACGTAGTTCTTGTGCCATGGTTTTCAGATCCATCAGGTCATTTAAGGTCTTCTCTATGCTGTTTATTCTAGTTAGCCATTCGTCTAATCTTTTTTAAGGTTTTTAGCTTCTTTGTGATGGGTTTGGACATCCTTCTTTAGCTCGGAGAAGTTTGTTTTTACTGATTGTCTGAAGCCTTCTTCTCTCAACTCGTCAAAGTTATTCTCCATCCAGCTTTGTTCCGTTGCTGGTGAGGAGCTGTGTTCCTTTGGAGGAGAAGAGGTGCTCTGATTTTTAGAATTTTCATCTTTTCTGCTCTGGTTTCTCCCCATCTTTGTGGTTTTATCTACCTTAAGTCTGATGATGGTGACGTACAGATGGGGTTTTGGTGTGGATGTCCTTTCTGTTTGTTAGTTTTCCTTCTAACAGTCAGGACCCTCAGCTGCAGGTCTGTTGGAGTTTGCTGGAGGTCCACTCCAGACCCTGTTTGCCTAGGTATCACCAGCGGAGGCTGCAGAACAGCAAATATTGCAGAATGGCAAATGTTGCTGCCTGATCCTTCCCCTGGAAGCTTCATCTCAGAGGGGCACCCAGCTGTATGAGGTGTCAGTAGCCCCTGTATCCCATTTAGGCTACTCGGGGTTCAGGGACCCACTTGAGGAGGCAGTCTGTCCATTCTAAGGTTTCAAACTCCATGCTGGGAGAACCACTACTCTCTTCAAAGCTGTCAGACAGGGATGTTTAAGTCTGCAGAAGTTTCTGCTGCCTTTTATTCAGCTATGCCCTGTCCCAAGAGGTGGAGTCCACAGAGACAGGCAGGCCTCCTTGAGCTGTGGTGGGCTCCACCCAGTTCGAGCTTCCTGGCTGCTTTGTTTACCTACTCAAGCCTCAGCAATGGTGGACACCCCTCCCCTAGCCTCGCTGCCGCCTTCAGTTCAATCTCAGACTGCTGTGCTAGCAGTGAGTGAGGCTCCATGGGCATTGGACCCTCCGAGCCAGGCACAGGATATAATCTCCTGGTGTGCCGTTTGCTAAGACCATTGGAAAAGTGCAGTATTAGGGTGGGAGTGTCCCAATTTTCCAGGTGCCGTCTGTCACAGCTTTGCTTGGCTAGTAAAGGGAATTCCCTGACCCCTTGTGCTTCCCTGGTGGGGCGATGCCCCACCATGCTTCAGCTCACACTCCGTGGGCTGCACCCATTGTCCAACAAGCCCCAGTGAGATGAACCCAGTACCTCAGTTGGAAATGCAGAAATCACCATCTTCTGCATCGCTCACGCTGGGAGCTATAGACTGGAGCTGTTCCTATTTGGCCATCTTGGAACATCTCTCTAATTTCTTTTCTAATCTTTATTATTTCCTTATTCTTGCCTTCTGTGGGTTTAAGTTTCTCTCCCCCCACCTTTGGATATGACTTTTTACATTTTATTTTATTTTATTTTTGAGACAGGGTCTCACTTTGTCACCTGGGCTGGAGTGCAGTTGCTCAATCTCAGCTAACCACAACTTTGATCTCCCAGGTTGAAGTGATCCTCCTGCCTCAGCCCCCCAAGTAGGTGGGGCTACAGGCATGTGCTTCCATGCTTGCCTAATCTTTCTATTTCTTGTAGAGACAGTGTTTCACGGTGTTGGCCAGGCTAATCTCAAACTCCTGAGCTCAAGTGATCTGGCTGTTTTGGCCTCCCAAAGTGCTGGGATTACAGGAGTGAGCCACCGTGCCTGGCTGGATATGACTTTTTAGGTAGATATTATGAATCATTACTTTTTAGATTTTCTTTTTTAAATACATGCATTAAAGATTATAAATTTTCCTTTAAGTTTGGCTTGTTCTTACATTCCATACATTTTAATATGTAGTATTTTCATTATCATTTTGTTTCAAATATGTTTCAATTTCTATTGAGATACCTTCTTTGACCCACAAATTATTTGGAAATGTATTGTTTTTATTTCCAAACACTAGGAAATTTCTAGTTATCTTTTTCGTAATTGATTTCTAACTTAACTCCATTATGGTTGGATAACATACTCTGCATTATTTCAATCCTTTGGTATTTGTTGTAACTTTTTGTTGGCCCAGCATTTGATCAATTTTGATAAATGTCCAGGTACACTTGAAAAGAATGTGTTTTCTTCATTTGTTGGGTGTAATTTCTATGTAAGTTCAATGGGCCACACATGTTATGTTGTTCAAATCTTCTATGGCCTGATTTTTTTTTGTCTACTTGTTGTCAAAGATGTCAGAGATGTGTTAAAATCTTCCATTCTGATTGTTAATTTGTTTATTTCTTTTTTTAGTTTTAGTTCTTTATGATATTTTGAATTTATGTTATTAGGAGCTCAGAAATTTAGAATTGTCATATCTTCCTAGTGAATTGACCGTTTTATAATTATGAAATTCACTGCCTTATCTCTAGAAATACTTTAAAGTGTGCTCTGGTTTTTAGCTTTCTTTTAATAAATATTGATAGTATATATATATTCCCATCTTTTTACCTTCAAATTCTGTGTGCTGTTAAGATGTATATCTTGTAAGTGTCAAATAGCTTTTTTTTCAATTATTCTGAAAAATCTTCGTCTTTTAACTGGATATTTTAGTCCATTTACATTTTTAATAATTATTGCAATTGTGGGGTTTCAGTCTATTATTTTGCTACTAGTTTTCTATTTGTCCTACTTTTTCTGTATTCCCTTTGCTCTCCTTTCTTGGCTCCCCTTTCTTGCTTAGGAATTTTTTTTAATTATCTTGTACCCCATTCTATTGGCTTGTGAATTATACATTATTGTGTTATTCTTTTTGTAGTTATTCTGGAGATAAAATGTCTCCTTGAATCTAATACAGACTAATCTTATACTACTTCCAAGACAATGTAAGGACTCTGCTTGCCCCTCTTTTGCCTTTTAGTGTTAATGTTGTCACATGTTTTAACTCTGCGTGCAGTTGAAACCCCACAATATGTTGTTATTATTATTGTTTTACATAGTTAATATTCATTAGATTTATCCAGATCTTTATATTTTCTGTTGTTCTTTATTCCTTCCTGCACCTCTGTGCTTCTCTCTGGGATTATATCTCTTTGTTTCAGTATCAGTTTACTAACAATAGACCCTCTTGGGTTTGTTTGGGGTTTTATTGTTGTTGTTATTGGTCTGAAATATCTTTATTTTGCTTTCGTTTTTGAAAGCTGTTTTTTTTTTGAAAGCTGTTTCACTGGGTATCAAATCCTAGGAGGACAATTATTTCCTTTCACCTCTTTAAAGGTGACATATGTGAAAAGTCAGTTGTCAGTCTTATTCTTGTTTCTTTGAAGGTAATGTGTCTTTCCCTGTGGCTACTTTGAAAATTTTACTTTGTCTTTGGTTTAAAGTGTTTGACTGTGATATGCCTAAGATGTGAATTTTAATTTTTTTTAAAGGCAAATTTCTTGAGGTACATAGCACTTCTTGTGGCTTCATATATTTTGGAATTTTGGAAAATCTTGGCCATTGTCTATTCAAATATTGCTTCTTCTCCCATTTTCTCTTTTTCTCTCTTCATTTCTGAAACTCCAGTTACATCTAAAAGTAGACTTCTTTACATTTGTATTATGTATGTCTCTTATGGTTTTAAAATGTATTTTTTCTTTTTCTTTTTGAGACAGAGTCTGGCTCTGTTGCCTAGGTTGGAGTGTAGTGGTACAATCTTGGCTCACTGCAACCTCCACTTCCTGGGCTCAAGCCATCCTCCCACCTCAGCCCCCCAAATAGGTGGGACTACAGGCACACAGTACCACACCTGGCTAATTTTTGTTGTTGTTGTTGTTTGTTTGTTTGTTTTGTAGAGATGGTGTTTCACCATGTTGCCCAGGCTCAAATTTCTGGCTGGCCTCAAAAGAGATCTGCCCACCTTGACCTCCCAAAATGTTGGGATTACAGGCATGAGCCACTGTGCCCAGCCTTTAAAATCTGTTTCTTTTTTTCTCCCCATGCTTTGATCCATGAGTATATTTATAAGCAAAATTGGTGATTATTAGGCAGACTGTGTTTACTACGAGCAAATTATATCATTCTAACCTCACTTTCTTCTTTGCTAGAATTACCAGATAATGCCTATCATACCCAGTGTTTCTTTCCAGATGAAAATGCCTCATCCACAGCCCTCTGTTCATGGAAGTAGAGTTGGGATATTCCCTGCACAGTGGTGGCCAGTCAGATTAGCTCTCTCTGTGATTTGGAATAGGACAGCGTAGGAGGGACTGGTGAGTCAGTAACAAAAACAACAAAATAACAAAATAAGATCCTAAAACAGAAGCAGATACTTGAGGAAGGTACCATGTAGGCAATAAAACAGAGATGCAGAGTAGATTTTCTCCAGAACCGCCTTGGCTCCTGGGAGCTATTTAATTCTAGGTATAGTACATGTAATCTTATGAAAAAAGCCCATTTCTTGAGGTGACCTGAATGAACCTCTCTTCCTTGCAATCCGAAGGGACTAATCTATCCAGGAAATGTGAAAAAAAAAATGTGTATCTGGGCTTCAGCAAAGTATTTCCCTAAGACGTGCAATATCTTATGGACAAAATTCAAAAATTTTCATTAAATATGAATATATTTAATAAATCAGTTAGGCCGGGCGCGGTGGCTCACGCTTGTAATCCCAGCACTTTGGGAGGCCGAGGCGGGCGGATCACGAGGTCAGGAGATCGAGACCACAATGAAACCCCGTCTCTACTAAAAATACAAAAAATTAGCCGGGCGTGGTGGCGGGCGCCTGTAGTCCCAGCTACTCGGAGAGGCTGAGGCAGGAGAATGGCGTGAACCCGGGAGGCAGAGCTTGCAGTGAGCCGAGATTGCGCCACTGCACTCCAGCCTGGGTGACAGAGCGAGACTCCGTCTCAAAAAAAAAATAAAAAAATAAAAAAAAAAAAATAAATCAGTTAATTAGAAACTTGTTAAGTGAACATACCCAAAGGACACTAATTAATGAATTGCTTCAGCCTGTAGGGAGGATTTTGTTGTTGTTGTTGTTTTAAATATAAGGTTCTTGCCTTGACCCTGTTCTATTAAACACTGTTACCACCTTTGTTGAAAATAGGTGCTTATCAAATTCACTAACGGAAAGCATATTATTTAACAGGCACTTACAAGCTGGAACAATGGCTACTTCTTTTTTTTTTTTTTTTGAGTCAGAGTTTCACTCTGTGGCCCAGGCTGGAGTGCAGTGGCAAGATCTCAGCTCACTGCAAGCTCTGCCTGCTGGGTTCACACCATTCTCCTGCCTCAGCCTCCCCAGTAGCTGGAACTACAGGCACCCACCACCACGCCTGGCTAATTTTTTGTATTTTTGGTAGAGACGGGGTTTCACCATGTTAACCAGGATGGTCTGGATCTCCTGACCTCGTGATCCACCCGCCTCGGCCTCCCAAAGTGCTGGGATTACAGGCGTGAGCCACCGCGCCCAGCTGGAACAATGGCTACTTCTAACAAGAACACATTTAAAAAACAATTTTGATTATAAAAATAACATATTCTTATTGCCAAATATTGATAAAATTGAGAAAATTCTTTTTTTATGTCATACTCAGACATCCTCAAATTCTGTATCTTCTATAATATAATATTTAATATAAATAGATTAAAGACCAACTCTTAGGTTCAGGATACCAATTAGATAACCTCTGGATGAAAGAGCTTTGAGGTTGCCAGGTTCAGTGTGCTTTGGCTGCCGAAAAACTACTGGGATTTTGGGCAACATTAATAAAGGTTAAGTTCCAGAACCAGAGAGGCTACAGTCCTACACTACTGTCAAAGGGATCAACCTTCACAGTATATTTGATTTAGATATGCTTGAGATTTTTTTTTATTGGTTAATATTTGAACAATTGTTGGGCAGAGAGTCTGTGTAATAAAAATACTCCCTCATCCTCAAGATATGGCAGAGACAAATTTTCATAGTGATCAAGGCAGATAAAAAGTACAGCTTCAACTGTTCATTTTTATTTAGACTCCTAAATTTGCTTGAGGTCGTCTGATACAAATATCACAGGCATTAAAGTTAAACATTTCTCAGGAAACCTTTGTGCTTCTTAAAAACACACCTCCATTTCCAATGGACATAGTCCAAGTTTAGCTAGAATTTGCTTGACATAAAGTAGAGCTTGCTGACACAAAATTCAATGTTAGAAGCATTCTTTTTAAAATCAAGAAGACAAGGCTGTCTACTACTGCTCCTTTCTTTTACTCAGTACTGAACCAGGCAAGAAAAGAAAAATAAAAGGTATAAACATTGGAAATGAAGATATAAAAACTCATTATCCAGAATTGAATTTCATGTGCTTTTAACTTTTTAGTACCTTCCTAGGCTGTTTCATAGCTATGTGTATCACACTTATTCCACATGTTGTGAGGAAATAACTAAAAGAGATTTGTAGGAAAATAACTGGTGGCAATGAGGGGACTTTAAAAACCATGGTCCATGAAGAAAATATTTGGGAATATTTCACTTGGGGAAAAAAGACTCACAGGAGGGAAAAAAAGAGTCAAATTAGTTTGTCTTCAACTATTTTAAAAGAAGAATTGTTCGAAACAGGGATTATCTACACTCTCCCCCACCCCCCTACCCCAACCCACCAACCCCAAGATCCCAGGAACCAGTGTCAACAGACAGGCAAAAGGAAGAGAGATATATGCTCTGGCAGAATTTTAAGAGTCAGAGTAATTCAAAACTGTGATAGGGGTGCCTTAAGAGGTGGACAATTCTTTGTCACTAGAGGTTTTAAGCTGAAGGCTAAGTAACCATGTGGTGGAGATGCTGTAGAATCCTCTAAGGCTTTAGGAACTAAAGAGCTCATTGTTCTTTGTTTGTTTGTTTGTTTGTTTGTTTTAAGACCGGGTCTTGCTCTGTCACCCAGGCTGGAGTACAATGGTGTGATCATGGCTGACTGCAGCCTTGACCTTCTGGGCTCAAGAAATCTTCCTGCCTCACCCTCGTGTAACTAGGATTACAGGCATGTGCCTCCATGCCTGGCTTTTTTTTTTTTTTTTTTTAAAGTTTTTGTTGTAGAGACAAGTCTTGCTATGTTGCCCAGGCTGGTCTCAAACTCCTGGCCTCAAATAATCCTCCCACCTCATCCTCCCAAAGCATTAGGATTACAGATGTGAGCCACCATGCCCAGCCACAAGCCCATATTTCTGAACCATGCACTGTCTCATTTAATCATGGCAACCCAATGAGGGACATTATTTCATCCCACTTATCAAATGAAACAGAATGTTTAACAAAAAGAGTTGTCTGGTATAACATCGCAGATAAGTATGAAAACCTGCGTTCAGGCCCATGCAGTCTGTTTCCAGAGCTTTGACTCTTAACAGAATTTAGTGCACTAAATTGTCTGGAAAGAGTGGCTGGTTTCAATAATCTTCAAGCTTTCTTTAAACCCTGAGACTGTATAATTGTATGGGGGAAAAAGTCATGCCTAAAGGGGTTTGCATTAAAGATAAATTTTGTTGGCAGTGATGTCAGTTCTTGTTTTAGTATCTAAGCCTTAAGTTATGAATAAAATAAAAGTTACTGAAAATCCAATTAATCTAAATTTTAAAAACTACTGGATATTCACACGTCTACCAAGGCACAAATAAATTGGTAGACAATGGCTGGGATCCCCGTAGATGCTCTTGGGGCTCTGGCAATAAGACTAAGCCTATAAATACCAGATGTAGTATATCTTACAAAACCAAATATCAGCAGTTTTGAAGCATCATGGTATTGGGTTTTTCTTCTAAAGCCAGCAGTTGATGTTAGGCTACTTTTATATCATCTCTAAACAAAGTTGTTTTATTTGGCATTTTTGAATGTTTTATCACTGAGTTATAGATTATATGATACCATCACAGTCACAGAATGTCGTTTAAAATTTGTAGTTAGGTACATTCTTCTGTATACATATGCAACTCCTTCAAATATAAAAACTAGATAAATATACATAGAAGTAATGTGTGTGCAAGAGATAAGTGCAGAGATTGGCCATTTGCCATTGTTATTAGGAAGAAAGGCATGCACACTGAGAGTTTTAACAAATTACAAATGCCAGGAAGAAAATAATATGGCTGTGTTTGAAAAGATCATGCTATTTACTTGACAGGCTCTGCCAGGGCAAAGTTACAGCTGTGGCCCTGCTTTGCAGATCATTTAAACAGGCTTTTCTTTATGTCACTGGCACTTTGGTCACATCCACAGAGCTTTGCCATCAGTAAATAATAATTATTATGTGTGAGAAGATAGCCGACAGGCAGCTCCAGTGTCAACACCACCATAAATGAATCAACAGAAACACACATTCGTTTCAATGGATTTTGTTTAGTTTTTAATTTATGAACGCTATCAGCCTTGTTAGAAGAGAAATAGAAGAAAAATCTATAGATTATAAGTTTGAAAAATTATAGTGATGTATATTACACACATATATATTTGAGTGTGTGTGTATTCTAAAAAATCAGACTGTCTTTTAATGTATTCTATCTAATCCTCTTTTTAATCTTTCTGTATTCTTTATATTTGAATGTTTCTCATATTAACATTCCTTATGTCACATTGTCTTTATATTCATCTACCGAGGCAAACATGGGATGGTGAAAAGAGTTGGACAGCCTGATTTTAAACATCACTACTTCCTAGCTGAGTTACTTGAATTCACACTCAATTTCTCAATCTAAAATAATACCTACTGAGCAGATGAAAGGAAATTATGAACACAAAGATGTTCTGTAAGCTATGAAGAAAGTATCACACCAAAATCAGGTCCAAAGGTCCATTTCTTCTAGTTTTGTCTTTGGTGGAAACTCAAAAGATCTATAAACCATCTTTTAAGTAGCTAATGATGGAAATAAGCATGGATATGAATCATGGTACAGCATAATGGAAACATTTCACTGAACTCTTTTCTATTTATCCTTATTTTAGCTGTCATGGTGAACTATGAAGGCTACTGATTACTGTTATTGTAGTAAAAGTTCCTGTAGTTGTTATTGGAGTCATTTTTCTACTGTTATAAGAAATACTATAATAGAAGCAAATTGTAGTCAGCTAAGAGAAGAAGGGGACAACCTGTGTAGGTGTGGTTGGCATTTAATAAACATTATTAACACATGCAAATGTACCCAACATTTCCATCTTATGTTAATCTTTGGAAATTTGAGGGAATGAAAAATGGCTTGGCAATTGTTTTGAGGCTTCATTTCTCAGAGCTTATTTGGCATTTTGGCCCTATGGGAGTAGGTGGGGCAGCAAATCCCAGATTGAATTTCTGAAGCATTTTTCTGCCTGAGCGTTTTGGAAAGTCACACAAGCCATTAGTAGGAGGCTCCTGTGGAAAACAGATCTCTTAACTTTTTTCAGGATGTGACTAGAATTTCAAATTTCTTTGCTTATAGCAAGTTAGTTGGGTATTCCTTACTTTGTTTTGTACTTAAATAAAGGAAACATTGATCCTTTAAAAGCTTTGGGGAAGGACAGAGTTGTTTTTTTGTTTTTTTTTCTTTTTTTTTAATTATAATTTAGGTTTTAGGGTACATGTGCACAATGTGCAGGTTTGTTACATATGTATCCATGTGCCATGTTGATTTCCTG